>NW_026943826.1:9313495-9672662 GCF_035594765.1 Anolis carolinensis
ACCTTGGAGTAGCCATTCCCACTCCTCCAGTGGGTGTTTACAACAGGTTGTTGTTTTTGGCACACGGGATCCTTCTTCTCTCCGCTTCGGGGAGCCGAGGGTGGACTTGGCCACAGGCAAGGCATCAATGTCATGCGACGTGGTCATGGATGGAGAGTCGAGAGGATCCACACATCAGGCGAGCTTAGCATCAGGATGTAAAGATCCTGCTCCTCTGGTTCTCTGTGGATGGAAAGACAAATTGGGTGGCGGCTGGACGTCAACAAAGGAGATGCGGAGAAACACACATGAGGATGTGACCAGGCTCTTGCATGGCTGTTGTGGGTGGGATCTCTTTATGGTCCAAATCACATCGGGAGGTGGAAAGGATTAGCAGCAAGGCAACCATAAGACAAATCAAAGCAAGGCCGTCTCAATGTAATGTTTACTACACCAATGTTAGACCGGTTTCTGGGTGTATTTGACTTGCCCTTTCCAACAACGGCGCCCGTTTCCCCCTTTCAGCTCTAGTTCTCAAGATACAAAACATAAGCCACCCACCCCAGAAAACAATGATCGTTGTATCTAAGAAACTAGAATGGATGAGGTCTGCTAAGGGGAAAGGTTTCCCATGACAATAAGTCTAATCGTGTACAACTCTGGGGGTCAGTGCTCATCTCTAAGACAAATAGCCGGCGTTGTCCGTAAACACCTCCTAGGGCATGTAGCCATCATGACCACATGCAATGCCGCTGATGAGGTCTATCTGATGCATATTTCTGAATGGAGCACCGCTGAGGAGGTCTATCTCATATATATTTCTGAATCTGCGCTGATGAAGTCTATCCCATGCATATTTCTGAATCTGCACTGATGAAGTCTATCCCATGTATATTTCCGAATCTATCTCATGCATATTTCTGAATCTGTGCTGATGAAGTCTATCCCATGCATATTTCTGAATCTATCCCATGCATATTTCTGAATCTGTGCTGATGAAGTCTATCCCATGCATATTTCTGAATCTATCTCATGCATATTTCTGAATCTGCGCTGATGAAGTCTATCCCATGCATATTTCTGAATCTGCGCTGATGAAGTCTATCACAAGCATATTTCTGAATCTGCGCTGATGAAGTCTATCCCATGCATATTTCTGAATCTGCGCTGATGAAGTCTATCCCATGCATATTTCTGAATCTATCCCATGCATATTTCTGAATCTGCGCTGATGAAGTCTATCCCATGCATATTTCTGAATCTGCACTGATGAAGTCTATCCCATGTATATTTCTGAATCTATCTCATGCATATTTCTGAATCTGTGCTGATGAAGTCTATCCCATGCATATTTCTGAATCTGCGCTGATGAAGTCTATCCCATGCATATTTCTGAATCTATCCCATGCATATTTCTGAATCTGCGCTGATGAAGTCTATCCCATGCATATTTCTGAATCTGCACTGATGAAGTCTATCCCATGTATATTTCTGAATCTATCTCATGCATATTTCTGAATCTGTGCTGATGAAGTCTATCCCATGCATATTTCTGAATCTATCCCATGCATATTTCTGAATCTGTGCTGATGAAGTCTATCCCATGCATATTTCTGAATCTATCTCATGCATATTTCTGAATCTGCGCTGATGAAGTCTATCCCATGCATATTTCTGAATCTATCCCATGCATATTTCTGAATCTGTGCTGATGAAGTCTATCCCATGCATATTTCTGAATCTGCGCTGATGAAGTCTATCACAAGCATATTTCTGAATCTGCGCTGATGAAGTCTATCCCATGCATGTTTCTGAATCTGCGCTGATGAAGTCTATCCCATGCATATTTCTGAATCTATCCCATGCATATTTCTGAATCTGTGCTGATGAAGTCTATCCCATGCATATTTCTGAATCTGCACTGATGAAGTCTATCCCATGCATATTTCTGAATCTGCACTGATGAAGTCTATCCCATGCATATTTCTGAATCTGCGCTGATGGAGTCTATCCCATGCATATTTCTGAATCTGCACTGATGAAGTCTATCCCATGCATATTTCTGAATCTGCGCTGATGAAGTCTGTCCCATGCATATTTCTGAATCTGCACTGATGAAGTCTATCCCATGCATATTTCTGAATCTGTGCTGATGAAGTCTATCCCATGCATATTTCTGAATCTGCGCTGATGGAGTCTATCCCTTGCATATTTCTGAATCTGCGCTGATGGAGTCTATCCCATGGATATTTCTGAATCTGCGCTGATGAAGTCTATCCCATGCATATTTCTGAATCTGCACTGATGAAGTCTATCCCATGCATATTTTTGAATCTGCACTGATGAAGTCTATCCCATGCATATTTTTGAATCTGCGCTGAGGAGGTCTATCACAAGCATATTTTTGAATCTGTGCTGATGAAGTCTATCCAGCAGCATTCTCTCCTGACGTTCTCTCCACATCTGTTGCAGGCATCCTCAGAAGTTGCCAGGTCATAACGCACTAACAATCTGGGCTGATCCTTCTAACCTGCAGGACAACAAAGCTGAGGACAACCACAAGGCTTCTTGTTTTGTTATTAGTTTAATATCAAACCATTAAATCAAATAAAGAGTCATCCCATCTCCATAAAAAAACCCTCCCAGTTTCTACTCGTCGGGCTCCACATCGAATGCGGCCTTCTTTTCCTCACTGAGAAGGTTATATATTTCCATAAAAGTCCTGTTTTTGGTTTCCGGGATCACCTTGTAGATATACAAAAAAGCGGCTACGCAGAAAGGGAGGGACACGAGGAAGGTGTAGGGTCCGATGTATTGCTGGAAACAAGCACAGAGAAGAAGCACACGCTGAGAGACCGGTACAATACAGATCCTATCATCGTCGTCGTCATCATCATCATCATCCCATTTTTGTATTGACGGCAAACTCACAAATCATCAAATCTGCTAAAGTTATACCCAAGAGGATCAAGGTCCAAGTGTAATCTTTAATAGCCAAGTTGGACTTTCCGCTCAGTGAATTATTTGTGCACAAGGCACACATGACACCAATATAATAATAATAATAATAATAATAATAATAATAATAATAATACTTTAACGGCCAAGTTGGACTTTCCTCTTAGTGAATTATTCGAGCACAAGGCACACACGGCACCAGGAATATAATAATAATAATAATAATAATAATAATAATAATAATACTTTAACAGCCAAGTTGGACTTTCCATTTAGCGAATTATTCGTGCACAAGGCACACATGACACCAATAATATAATAATAATAATAATAATAAAAATAATAATACTTTAACGGCCAAGTTGGACTTTCCATTTAGTGAATTATTCTTGCACAAGGCACACACGGCACCAGGAATATAATAATAATAATAATAATAATAATAATAATAATAATAATAATAATACTTTAATCTTTAACGTCCAAGTTGGACTGTCCGTTTAGTGAATTATTCTTGCACAAGGCACACACAGCATCAGGAATATAATAATAATAATAATAATAATAATAATAATAATAATAATAATAATAATACTTTAACGGCCAAGTTGGACTTTCCGTTTAGTGAATTATTCTTGCACAAGGCGCTCACGGAACCATGAATATAATAATAACAATAACAATAATAATACTTTCATCTTTAACGGCCAAGTTGGACTTTCCGCTTAGTGAAATATTCGAGCACAAGGAGCACACGGCACCAAGAATATAATAATAATAATAATAATAATAATAATACTTTAACGGCCAAGTTGGACTTTCCGTTTAGTGAATTATTCGAGCACAAGGTGCACACGGCATCAGGAATATAATAATAATAATAATAATAATAATAATAATAATAATAATAATAATAATACTTTAATCTTTAATGGCCACTCACCTTTATCTGCACGTATATTAAAATGCCGAAAAAGTGTATAATCCAATGTGTGAATCCGCCTACGACGTACGCCGAGGATCGGGACGACTGCCGGAAGAGTTCAGCCATCAATAAGTACCGAAGGGAGCCTGGAGGATGGGAGGAAAATGGGCAGAAGGAAGGCATTATTTTTCCAAAATCAAAGCTTGACTAGAACCAGGAACAAGAGAACTCAGGCTTAGCTTCTCACTCTAACACAGCGTTGCCTGAACTGAGCTTAAAGTAAAAACTTGTTGCTTAATAGACACCTGTAAAGAAGTGTGATTTTATTTTGATTTATAGATGTCATGTTTAATTTCGTTTTAAAAGTCATGTTTAACTATGTTTAAAAGGGTAAGTATTAGTTACCAGTGCGTGGGGGATGGTAACCAGCTCAGCATTCTGAGGCAGGTTGCCATAGTATCGAGGGCGGAGCCAACTGCCGTTTGGAGAAAAAGGAGGGAATGTTTTAAAAACAGTTTAGTCTGTGATTTTAGTCACAGGGAAGACGCTGGTTCCAGGTTAGGGAAACCAGGGAAACTCAGATCTCTAGTGGTGTTAAATTAAGCAAGTTAGGTGACTTGTTTAGGTTTATTTGTAGAGTCTGAGTAGTAAGGGGAAGCAATCCCAGTTAGGTCCAAAGTGATCAGTTCATAACTTTGCAACCATTATCTAAGTGCCTTTAAAGAAGTTACTGTAACCACTAAGCTCTGTGCCTGAAATAAACTTGTTATTGTTCTCCAACATCTAAGCCTCTGTCACATATATTCTAACTTAAGTTACGCTTCCATCTAAAGTGAATAAAAAGAAAAAGATTCAAAAGGATTCCCCTCTGCCCCACATCTCCACAACACCCATGAAAGCATTTATTTGCCACCTTTCCCAAGTAATTTCTCTAAACAATTTGCTTAATTTGTGTAATGATTACCTAATTTGATGTTTAATTGGCTTTTCCTGAATCCCTGTTCATGTTGGATAAGTGAGACTCTACTGTATATTGATAATCTTATATTATCTGCTTAGAACTGGATTCTGTGAGGCCCCTTCTTCACAGCTGTATAAAATGTATGCTGAAGTGGATTATATGGTAGTGTGGAGTCAAGATAATCCAGTTCAAAGCAGATAATATAAGATTATAAATGGATAATATAGCTGTGTGGAAGGGCCTTGAGTCTACACTGCCATATAATCCAGTGCAAATTAAATAATCTGTGGAAGAAGCCTAAGTGAGGCCTAAGTCTGCCTGTCCCCTAACTGAACCCTGGCTGTCCCTTGGCTGAGTTGGTTGCTAGGAGACCAAGTGGGCAGAGATTAGCCCTCTAACTGGCAGCAACTGGATAAAAACAATTATTCCTCTCCCTCTAATTAGGACTTTATTTTTCTTTTCTTTTTGTTGTATCAACCTAGAGGCATGGATGATGGGTTGTGTTGTCAAATTTCAAGGTTGGGGGGCCTGTAGTTTTGTTGTTTTGTGGGTCGCCGTGATGCCATCACTCCTTTATATATATACTAGCTGTGCCCGGCCACGCGTTGCTGTGGCAAAGTGGTGGTGGCATTGGTTAAAAATTGTTGTGTAATTTTTGACGTTATTTGTATTTTTTAATTAATTTTATTGTAAGTTATCTTTTTATTTATTATATTTTATTATTTTCTTGTATAATTTTTAGTTATTTTTTGTTATTATAGTATTTTATTGTATTAATTTTTTAGTGTTTTTAATTATTTTTTATTGGGTTGCTAGGAGACCAAGTTGGAGGAGCTTAGCCTTCTAACTGGCAGCAATTGGATAAAAGCAATTATTGCTCTCCCTCTAATTAGGACTTTATTTTTCTTTTCTTTTTGTTGTATCAACCTAGAGGCATGGATGATGGGTTGTGTTGTCAAATTTCAAGGTTGGGGGGCCTGTAGTTTTGTTGTTTTGTGGGTCGCCGTGATGCCATCACTCCTTTATATTATATATATATAGTAGACATGTCCAAAAAATCGTTTTGAATCGTATATCAGAATTATTTCAGATTGTTCTCACTTTTTGATACGCATTCCAAGACATTGTCTCACAGCGCAACCAGCAATGTAATTCGAACCATTGTTGGCCCATTCTCTAATTGTCTCTTAATGTTTTGTTAATTTTTTCCCCCCAATTTTTTTAAATATATTTTTTAAAATATTTTTTTTTAATTTGTTTCTGCAACCTACCTAGAATGGGAGCTTAGCGCAGCCTAACTTGGCTGCCGCTCCCCGTCCAATCAGAAGCTTCCACGATGGACGCAAAGGTGGGGGCTAGGGTTGATGAGGATAGCTCAAGAAATGAGGGCAGGAGAGCCCTGTAAAAGTCCCCCCTGGTTCCTTTTTTTTTTTTTTTTTTGCCAATTGCACATGCGCGTCCGCCATTTTAGAAACATTTAGAATCATTACGAATTTTCGGAAATATCCAAAATTTTTGGGTGAAAAAATCGGAAATACTTTCTATATCGAAGTGCCAGCGCCCCCTACTTTAGAAACGAGAATTGAAACATTTTTTTCATCGATCGGACATGCCTAATACATAGATGTTTTAGGGCCAGGCTGTGGCGCAGCTGGTTAGTCGCCAGCTGCTCACTACTTACCCAAGAGGTCATGAGTTTGAAGCCCGGGTCAGATTGAGCTCCCAACCATATAAAAAATAGCCTAGCTCGTTGTTGATCTAAGCAACCCGAAAGATAGTAGGAAATTTAGGTACCGCTTATGAGAGGAGGCTCATTTCACTTACCTGGCCCTATAACCTGCGCATTGATGAAAAGGTTGACGAGAGCGATGTTGGTATAGAGCATCCATGTGTTGCCGTTCTTTTTCTGTTGAAGAAAGTGGGCACAAATGAGACGGTCTAGAACTTTCTAGAACTTCAGAGAACCAACCTTCGAAGGCTAGGCGGATAAGGCTCGAAGGGGTGAAGGTCAGCCTATATCTAAGGAGGCTTCCTATGGGATTCATGGACTTGGTTGCAAGCAGAGTTCTGCGCCGGTAATTGACTCATATTGATCGTTTTGTGGGACAAACCTGGATCTCGATACTAATGGTTAACAGAAGAGAGATTATGCTGATGGCACCGAAACCGATCAGGAGCAGCACCCTCCGGCCCTTCGAGTCAATGAAAAGCATCTGGAGGAAAGTGATAGAAGGAAGAGAAGGGAAGGAAGCTGTTGGTGCTTTGAGCTGAAGTCCACCTGGGAGACGAGAGAAAGGTGGGCGAGTCTTACCGTAAACAAGATTGTACCCATGATCACAGTGGATGAAGATAAGTTGATGTACGGTATATAGTTGAGTGATATCCCCATACTCGCGTAGATTTTTGATGCATAATAGTATGCCTGAAACGAGACAACTTAAGGTGTGAAAGTTAGAAAGTTGAGCCTTGAGTCTGTTTGAGTATAGATGACAGTGTTAGAAGTCAGTTGAGGCTTGAGTCTGTTTGAGTACAGATGCTAGTGTTAGAAGTCAGTTGAGGCTTTAGTCTGTTTGAGTATAGATGACAGTGTTAGAAGTCAGTTGAGGCTTGAGTCTGTTTGAGTACAGATGTTAGTGTTAGAAGTCAGTTGAGGCTTTAGTCTGTTTGAGTACAGATGCTAGTGTTAGAAGTCAGTTGAGGCTTTAGTCTGTTTGAGTATAGATGACAGTGTTAGAAGTCAGTTGAAGCTTGAGTCTGTTTGAGTACAGATGCTAGTGTTAGAAGTCAGTTGAGGCTTGAGTCTGTTTGAGTACAGATGCTAGTGTTAGAAGTCAGTTGAGGCTTGAGTCTGTTTGAGTACAGATGCTAGTGTTAGAAGTCAGTTGAGGCTTGAGTCTGAGTACAGATGCTAGTATTAGAAGTCAGTTGAGGCTTGAGTCTGTTTGAGTACAGATGCTAGTGTTACAAGTTAGAAAGTTGAGGCTTGAGTCTGTTTGAGTACAGATGCCAGTGTTACAAGTTAGAAAGTTGAGCCTTGGGTCTGTTTGAGTATAGATGCTAGTGTTAGAAGTCAGTTGAGGCTTGAGTCTGTTTGAGTACAGATGCTAGTGTTAGAAGTCAGTTGAGGCTTGAGTCTGTTTGAGTACAGATGCTAGTGTTACAAGTTAGAAAGTTGAGGCTTGAGTCTGTTTGAGTATAGATGACAGTGTTAGAAGTCAGTTGAGGCTTGAGTCTGTTTGAGCACAGATGCTAGTGTTAGAAGTCAGTTGAGGCTTGAGTCTGTTTGAGTACAGATGCTAGTGTTAGAAGTCAGTTGAGACTTGAGTCTGTTTGAGTACAGATACTAGTGTTACAAGTTAGAAAGTTGAGGCTTGAGTCTGTTTGAGTATAGATGACAGTGTTAGAAGTCAGTTGAGGCTTGAGTCTGTTTGAGCACAGATGCTAGTGTTAGAAGTCAGTTGAGGCTTGAGTCTGTTTGAGTACAGATGCTAGTGTTAGAAGTCAGTTGAGGCTTGAGTCTGTTTGAGTACAGATGCTAGCGTTAGAAGTCAGTTGAGGCTTGAGTCTGTTTGAGTACAGATGACAGTGTTATAAGTTAGAAAGTTGAGGCTTGAGTCTGTTTGATTACAGATGCCAGTGTTACAAGTTAGAAAGTTGAGGCTTGAGTATGTTTGATTACAGATGCCAGTGTTACAAGTTAGAAAGTTGAGGCTTCAGTCTGTTTGAGTACAGATGCCAGTTTTACAAATTAGAAAGTTGAGGATTGAGTCTGTTTGATTGCAGATGCCAGTGTTAGAAGTTAGAAGTCAGTTGAGGCTTGAGTCTGTTTGTGTACAGATGCTAGTGTTAGAAGTCAGTTGAGGCTTGAGTTCCTTGGAAGTAGACTGTTATAACCCAATAAACCAAAGGGACACCTCTGGAACTCAGTTATCCAATACGTTATGATCCTAACAGGTCATAATCCCCATAAGATATGCATCTGGAAACCTGCTAGAATACTTTGTGCTGTTCTTTAGGATGGGGCACAAAAATATAATTGACCCCTGAGAATGTCAACAATCACTCTCTTGGGTTGCACTTTACCCACCCCTGGGGACATCACAGCATCTGACCACCTCCAGGGACCATATCCTGACCATTCGACAGGCTGCGTCCTTTACCGAGTTGACGCCCGAGAACTGTTGTGCGACCATCAAGACAATGATGGAGAGGACTTGCCACCGGAGGTCCCGATAGGTGAGCAGCTTGAGGGCGTTCATGTCTTTCTCCTCCGCCTCCAAGATGTCTTCCTGGTGGAGCTCTTCAATCTCATTCTCCACATCAGAGACTCCTCTCAGGTGCCTCAGGACTGGGTCCAAGGAGTCATATAAAAATGGGTGAGGAACGCATGTTGTTGTTGTTATTATTATTATTAGGATTTTATTGTACCTCTGCTATATAGTACACAGTAGACATGTCCAAAAAATCATTTTGAATCGTATATCGGAATTATTTCGGATTGTTCTCGCTTTTTGATACGCATTCCGAGACATTGTCTCACAGCGCAACCAGCAATGTAATTCGAACCATTGTTGGCCCATTCTCTAATTGTCTCTTAATGTTTCGTTAATTTTTTCCCCCCATAACATTTTTTAAAATATATTTTTAAAAATATTTTTTTAAAAAATTGGCTGCCGCTCCCCGGCCAATCAGAAGCTTCCACGATGGACGCAAAGGTGGGGGCTAACGTCCTCTGCGTCCACATGGAAGATTGCCATACAAGCCCGGTGTGTAGCGATTGCGCATGCGCGTCCGCCATTTTAGAAACATTTGGAATCATTACGAATTTTCGGAAATATCCGAAATTTTTGGGTGAAAAAATGGGAAATACTTTCTATATCGAAGCGCCAGCGCCGCCTACTTTAGAAACGAGAATTGAAACATTTTTTTCATCAATCGGACATGCCTAGTACACAGAGTTACGTAAGGCAGTGTGTACCTTATGTAAGAGTGGTTCACAACCTGTGGTCCATGGACCACCAATGGTCCCCAAGAACTAAAATATGGTCCACGGCCTCACCGTTACTACACCGTTGCAACGAGAGCGAGTAATCTCACGAAATCCTCTTCTAGTGCCGAGGCAACGGAGATGTTGGGAGGGGAGAGACTGACTAAAGGCAGGACAACAAGCCTCCTGACTGCTGCTTCTCCTCCTCCCTTCCATGTGGCATCTGGAAACGGGGGTGCCTTGGTGTCCTCGTTTTTAGGTCTGTTCCTGGGGTTATTTGGGGGTGCTGATTCAGAAAATTGCATTGGATAGACCACATCAGCTCTAGTATCTGATACAGAATATACGTCATCCAGTAGCTGTCATCTGCTCGCCCACAGAAAACCATATCTAGAGCTGATGTGGTTTATGAAAGCCTTCAACAACTTGTTGGGAATGTTTGCGGCCCTCCAAGGTCATTTACCTGGCCCCTGTCCTAAACTTTAGACTTAGGGTTGACCTAAGTCTACCTGGTCTTTGGAGGTCTCTTTGCTTACTTATGGCCTCATGAGATCGTCTAGATGGTCTTTGAAGGTCTCTTTGCTTAGCTACGGCCTTATGAGACCATCTAGATGGCTTTTGGAGGTCACTTTCCTTACCTATGGTCTTATGGGACCATCTAGATGGTCTTTGGAGGTCTCTTTACTTACCTATGGTCTTATGACACCATCTAGATGGTCTTTGGAGGTCTCTTTCCTTACGTATGGTCTTATGAGACCACCTAGATGGGCTTTGGTGGTCTCTTTGCTTACCTATGGTCTTATGAGATTGTCTAGATGGTCTTTGGAGGTCTCTTTTCTTACGTATGGTCTTATGAGACCACCTAGATGGTCTTTGGAGGTCTCTTTGCTTACCTATGGTCCTATGAGACCATCTAGATCAGGGGTCCCCAAACTAAGGTCCTCCAAGGTCATTTATTTGGCCCCTGTCCTAAACTTTAGACGTAGGGTTGACCTAAGTCGGAAATAACTTGAAGGCACACAACAACAACAATCCTAATTTTGGACTATTTCATCTTAGTCCGGCCCCTGAAAGTCTGAGGGACTGTGAAACCCCCACTTAAAACGTTTGAAGACCCCTGCCCTAAACAGTACACTTACTTCTACAACTGCCCAATGCTCCCCATTTTACACCCAAACTATGTGTGCCATAGATGTGGGCGAAACCTCAGGAGAGAATGCTTCTGGAACGTGGCCATACAGGCCGGAAAACACACAGCAACGCTGTGATTCCGGCCGTGAAAACTTTCAACAACTTGTTGGGAATGTTTGCCACCTAGTGACCGAAGAGGGTATTGCAGGCTTTGAACATAAATCCAAACATCGATATATTTTAACATACAAATAACCCACTTTTACGAAAGTGTTGTAAGGAGACTCTTAACCACGTGAATGTGTACCTCTCCTTGCTTGCTCTTCATCCCTCCTCTGAATCAGCAAGTATCTGGGGCTTTCGGGGAAAGAAGTCATTAGGAAGCACTGAAATAAGGCCAGAATCCCAGAGAGGCTCATGAGCACGGGCCAACCTGTACAAGAAGACGCCGTTGTTAACTGTGATGACACACACACATCTCCTATCGCCATAGGGACCCTCTTCGATTTACCTCCATGAGTCCCCAGCAGTTCACGAAAAGACAGGATCTGAGCCACCACGAGTCCTAAGGCTATGAAGAAGTAGGGTAACATGCTCATGGCGCCCCTTGACTTCACTGGGGAGATCTCGGCGATGTACAATGGAGTCGCGCTGGAGTAGATGCCTGGTTAGATAATAAATCAAGGGATTATTGACAGCATGGATGGGACGTGGTTTTAAATATAACTACTCAATACTGTAGGTCCCTATGGAGGTGCTGGCAGTTATGTTGCCGTAAGCTTGATGCACAACTCGGTTTGGGATTCATCTTTGCGAGTATAGCACCATGGCCATGAGAACTTCTAATGTTTAAAGATAATAATAATAATAATAATAATAATAATAATAATAATAATAATAATAATAATAATAATGTGATCCAATACAACAGAGTGTCTGCTGTGGACTCGTCTTGTTGTGTTTCAAATAATAATAATAATAATAATAATAATAATAATAATAATAATGCTATCAAACATCTAAGAATTCTCACAAAATTTCGCATCTGATGTACATGGATGACCTGAAGCTGTATGGGAAAACGGAAACTGAAATCCAGTCTCTGACCAACACTGTCTGAATTTTTAGCACTGATATCAAGATGGAGTTTGGTTTGGACAAATGTTCGACAGTGGCATTGAAGAAAGGAAAAATCACTGAAAGTGAGGGCATAAATATGCCCAATGGCCAAACAATAAAGTGTCACCAGCCAGAGGCCTATAAATATCTGGGCATACTACAGCTGGACAACATCAAGCATGAACATGTGAAGACTGTGGTCAGTAAAGAATACACGCAAAGGGTCAGAAAAAATCTCAAAAGCAAGCTCAATGGAGGCAACACCATCTAGGCCATAAACACCTGGGCCATACCTGTCATAAGATATACTGATGGCATCATAAACTGGACACAGGTGGAACTGGACAATTTGGACAGAAAAACAAGAAAACTCATGACCCTCGCAGTGATGTTGACCGGCTATATCTGCCTAGAAGATCAGGTGGCAGAGGACCCTTACAAGTAAAACAAGCAGTCAAAGAAGAAGAACATGCCCTGGCAGAATATGGAAAGCAAAGTGAAGAACCTGCTTTGATTGAAGTCAAAAATCAGAAACTCCTCAAAGCACAGCAGACAAAACACCAGTACAAGAAAACCGCACTACAAACTAGAGCTGACAGCTGGCACAACAAAACACTGCATGGAAAGTTCCTTGACAAAATTGAAGGAAAAGCTGATAAGGAGAAGACCTGGCTCTGGCTCACGAATGGGATCCTGAAGAAGGAGACAGAAGGCCTGATCCTTGCAGCCCAGGAGCAAGACATCAGGACAAAGGCAATTCAGGCCAAGATCGAAAAATCAGCTGATGACCCAAAGTGCAGACTGTGCAAGGAAACCGATGAAACCATTGGTCATCTCCTCAGCTGCTGTAAGAAAATTGCACAGACAGACTACAAACAGAGGCACAACTATGTGGCTCAAATGATTCATTGAATGGTTTATGCTAAGGCCGGCCCCTTTCCAGCATTGTGCTCAATTTTGCAAGTGGGCATTGTTTGCCGGTCAGTTTCAGATCATGTACTAGTTGGTAAGGGGAGAATATTTGTACTCACCTATGCTTATTCCAATGACAAAACGCGCAAACATAACTAATCCAAACGAATGCAGCATATTGGCGCAAACCATGATCAAACAGGAAATTACAGCGAAGAAGCTGTTCAGAAACAAGGCACCTTTCCTGAAGAGATATGTGAATATGAATATTACATTTATTATTTTTCTCTGTGATTATTGGTATTATTACATTTATTATTTTTCTCTATTATTATTGGTAATATTACATTTATTCTTTTTCTCTATTATTGTTGCTACTATTACATTTGTTTTACTCTATTTTTATTATTATTATTAATACATTTATTATTTCACTCTGATCTTATTATTATTATTGCATTTATTATTCTACTCTATTTATTATTACATGTATTATTTTTCTCGATTTTTACTGGTATTATTACATGTATTATTTTTCTCTATTATTACTGGTATTATCACATTTATTATTTTTCTCTATTATTATTGGCATTATTACATTTATACTTTTTCTCTATTATTGTTGCTACTATTACATTTATTTTACTCTATTTTATTATTATTATTAATGCATTTATTATTTCACTCTGATTATTATTATCATTGCATTTATTAATTTACTCTATTTATTATTACTTGTACTATTTTCCTGCATTTATTATTATTATTACATGTATGATTTTTCTCTATTATTACTGGTATTATTACATTTATTATTTTTCTCTATTATTACTGGTATTATTACATGTATGATTTTTCTCTATTATTACTGGTATTATTACATTTATTATTTTGCTCTATTATTATTGGCATTATTACATTTATTCTGTTTCTCTATTATTGTTCCTACTATTACATTTATTTTACTCTATTTTTATTATTATTAATAATACATTTATTATTTTGCTCTGATATTATTATAATTACATTTATTATTCTACTATATTTATTATTACACGTATTATTTTCCTGTATTTATTATTATTAATACATGTATTATTTTTCTCTATTATTACTGGTATTATTACATTTTTTCTTTTTCTCTATTATTGTTGCTACTATTACATTTATTTTACTCTATTTTTTATTATTATTAATACATTTATTATTTCACTCTGATCTTATTATTATTGCATTTATTATTCTACTCTATTTATTATTACATGTATTATTTTCCTGTATTAATTATTAATATTACATGTATTATTTTACTCTATTATCATTAAAAGGATACATTAAGCACATTTACATTGAAGAAGATGAGAATAATGATTTGATCAGAGTTGGACAGTCTTATCTTAAATTAATAATCTTTAGATTCAAAAACATTTAAACTACTGATGCCTCAATTAATGTAATTCTATTGGTATCTATTATAATTTCTGAAATTTACCACCCTCGGCTTATACTGGAGTCAATGTTTTCCCAGTTTGGTTTTGTGGTAAAATTAGGTGCCTCGGCTTATATTCGGGTCGGCTTATACTCAAGTATATATGGTACATTTAACATATAATATATAATTAATATTATTATATTGTATTATTATATTATTATATAATATAATATATATATATTATATAATAATATATTATTATAGTGTATTATTATTAGTACAATATTGTATTCCATTATAATATTATTATCAATATTATATGTATATACAATCTATATATATAAAAGGGTAATGAAATTTCGGCCTAGGACAAAACAACAAAACTACACACCCCAATATTATTATATTGTATTATTATATTTTATATATAATATAAAATATATAATACTATTATATTATTATAGTGTATTATTATTAGTATAATATTGTATTCCATTATAATATTATTATCAATATTATATGTATATACAATCTATATATATAAAAGGGTAATGAAATTTCGGCCGAGGACAAAACAACAAAACTACACACCCCAGAAACACTAAACTTGGCAGCACAATCCCTCATCCATGCCTCTACGTTCATACAAAAAAAAAATCCTTATTAGAGGGAGATGAATAATTGTTTTTATCCAATTGCTGCCAGTTAGAAGGCTTGGTCTCCTAGCAACCCACTCAGTCCAGGGGACAGGCAGAGTTAGGCCTCATTTAGGCCTCTTTCACACTGCCTATAAAATACAGATTATTGGATTTGAACTAGATTATATGGCAGTGTAGACTCAAGCTATATAACCCATTTATAATCTTATATTATCTGCTTTGAACTGGATTATCTGGACTCCACACTGCCATATAATCCACTTCAGTGTGCATTTTATCCAGCTGTGAAGAAGGGGCCTCATATAATCCAGTTCTAAGCAGGTAATATAAGATTATAAATATAATATGTAATAATTACTGTGATATAATAATACAGAACAATATAAGTAAATAAAGAGTAACACTCTGAAAGCATAAGCCACAGCAACACGTGGCCGGGCAAAGCTAGTATATTATATATTTAGATCCCAGCCATTGCCATGATGTACCTGCCATACTTATCCACTAACGGTCCGAAAACGAGCGAGCCCGTTGTGCCTCCAACTGGGAACACGCTCATGGTGAGCGCTATCATTAACAGGAAACCTGGGCTGTCCACGTTGCCGATCTCCAATGCTTCATCATCCAAATAATGGAAATGATGGATGATCTCAGAGAGAAGGAGACAGCAAATGGTTTGGTGAACCTAGGTGGTATTTGGAGGTCTCTTTGCTTACCGATGGTCTTATGAGAACATCTAGATGGTCTTTGGAGGTCTCTTTCCTTACCTATGGTCCTATGAGACCGTCTAGATGGCCTTTGAGGGTCTCTTTGCTTACCTATGGTCTTATGAGATCGTCTAGATGGTCTTTGGAGGTCTCTTTGTTTACCTATGGTCTTATCAGAACATCTAGATGGTCTTGGGAGGTCTCTTTGCTTACCTATGGTCTTATGAGATCGTCTAGATGGTCTTTGGAGGTCTCTTTGCTTACCTATGGTCTTATGAGAACATCTAGATGGTCTTGGGAGGTCTCTTTGTTTACCGATGGTCTTATCAGAACATCTAGATGGTCTTGGGAGGTCTCTTTGCTTACCGATGGTCTTATGAGATCGTCTAGATGGTCTTTGGAGGTCTCTTTGTTTACCTATGGTCTTATGAGAACATCTAGATGGTCTTGGGAGGTCTCTTTGCTTACCGATGGTCTTATCAGAACATCTAGATGGTCTTTGGAGGTCTCTTTCCTTACCTATGGTCTTATGAGATCATCTAGATGGTCTTTGGAGGTCTCTTTGCTTACCGATGGTCTTATGAGACCATCTAGATGGTCTTTGGAGGTCTCTTTGCTTACCTATGGTCTTATGAGATCATCTAGATGGTCTTTGGAGGTCTCTTTGCTTACCGATGGTCTTATGAGATCGTCTAGATGGTCTTTGGAGGTCTCTTTCCTTACCTATCATCTTATGAGACCATCTAGATGGTATTTGGAGGTCCCTTTTCTTACCGATGGTCTTGTGAGAACATCTAGCTCATCTTTGGAGGTCTCTTTCCTTACCTATTGTCTTATGAGAACATCTAGATGGTCTTTGGAAGTCTCTTTGCTTACCTATGGTCTTATGAGACCATCTAGATAGTATTTGGAGGTCTCTTTGCTTACCGATGGTCTTATGAGAACATCTAGATGGTCTTTGAAGGTCTCTTTCCTTATGTATGGTCTTATGAGAACATCTAGATGGTCTTTGGAGGTCTCTTTCCTTATGTATGGTCTTATGAGAACATCTAGATGGTCTTTGGAGGTCTCTTTGCTTACCTATCATCTTATGATATCATTAAATTAGCCTCCCCGCATAAAGCGGTATCTAAATTCCCTACTTGACAGATGCAACTGTCTTTCGGGCTGCATAAGTCAACAGCAAGCTATGCTATTAATGGTCGGGAGCTTGCTCTGACCTAGGATGGCTTCGAACTCATGTCCACCTTACCACGGCCGGGGAGTAGATGATCCAAAGGTGGTAACCGTACTGCATGGATCCAAGACAAGCGACAATCACGATCCAGAGAAGAGTACCGGTCACCTTCTGTGGGAAAGAGATACTGTGGCTTGAGTATCAAAGCATCAATTGGTTAACCAACGACCATCTATACTCGAGTATATTTCTATATAGGATTTGCAGTGACTTGCAAACATATGAGGGGAAAATTCATATATAAAATAATGTATATACATAGATACAGATATACAGGTACATGGAAATCTCTAGAGATCTATATGTATATAGGATTTGCAAAGACCTGCAAAATTATCTATATAATATTAATGTATATAGATAGATACAGATATACAGGTACATGGAAATCTCTAGAGATCTATATGTATATAGGATTTGCAAAGACCTGCAAAATTATCTATATAATATTAATGTATATAGATAGATACAGATATACAGGTACATAGAAATCTCTAGAGATCTATATGTATATAGGATTTGCAAAGACCTGCAAAAATATCTATATAATATTAATGTATATAGATAGATACAGATATACAGGTACATGGAAATCTCTAGAGATCTATATGTATATAGGATTTGCAAAGACCTGCAAAAATATCTATATAATATTAATGTATATAGATAGATACAGATATATAGGTACATAGGGATCGTAAAGGCTTGCAGGGGAAAATGCCTATATATCTGTAGGAGAGATTAACAAATATTTCAAGGGAAAATGCTTTTATAAGACTAATGGATATATATATATACGGCTTCCAAAGACTTCAGGAGCAACACACATATATAGAAACATATTTATAGATCTATAGGGCTCGCAAAGGCCAGGGAACACTGCCAAGGGAACAACAATGCACATATACAGTTACTACGTTTAGATACAAACAAATAAAGCCAGGAAATTGGATACAAACAAGGAGGACATGAAATATACCTCATTTCCCTCCCTTTTGACGGGAAAAGAAAACACACTGTTAAGGGAGAGGAAGAGGAAGAGGAGAGGGAAATACTATATATACTCGAGCATAAACCTAGTTTTTCAGTCCTTTGTTTAGGACTGAAAAAGCCCCCTTCGGCTTATACTCGAGTGAGGGTCCTGGTTGGCTTATATTTGGGTCAGCTTATACTCGAGAATATACGGTACATTTATTATTTTTCTCTATTTTTATTGGCATTATTACATTTATTATTTTTCTCTATTATTATTGGTATTATAACATTTATTATTTTTATTATTATTAGTATTACTACATTTACTATTTTTCTCTATTATTATTGGTATTATTACATTTATTATTTTTCTCTATTATTAGTGGTATTATGACATTTATTATTTTTCTCTATTATTATTAGTATTACTACATTTACTATTTTTCTCTATTATTACATTTATTACATTTATTATTACATTTATTACAGTATTATTACATTTCTTATTTTTCTCTATTATTATTGCTACTATTAGATTTATTTTACTCTATTTATTATTATTATTATTATTAATACATTTATTATTTCACTCTGATCTTATTATTATTATTATATCTATTATTTTACTCTGTTTATTATTACATGTATTATTTTCCTGTATTTTTATTATTATTATTATTATTATTACATGTATTATTTTACTCTATTTATTATTACATGTATTATTTCCCTATATTTATTATTATTATTATTATTATTATTATTATTATTATTACATGTATTATTTTACTCTATTTATTATTACATGTATTATTTTCCTGTATTTATTATTACATGTATTATTTTCCTGTATTTATTAATATTATTATTACATTTATTATTTTACTTTGTTTAATATTACATGTATTATTTTACTCTATTATTATTAAAATGATACATAAGCACATTTACATTGAAAAAGATGAGAATAATGATTTGATCAGAGTTGGACAGTCTTATCTTAAATTTGAGCTTTATTCAAAAACATTTAATCTATTGATGCCTCAATTAATGTAATTTCATTGGTATCTATTTTTATTTCTGAAATTTACCACTCTCGGCTTATACTGGAGTCAATGTTTTCCCAGATTTTTTGTGGTAAAATTAGGTGCCTCAGCTTATTTATTTAATTAATTAATTAATTTATATACCGCTCTTCTCCCCCAGGGGGACCTTATATTCGGGTCGGCTTATACTCGAGTATATACGGTATATCATATATTGCAAGCAATGGCCTCCTAGCTCCGCTGTCCGGCCTTGACCACATTATAAGCTGAGTGAGGCTTGTTCAGGTAAAAAAAAAGGCTGAAAAACTTGGCTTATCTTCGAGTATGTACGGTAAATTTATTCTCCAATCTTGTCAGAATTTGGCTGTTCCGTCCAGGCCGAGCCTGGTTCCATTTGGACTCACCTTTTCCTTGGAAAGTACTATTGTTTCTTCCCTGTCTGTGATTTCCATCCTTGGTGCCATGGGTCAGAAATCAGACTGAACGTTTGACTGGAAAAGAAAACACACTGTTAAGGGAGAGGAAGAGGAGAGAGAAATATAGGAGGAGGAGAAAGAAATACAAACCGATCAATGGGTTTTCTTGCCGGAAATGTCTTGAAGGACTTGGAGTCTTCTGAACACATCAGCCATCCTTCCCCAATAATGTTTCCCCCGGAAATTTGGGGGACAAAGCAGCGAAGACCATGGAAACTTAGTTTTCTGTACCAACAGCGGGAGGAAAATTCCCCCCGGCAGCCATATTTGCTCTCGGAATAAGTCCATCGGAATACAAACACACATGCGGGAGCCAATGAAGAGAGGAGAGCAGAGGATTCCGGGAAACGGTTGACAGTTGGCAGCCGAGCGAATGCACAATAAGAATGGAGGCGAGGTATCACTTTGTCGTTGCCATTGTTGTGATTCAGTTGCAGAGCATCGAAGATTCTCTGCGCAAAAATTAAACCAGTGATTCCCAAAATGAGAACTGCCGCCAGGGGCGGGGCCTCTTCCCAAGTGCCGGAGACAGGGCTGAGCACCTGAGGTGCCTGTTAGGACACACAGGGGGCGGAGCTAGAGGAGTGGGCGTGGCTTCTTCCCAAGAGCCCGAGACAGGGCTGAGCCTCTATAGCTCTCCTGAGGCGCTTGTTGGGACAATGAGGGCGGAGCTAGAGAACAAGGCGGGGCCTCCTTCCAAGAG
Organism: Anolis carolinensis; assembly: GCF_035594765.1. Taxonomy (NCBI): domain Eukaryota; kingdom Metazoa; phylum Chordata; class Lepidosauria; order Squamata; family Anolidae; genus Anolis; species Anolis carolinensis. The sequence continues at coordinate 9,333,703 of NW_026943826.1, forward strand.
CCCGAGACAGGGCTGAGCCTCTATAGCTCTCCTGAGGCGCTTGTTGGGACAATGAGGGCGGAGCTAGAGAACAAGGTGGGGCCTCCTTCCAAGAGCCTGAGACAGGGCTGAGCCTCTATACCTCTCCTGAGGCGTTTCTTGGGACAAAGAGGGCGGAGCTAGAGAACAAGGCGGGGCCTCCTTCCAAGAGCCTGAGACAGGGCTGAGCCTCTATAGCTCTCCTGAGGCGCTTGTTGGGACAATGAGGGCGGAGCTAGAGAACAAGGTGGGGCCTCCTTCCAAGAGCCTGAGACAGGGCTGAGCCTCTATACTTCTCCCGAGAGGCCTTTTAGGACTAGGGCTGGGGGCGGAGCCTCTTCTAAAGAGCGCAAGACAGGGCTGAGCCTCTATAACTCCTCTGAGGTGCTTGTTAGAACACGGAGGCGGGGTATAGAGGTTCAGCCCTGTCAGGCACTTGGGAAAAGACCCCGCCCCCTCCTCTAGCCCCGCCTCCTGTGTCCTGGAAGGCACCGCAGGACAGGGATAGAAGCTCAGCCCTACCTCAGAGCTTGTAACTCCGCCCATCCCAGTCCTGGCCGCCCATTTGTGGCCCCACCCACCTCCCCTCCCAGCCCTGCATCTTGGACTAGGGGAGAGGCTCAGCCCCGCCCTCTTGAGCAGGAGCCACGCCCACCCCTCTAAGCCACGCCCCCTTTCCAGGCAGCGCTGAGACATATTTTTTTCTGGAAAGGGGGCGGCAGGCCAAATAAGTTTGGGAACCAGTGGTATAAAGCAATAAATCTGAGTTCAGATGGGAAACTGACACCATAACCTTTCATCATTTCCTTTTATTAAAAAAAAAAGCGAACCAAAGACGAGTAGAAAAGACTAAATGGAGCGCGGCGGGAGGGAGGACAACGAATCCGCCACCAACTCGGCTTTGTTAGAGTTGGGTGACCTCCGGAGGACAACACTATTTGGTGATCTCGCCGGTTGATGACTTTTTCCGCTTCTTTTTTTTACCGCTTTTCTGTCCCATCCTCCCCTTTTTTAACTTTTTGACAATCGGTTTGGTGCCCTTCGCTTTGGTGTCTGTCGGTTTGGTGTCCATCGCTTTGGCGTCCGTCGGTTTGGTGTCCATCCCAAAGCCCTGGACTTGGATCTTCCTGGCCACGTTCACATGGACATTCATCAGCCTCCGGATATCCAGAAAGGTCTTGCCCTTGGTTTCAGGGATGATCTTGAAGATGTAAAAGAAGATCCCGAAGCAGAGCGGCCAGAAGAGGAGGAAGCTGTAGGACCCAATTTTTGACTGGCGAGAGAAACATACAGATGTGTCCACTAGGCATGTCCGATCGATGGAAAAAAGTTTCAATTCTCGTTTCTAAAGTAGGGGGCGCTGGCGCTTCGATATAGAAAGTATTTCCGATTTTTTCACCCCAAAATTTCGGATATTTCCGAAAATTAGTAATGATTCTAAATGTTTCTAAAATGCCGGACGCGCATGCGCGATTGCTACACACCGGCATTGTATGACAATCTTCCATGTGGACGCAGAGGATGTTAGCTCCCACCTTTGCGTCCATCGTGGAAGCTTCTGATTGGCCAGGGAGCGGCAGCCATGTTAGGCTGCGCTAAGCTCCCATTCAACGTAGGTTGCAGAAACAATTTTTTAAAATATTTTTTAAAAAAAATTTAAATTTTTTTTTTTGGGTGGGGGAATTAATGAAACATTAAGAGACAATTAGAGAATAGGCCAACAATGGTTTGAATTACATTGCTGGTTGCGTTGTGAGACAATGTCTCGGAATGCGTATCAAAAAGTGAGAACAATCCGAAATAATTCCGATATACGATTCAAAACGATTTTTTGGACATGTCTAGTGAGCACAATGCAAGAGTATATTTATTCATCGTTACATGTGTCCTAGTGGCTTAAGTTGATGGCCAACTTCTGGTGGAAGTGGACCATCAACTGCACTGAAGGAACTACAAATACATCCAGAATTATTCTAAGTTCTCCAGCGGGACTCAATGGCCAACTTCTGGTGGAAGTGGACCATCAACTGCACTGGAGGAACTACAAATACATCCAGAATTGTTCTAAGTTCTCCAGCGGGACTCATTGGCCAACTTCTGGTGGAAGTGGACCATCAACTGCACTGGAGGAACTACAATTACATCCAGAATTGTTCTATGTTCTCCAGCAGGACTCAATGGCCAACTTCTGGTGGAAGTGGACCATCAACTGCACTGGAGGAACTACAAATACATTCAGAATTGTTCTAAGTTCTCCAGCGGGACTCATTGGCCAACTTCTGGTGGAAGTGGACCATCAACTGCACTGGAGGAACTACAAATGGTTACAGAAGTCAACTGGAGGACATACAAATGCCTTGCCTACACAAGTGTTTTCTCTAGGAATTTCTACGTCCTCCAGTGGGACCCGATGGCCAACTTCTGGTGGAAGCTGACCACAAAAGGCACTGGGAGACCTAAAGATGAGAAGACCTACAAATGCCTGGCTATTGAGTCACATTGGAGAACCTAGAAGAGCATTAGTTCAGACCTGACAACCCCTGTGGATGCCTGCCATAAATGTGGGTGAAACGTCAAGAGAGAATGCTTCTGGAACAGGGCCACGCAGCCCGGAAAACTCACAGCAACACATTAGTGCAAAGCGCTTGCTCACCACCAAACCACTCACCTCAACTTGACGGAAAATTACTCCCGTGAGTAAGGAGATTAACCAATACATAAATCCGCCCAAGCTGAAGGCAGTGGACCGGGATGACTGAAGGAAGAGTTCTGCTATTATCACTTGAGGCACGGCACCTGAGTGGGGAGAAAGGGCTTGAGTTTCTGATACAGAACATATGCCATCGAGTAGTCACTATCTGCTCGCCCACAGAAACCCATATTTAATAATCTAGAGCTGATGTGGTCTATCCAATGCAATTTTCTGAATCAGCACCCCAAATAACCCCTAAATGGAGACATCAAGAAAGTTGCATTGGATAGACCACATCAGCTCTAGTTCTGATACATAACATATGCCATCCAGTAGTCGCCATCTACTTGCCCACGGAAAACCATATTTAATAATCTAGAGCTGATGTGGTCTATCCAATGCAATTTTCTGAATTGGCATCCCAAATAACCCCAGGAACAGGGCTAAAGATGAAGACACCAAGAAAAAAAATTTTTTGGTTCGGGCTGTGTTATAATCCGTATTAGTAACAGTGAGGCCATGGACCATATTTTAGTTCTTGTGGACCACTGGTGGTCCACGAACTACAGGTTAAGAACCACTGCAAGAAATTTCACCACACTGCACCTTTGATGAATGGGACCTCTCGCGTCGGAAGGAAATCTGCATGTCTACAGCCAAACCCATCCTCTGTCATTTTTGCATGATTGTATTAATATATGATGTTTTATTTCTCTGGGGTCTGGAACCGCTAGGCCAGCCATGTTCATCTCACTTTTGTTATTTTTTCTTGTTCAATAGAAGGAACCCCATTCGTCGACACTTAATCATCCTTTGTTCCCAGCCCACGCTGGCCAGTGGCTGTGACTGGTCAGAATTAGAGGCTTGGCTGCAACCTATGTATAAAAAGGGCTATGAAAGTGTATTCTATATGCCATCTACTTTGTGAATGTATCACTAGCTAGCATCTTATCTGCAGATAATAAAATCTTCCTTGGCTGAAAATCACCGTCTCTCCTTGCTTGCTGGCTAATTTCAATTGGGCCTAATCTGAATGCATTTAAAATGGGCAGCTCAGGTAAATCACTTGCCTGGGTTTCTGCCAACTGGCATCTTTCTGGTCTCACTGCCAGGGGCCAACAATATAGATTCAGAAACTGAATTATATGCCAGTGTAGATCCAGCCTCTATGGCATCATGTTCATTGCAACCTGGGACTTCTCGTACCCTACACAAAACAAATTCTGCCCATTTTATCCATAACTTCGTCCCCTGAATCTGGTACCACCTGTTGAGGGCTTACCTGGCCCAATTACGTGTCCGACGAAGAATACAAAGACTAAGCTTGCACTGATGTAAGCCATCCATGACATGGTGGTCTGTTGGAGAAGGAAAAGGGTGCTTCAGTCTCATATGAATGCCTTTTGTTACCTTTGGCTCCTCTGATTCCACCACAGTGAACCTCCCAACCCTCCCAGTTTGCCAGTGTGTCCTGTCCTGTCCACCTATGTCCACCAATTTCATGGATTATCGGCCACAAAAAACAAAGTTTCCCAAGTAGAAGAAGGACCTTCATAGTGAAGAAAACCCAATGGGACAGGAAATAAGACTTTCAAAGCAGGAACAAATTTCTGCAATTTTTGAAAAACTGGTTTCTTATATAAGGTATGAAAATCCACCATAAATCAGAGGATGAGGGAAACCTCCTGCAATTTGGTGAGCTAGCAGGGTTGAATGTGTTCTCCCACTGTACCAAATTTGATCAGGATAGCTGCAAAAATGAGGGCAGGAGGGTCCTGTAAAGTCTCCCCCCTGCGCTGGTTTTTTGTAACTGCACATCATTAACGATTTGATTCCGAATATTCCGAATTTTCGGAAAATTTTGAAATTTTTGATTTTAAAAAAATCGGAAATGACTTTAGAAACGAAGCGCAAGTGCCCCTTACTTTGGAGCGAGTATTGAACCTTTTTTTTTTTAAGGATCACACATGCCTAATAACTAACCCTGTGCTGGCCTTCTGTGCATGATGCCCCCAACCCTTTTCTGCCTGAAGTCATGGCTTTGCTTTGCCTATGGATCGGGCCCAGCTGCTGTTCAATGGGTTGTGATGCAAACCTGAAGCTCAAGCGTCATAGTGAGGAGAACACAGAGAATGCTGCACATCCCAAAGCCAAGGAGAATTAGAAGTCGTCGCCCCACGGTATCGATGATATACATCTAAAAGGCACAAAAACAGAGGGAGACATTGGCTGGGCTCATGAGCTTTCTCATTTGAAAGGTCTAAGGATGCATATACACCAGTGGTTCCCAAACTTATTTGACCTCCATCCCCATTTCCAGAAAAAATATGACTCAGCGCCCCCTGGAAAGGGGGGCGTGGCTTAGAGGGGTGGGCGTGGCTCCTGCTCAAGATGGCGGGGCTGAGCCTCTCCCCTAGTCCAAGACGCAGGGCTGCGAGGGGAGGTGGGCACGGTCACTAATGGGCAGAGTTACGAGCTCTGAGGCAGGGCTGAGCTCCTATCCCGGTCCTGCGGCACCTGCCAGGACACAGGAGGCAGGGCTAGAGGAGGGGGTGGGGTCTCTATACCCCGCCCCTGTGTTCTAACAAGTGCCTCAGGGGAGGTATATAGAGGCTCAGCCCTGTCTCGCGTTGTTCAGAAGAGGCCCCGCCCCCACCTCTAGCCCCGCCCTTTAGTCCTAAAAGGCCTCTCAGGAGAAATATAGAGGCTCAGCCCTGTCTCATGCTCTTAGGAAGAGGCCCCGCCCCCACCCCTAGCCCCGCCCTTTAGTCCTAAAAGGCCTCTCAGGAGAAATATAGAGGCTCAGCCCTGTCTCAGGCTCTTCGGAAGAGGCCCCGCCCCCACCCCTAGCCCCGCCCTTTAGTCCTAAAAGGCCTCTCAGGAGAAATATAGAGGCTCAGCCCTGTCTCATGCTCTTAGGAAGAGGCCCCGCCCCCACCCCTAGCCCCGCCCTTTAGTCCTAAAAGGCCTCTCAGGAGAAATATAGAGGCTCAGCCCTGTCTCATGCTCTTAGGAAGAGGCCCTGCCCCCACCCCTAGCCCTGCCCTTTAGTCCTAAAAGGCCTCTCAGGAGAGATATAGAGGTTCAGCCCTGTCATGGGCTCTTGGAAGGAGGCCCCGCCCCCTTCCCTAGCTCCGCCCTCTGTGTCCCAACAAGCACCTTAGGAGAGGTATAGATGCTCAGCCCTGTCTCAGGCTCTTGGGAAGAAGCCACGCCCTCTCCTTGAGCTCCGCCCCCTGTGTGTCTTAACAGGCGTCTCAGGTGCTCAGCCCTGTCTCTGGCACTTGGGAAGAGGCCCCGCCCCTCCCTTGGCTCTGCCCCCATCATCTAATAGGTGCCATCACCGCCCCCCTGGATTGCTCCAGCGCCCACTTTGGGAATCACTGATCTACACTGTAGAGTAGCAACTGCTTACCACTATTATCAAGGACAAGAGAAGCGAAAACGTCGAAAGCACGTCAATATACTGGATGTCGGTAGCGTATATCGACATTGTCATGTAGATTCGGTCCGACAAAAAGTATGCCTGAAAACAGAGGATGCCGTCCAATGTAATCGAAATGTAGAAAAAAAGAAGAACGGGTGCGGATGAGCTCCCTCTATCAGCTCCAGCTCCATGCAGGGACATGAGAGAAGTCTCCCACAGAAATATCCAGGTGCCCCCTGGGCAACGTCCTTGCAGACAGCCAATTCTCTCACACCAGAAGTGACTTGCAGTTTCTCAAGTCGCTCCTGACACACACAAAAATATCCTTGTAGAATTGTAGTGACCAGAACTGGACACAGTGGCCTACGTGAGGCTGGACCAAACTGGTCGCCCTTACCGCACTGAAACCGGAGAGTTGTTGGCCACTCATCAAGATGATGACGGAGACGACTTGCCACCGAAGGCCCCGATAGCAGATTATCTTCATCCCACTCATGACCTTCTCTGCCTTCTCGGCTTGGTCCTCCTGGTAAAGTTCTTCAATCTCCTGGTCCACGTTGAGCTGGCATCTCAGCATCTGCAACGCTGGATGGGGGACATGGCAGAGACGGACTCATGTTTGGGACTGGAGATGATCTAACCCACATTCCGTAGGTATATCCTTCAAGCCTCGGACTGGGCTGTGGCACAGCTGGTTAGTAGCCAGCTGCAATAAATCACTGCTAACCGAGAGGTCATGAGTTTGAACTCGGATCGGAGTGATCTCCCAATCATTAAATAGTCTAGCTCAGTGATTCCCAAAGACCTCTCAGTAGAGGTATAGAGGCTCAGTCCTGTATCAGGCTCTACCGCGCTACCTCCCCTTGATGGGCACTGCAGCGATCCAAGAGCGTGAGACAGGGCTGAGCCTCTATAACTCTCCTGAGAGGCCTTTTAGGACTAAAGGGTGGGGCTGAGATGGGGGCGGGGCCTCTTCCCAAGAGCGTGAGACAGGCCTGAGCCTCTATACCTCTCCTGAGAGGCCTTTTAGGACTAAAGGGCGGGGCTAGGGGTGGGGGCGGGGCCTCTTCCCAAGAGCGTGAGACAGGCCTGAGCCTCTATACCTCTCCTGAGAGGCCTTTTAGGACTAAAGGGCGGGGCTAGGGGTGGGGGCGGGGCCTCTTCCCAAGAGCGTGAGACAGGCCTGAGCCTCTATACCTCTCCTGAGAGGCCTTTTAGGACTAAAGGGCGGGGCTAGGGCCTCTTCCCAAGAGCGCGAGACAGGGCTGAGCCTCTATACCTCTCCTGAGGCGCTTTGTTAGACCAAGCCATTTGTGGCGGGGCCACAAATGGGAAGCCAAGTCTGGGATGGATGGAGTTACGAGCTCTGAGGCAGGGCTGAGCTTCTATCTCTGTCCTGCGGCACTTGTAAGAACACAGGAGGTGGGGCTAGAGGAGGGGGCGGGGCTGAACCTCTATACCCCGCCCACATATTCTAACAAGTCCCTCAGGGGAGGTATATAGAGGCTCAGCCCTGTCTTGGGAAGAGGCCCCGCCCCCACCCCTAGCCCCGCCCTTTAATCCTAAACGGCCTCTCAGGAGAGATATAGAGGCTCAGCCCTGTCTCGGGCTCTTGGAAGGAGGCCCCTCCTCGTTCCCTAGCTCCGCCCTCTGTGGCCCAACAAGCGCCTCAGGAGAGGTATAGATGCTCAGCCCTGTCTTTGGCACTTGGGAAGAGGCTCCGCCCCTCTTCTGGCCCCGCCGTTTAGTCCTAAAAGGCCTCTCAGGAGAGGTATAGAGGCTCAGCCCTATCTCAGGCTCTTGGGAAGAAGCCACACCCACTCCTCTAGCTACGCCCCCTTTGTGTTCTAACAGGCGCCTCAGGTGCTCAGCCCTGTCGCCGGCACTTGGGAAGAGGCCCCGCCCCCACACCTAGCCCCGCCCTTTAGTCCTAAAAGGCCTCTCAGGAGAGGTATAGAGGCTCAGCCCTATCTCTTGCTATTTCCATAAACATTGTGGCCCATTTCCAGGTACCTTGCCTCGCACTCTCTTCCTTCCTCTTCTGAATCAGTAAAAACCTCGGGCTTTCTGGGAAGAAGGGTAAGATGAGGACTTGAAACAGAGCCATGCCTCCGGGGATGCTCAGCAAGATGGGCCATTCTGTGCAAACAGGAGACACGTGTGAACGGAGCGGACGCCTCCAACCTGCTCCAAACCAAAGGGCCACCCTGCCGCGGGTTTACCGTTTATGTTCCCCAGGAGTTCGGGAAGGGCAAGGATCTGACAACACAGGATTCCGACGACAACAAAGATCCTGGAGACTGTCATGATTCCTCCCCTCAGGTTTTTGGGGGACACTTCTGCCAGGTAGAGTGGCACGGCACAGGCGAATATCCCTGGACAGAGAGACAGGAAGGAAGGAGTTGAGAACGAAATATCTACCCCAGTGATCAAAAAAGGTCAGAAGAGTCCAAATATCATTAGTGAAAAATGTGTTACTATAATGAGAATAACGAAATTGTGTTACTATTTCGTTATCGTTTTTTTAGCGTCCTACAGGGAAGCTTCTCTCATGTCCCTGGATGTAGGTGAACTACAACTCCCAAACTCAAGGTGAATGCCCAACAAACACTTCCAATGTTTTCTGTTGGTCATGGTGTTTCTGTGTGGAAAGTTTGACCCAATTCAGTTGTTGGTGGGGTCCAAGGGGCTCCTTGATTGTAGGTGAACTATAAATCCCAGCAACTACAACTCCCAAATTTTAAGGTCTATTTTCCCCAAATTCCACCCGTGTTCAAATATGGGCCTATTGAGTATCCGTGCCAAGTTTGGTCCAGATCCATCATTGTTTGGTCCACAGTGCTCTCTGGATGTAGGTGAACTACAACTCCCAAACTCAAGGTCAATGCCCAATAAACTCTTCCAGTATTTTATGTTAGTTATGGGAGTTCTGTTTGCCAATTTTGGTTCAGTTCAATCATTTGTGGAGTTTGATTGTAGGTGAACTACAACTCCCAAATGACAAAATCAATCCCCTCCCAACCCCACCCGTATTCAAATCTGGGTGTATTGATTACTCGTGCCAAGTTTGGTCCAGATCCATAGTCATTTGAGTCCACAGTGCTATCTGGACATAAGCGAACTACAACTCCCAAACTCAAGGTCAATGCCCACCCACTTCCAGTATTTCCTGTTGGTCATGGGATTTCTGAGTGTTAAGTTTGGTTCAATTCCATCATCGGTGGAGTTTGATTGTAGGTGAACTACAACTCGCAAATGACAAAATCAATCCTCTCCCGACCCCACCAGTATTCAAATTTGGGCGTATCGGGTATTGGTGCCAAACTGGGTCCAGTGAATGAAAATAATAATAAGATTTTGTACTGGAAACTCCCAATACCGAACCACTCAATCCAGGAGCGTTTCTCACCTGTGCATATGCCATTGACCATACGGGAGAAGATGGTGTATTCATAGGCACGTATCGTCGCGGAGAGGCCCATGAGGACGGAAGAGCCCATGGAGAGGAAGTTGTTTAGCATCAGGGCACCTTTTCTGGAAAAAGAATCAAAACGGGATTGGTTGGGTAAAAGGGTGTTGTAAGAAACACACAGGTCGAATTTCTCTTTTCTGGGAATCCAATACTTAACACCTTTGGCTGCTGTTGTCACTTTCATCATTGGGGAAAGGGGGCTAGAGACACATCCAGCATCCATTGAGTTTTTCTCATGCATTACACCTAATAAATTATGTTCCATTTGGTGGGAAGCCTTAGCATTGAACGGTTGTGTTGTTAAAGGGCGAAGTATGGAACCCTGCACAGAAGGGGAAGCCTTAGCATTGAACGGTTGTGTTGTTAAAGGGCAAAGTATGCTTCATATACTTCTTGACAAGGAGGTAATGATAAAATGGGCGCGTGATGTTGGTCGGACGATAAATATGTCAGAATGGGAAGAGTTATGGAGAAAAAAACAAAAATATACATATGCTGTCGAGATGAAGGAGAACTGGTATAAGATGTTCTTTAGGTGGTATCTTACTCCAGAAAGACTGAGCAAATTTAGTAAAGGAAAAGGTAACGGCAAATGCTGGAAATGTGAGAAACACAAATGAGACTTCATACATATGTGGTGGGGATGTAAAAAAGTAAAAAATATTGGAGGGAGATCCATAAAGTGATGGAGAAAATACTGCAAAAAAAAAGTTTGAACTAAAACCAGAGTATTTCCTACTAGGAATTACAGATTTTTAGATGGACATCAATACGAATAAGCTGTTTGTATATTTGGTAACTGCCGCTAGGATTTGCCTAGCACAACTATGGAAAACTCGTGAAACTCCTGACTTGGAAAAATGGTATCTAAGAGCGATAGAGTAGACATGTCCAAAAAATCGGAATTATTTCGGATTGTTCTCGCTTTTTGATATGCATTCCGAGACATTGTCTCACAGCTCAACCAGCAATGTAATTCGAACCATTGTTGGCCCATTCTCTAATTGTCTCTTAATGTTTCGTTAATTCCCCCCCCCCCATTTTTTAAAAAAATATATTTTAAAAAATATATTTTAAAAATAATTTGTTTCTGCAACCTACCTTGAATGGGAGCTTAGCGCAGCCTAACATGGCTACCACTCCCCGGCCAATCAGAAGCTTCCACAATGGACGCAAAGGGCATTGTTGCTGGTTCTTCCTCTTAGCAAGGGAATTTCTAGTTTTCAAAGTATCTTTGCACTCCTTGCCAGGGCATTGCTTGGTCCATTTCTAATGGAAGGCATTGGGTTGAGGCTTGTGGGATTACATAGCCAGAGATACCATTGATTTCCAGTGTCCTTCTTGCTTACAAATAGAGCAAGGGAATTTCTAGTTTTCAAAGTATCTTTGCACAACTTGCAAGGGCATTGCAAATTTGATGAGGATAGCTCAAGAAATGAGGGCGGGAGAGCCCTGTAAATGTCCCCCCCCCCCCTTTCGGGTTCCTTTTTTTTTTTTTTTTGGTGATTGCGCATGCGCGTCCGCCATTTTAGAAACATTTAGAATCATTACGAATTTTTGGAAATATCCGAAATTTTTGGGCGAAAAAATCGGAAGTTTTTCCCCCTACTTTTCCCCTACTTTAGAAACGAGAATTGAAACATGTTTTTCATCGATCGGACATGCCTAGTAAAAGGGTGTTGTAAGAAACACACAGGTCGAATTTCCCTTTTCTGGGAATCTGATACTTAACACCTTTGGCTGTCGTTGTCACTTTCACCATTGGGGAAAGGGGGCTAGAGACACATCCAGCATCCATTGAGTTTTTCTCATGCCCGGGGCTGTGGCGCAGACGGGAGAGCAATGAGTCACTGACCAGGAGGTCATAAGTTCGAGGCCCGCTCGGAGCTATGTTTGTTTGTCTTTGTCCTGTGTTAAAAAGGCATTGAATGTTTGCCTAATATGTGTAATGTGATCCGCCCTGAGTCCCCTTCGGGGTGAGAAGGGCGGAATATAAATGATGTAAATAAATAAATAAATAAATAAATAAATTACACCTAAGACATTATGTTCCATTTGGTGGGAAGCCTTAGCATTGGACGGTTGTGTTGTTAAAGGGCGAAGTATGGAACCCTGTGCAGACTGGAAAGCCTTAGCATTGGACGGTTGTGTTGTTAAAGGGTGAAGTATGGAACCCTGTGCAGACGGGGAAGCCTTAGCATTGGACGGTTGTGTAAAGGGCGAAGTATGGAACCCTGCGCAGACGGGGAAGCCTTAGCATTGAACGGTTGTGTTCCCACCAGAATCCGTTGTGCTGTATCCGTACCTGCCAAACTTATCCACGATGGGGCTAAATAAAAGCGACCCGATGAGGCCTCCCATGGAGAACATGGCAAGGGTTAAACTGTATAAGATGGTCAGGAAACCTTTGTCTATGCCGACACTATTCTTCAAATGGTACGTGGTGTTGTAAAAGTCTTCAATGAGCTGTTGAGGAAGCACAGAATGGCAACGAAACCAGGTTAGTCATCAAGGGATGGTCCAGATAGGAGAGTCACGAGACCACTTCAGGGATCCTTCCGTCCAAATGTCTCAGCGTGGTAGAAACAGTGCCAATTGATTCTCTGCCATGCCACTTTTGATTTATTTATTACGTATTTATTTATTTACAGTATTTATATTCTGCTCTTCTCATCCCAAAAGGGACTCAGAGCAGATTACAATGCATGTGTATACACGGCAAAAATGGAGCTTTCTATAGACCATTAATGTCTAAATCAGTTCAAAACCAGATTGGTCCTAGATGTCAAGATGACTTAGCCCAGGGATCCCCAAACTAAGGCCCTCCATGGTCATATACCTGGCTCCCACTCTCATTTATAATATACTATCTTATATCAGTTTTAATCATATAATACTAATAATAATACCATATAATAATATTAACTATATGTTATACTAGCTGTGCCCGGCCACGCGTTGCTGTGGCAAAGCGGTGGTTAAAAATTGTGTAATTTTTATTTGACGTTATTTGTAATTTTTTAAATAAATTTTATTGTAAGTTATCTTTTTATTATATTTTATTATTTTCTTGTATTATTTTTAGTTATTTTCTGTTATAGTATTTTATTGTATTAATTTTTTAGTGTTTTTTATTATTTTTTATTGGGTTGCTAGGAGACCAAGTTGGAGGAGCTTAGCCTTCTAACTGGCAGCAATTGGATAAAAGCAATTATTCCTCTCCCTCTAATTAGGACTTTATTTTTCTTTTCTTTTTGTTGTATCAACCTAGAGGCATGGATGATGGGTTGTGTTGTCAAATTTCGAGGTTGGGGGGGTCTGTAGTTTTTTTGTTTTGTGGGTCGCCGTGATGCCATCACTCTTTTATATATATAGATATTACATATAATATTGCAGTATAGTGGTATAGTTCCATCTATATATATAAAAGGGTAATGAAATTTCGGCCTAGGACAAAACAACAAAACTACACATCCCAGAAACACTAGACTTAATATAATCCAGTTTACCAAAGCAGAAAATCCTGAATAGCTATAGCGTCCGCCTCTGTCAATCTCAGGCATTTGGAATATCGTGTTCCTTTTGTTTGGTGAGTTAAGACCATTGACATTAAGTGAGAGTATTTTTGGATTTTATATGGCAGTATGGGAGCCCCTGGTGGCGCAGTGGGTTAAACTTCTGAGCTGCTGAATTTGCTGACCGAAAGGTCAGAGGTTAGAATCCGGGGAGCAGGGGGAGCTCCCTTTGTTAGCCCCAGCTTTAAATGCATAATATTAATAGTTATTACATACATTATTATTATTTCATGGGAGCTCCCGATGGCACAGTGTGTTAAAGCGCTGAGCTGCTGAACTTGCTGACCAAAAGGTCGCCAGTTCAAATCCGGGGAGCGGAATGAGCACCCATTGTTAGCCCCAGCTTCTGCTTTCGAACCTAGCATGTAAATGTGAGTAGATCAATAGGTATCGCTCAGGTTGGAAGATAATGGCAATCTATGCAGTCATGCTGGCCTTGGAGGTGTCTTATTTATCATTTTACTCTTGTTATTATTGCTACGATTCCATTTATTTAAATCTATTTTTTATTATTATTAATACATTTATTATTTCGCTCTGAAATTATTGTTATTGCATTTATTATTTTACTCTATTTATGATTGTTAATACATTTATCAATTTATTATTACATTTATTATTTTACTCTATTATTATTATTATTATTATTATTATTATTATTATTAGGATAAATAAGCATATTTACATTGAAGAAGTTGAGAATAATGATTTAATCAGAGCTGGACAGTCTTATCTGAAATTAGTTTTATGTACCATATATACTCAAATATAAGCCGATCCGAATATAAGCCGAGGCACCTAATTTTACCACAAAAAAACTGGGAAATCATTGACTCAAGTATAAGCCGAGATGGTAAATTTCAGAAATAAAAATAGATACCAAAAATTACATTAATTGAGACATCAGTAGGTTAAATGTTTTTGAATATTTACATCAAGCTCTAATTTAAGATAAGACTCTCCAACACTGATCAAATCATTATTCTCATCTTCTTCAATGTAAATATGCTTATGTATCCTTTTAATAATAATAGAGTAAAATAATACATGGGGGTCAGGTGAAGCTGAACAACAATCATACCCTTGATGGATGGGTGACAGCCCAGAGGTTATAGCCATGCTGGAAGGATGATCCAAAGGATGTAATCACCGTAATCATAAGAAGAGGCCTCGTCAGCTCCTATTGAGAGCGAAAGGAGACAATTAGTTAATTAGTTAACGACTGAAAAAAAATTAACATATTCACAGGTTGTTTTGTAAATGAACCTCAATGCATAAATGAGGGATTTATCTTGAAGGCATAAGAAGGCATGGGCCCCCCCCAAAAAAATCGAGTTCCCATGAATTTCGGATTCCGAATTACCCAGTATGTGACGGTCCCTGGGTCGAATTTTAAATTGTGTAACATTTTCCTTGTTGAGCTTGTGTCTAACCCAGTGGTTCTGAAACTTATTTGGCCTGCCGCCCCCTTTCCAGAAAAAATATGACTCAGCGCCCCCTGGAAAGGGGGCATGGCTTAAAGGGGTGGGCGTGGCTCCTGATCGAGAGGGCGGGGCTGAGACTCTTCCCTAGTCCAAGATGCAGGGCTGGGAGGGGAGGTGGGCACAGTCACAAATGGGCGGAGTTACGAGCTCTGAGTCAGGGCTGAGCTTCTATCCCTGTCCTGCGATGCCTGCCAGGACACAGGAGGCGGGGCTAGAGGAGGGGCGGGGCTGAACCTCTATATCCCGCCCCCGTGTTCTAACAAGCGTCTCAGGAAAGGTATACAGAGACTCTTGGGAAGAGGCTCCGCCCCCACCCCTAGCTCCGCCCTTTAGTCCTAAAAGGCCTCTCAGGAGAAATATAGAGGCTCAGCCCTGTCTCAGGCTCTTGGGAAGAGGCCCCGCCCCCACCCCTAGCCCCGCCCTTTAGTCCTAAAAGGACCCTCAGGAGAAATATAGAGGCTCAGCCCTGTCTCAGGCTCTTGGGAAGAAGCCACGCCCACTCCTCTAGCTCCGCCCCCTGTGTGTCCTAACAGGCGCCTCAGATGCTCAGCCTTGTTTCTGGCTCTTGGGAAGAGGCCCTGCCCCTCCCCTGGCCCCGCCCCCTAGTCCTAATAGGTGCCATCACCGCCCACCCCCCCACCCCCCGAATCACTGGTCTGACCGTAAATTGTGACATTCCCATACATTTCTGACTTACATAGCTACGGCGTTGGGTCTTCGGTCTTGTCATCGCCTTTGTCAACGTTCCCCGATGAAGAAGTGCCAACTTGTTAACTACTGATCTTCTGGGATGACGGTGCTCTCCTTTTGTACCACTTCTCTCGTCACTTTTACTACTTCTCCAGGAAGGCGATATTGATTTGCGATGTTCTGGCAATGTGGCGCCGTGTCGTCTTGCATTGCCTTCCACGCCACTTAGGATGGATGACCAGCTTCCTGGCGACGAGCTGGCCAGATGTCCCTGACCGCTTCTGTTGGCAGAGGTTCCTGATTGCTGGGATTCCCACATAGGGACCATCAGACGTCCTGAACTGCTTTCAACCGTCCCTGCTGTTGAGTGGCTCTGTTGGGACCCTGGGGCGATCACATTCCGTGTACTACTCCCGATGATACCCGGTCCTGATTGGCGACGCTCCGACGACGGGATTGTCAGCTGCCGCGAACTGCTTTTGTTGGAGCCTGATATTGATCGGCTGTGTTCTGACGCTGGGACGATCACGTTGCGCGTACTGCTGTCAATGATGCCAGGTCCCGACTGGCGACGCTCCGACGACGGGATTGTCAGCTGCCGCGAACTGCTTTTGTTGGAGCCTGATATTGATCGGCTGTGTTCTGACGCTGGGACGATCACGTTGCGCGTACTGCTGTCAATGATGCCAGGTCCCGACTGGCGACGCTCCGATGACGGGATTGTCAGCTGCCGCGAACTGCTTTCCTTGGATCCTGATATCGATCGGCTATGTTCTGACTCTGGAACGATCACGTTGCGCGTACTGCTGTCAATGATGCCAGGTCCCGACTGGCGACGCTCCGACGACGGGATTGTCAGCTGCCGCGAACTGCTTTTGTTGGAGCCTGATATTGATCGGCTGTGTTCTGACTCTGGGACGATCACATTGCGCGTACTGCTGTCAATGATGCCAGGTCCCGACTGGCGACGCTCCGATGACGGGATTGTCAGCTGCCGCGAACTGCTTTCCTTGGATCCTGATATCGATCGGCTATGTTCTGACTCTGGAACGATCACGTTGCGCGTACTGCTGTCAATGATGCCAGGTCCCGACTGGCGACGCTCCGACGACGGGATTGTCAGCTGCCGCGAACTGCTTTCCTTGGAGCCTGTTATCCATCGGCTGCGTTCTGACTCTGGGATGATCACATTGCGCGTACTGCTGTCAATGATGCCAGGTCCCGACTGGCGACGCTCCGATGACGGGATTGTCAGCTGCCGCGAACTGCTTTCCTTGGATCCTGATATCGATCGGCTATGTTCTGACTCTGGAACGATCACGTTGCGCGTACTGCTGTCAATGATGCCAGGTCCCGACTGGCGACGCTCCGACGACGGGATTGTCAGCTGCCGCGAACTGCTTTCCTTGGAGCCTGTTATCCATCGGCTGCGTTCTGACTCTGGGACGATCACATTGCGCGTACTGCTGTCAATGATGCCGGGTCCTGACTGGCGACGCTCCGATGACGGGATTGTCAGCTGCCGCGAACTGCTTTCCTTGGATCCTGATATCGATCGGCTATGTTCTGACTCTGGAACGATCACGTTGCGCGTACTGCTGTCGATGACGCCTGGTCCCGACTGGCAACGCTCTGACGACGGGATTGTCAGCTGCCGTGAACTGCTTTCCTTGGAGCCTGTTATCGATCGGCTGCGTTCTGACTCTGGGACGATCACATTGTGCGTACTGCTCTCAATGATGCCGGGTCCCGACTGGCGACGCTCTTGCGATGGGATTGTCAGCTGCCGCGAACTGCTTTCCTTGGAGCCTGTTATTGATTGATGGTGTTCTGACGGGGCAGTCACGTTCCACGTACCGCTGTCGATGATGCCAGGTCCCGACTGGCGATGCTCTGACGACGGGATTGTCAGCTGCCGTGAACTGCCTTCCTTGGAACTTATTATCGATCGGCTGCGTTCTGACTCTGGGACGATCACATTGCGCGTACTGCTCTCGATGATGCCGGGTCCTGACTGGCGACGCTCTTGCGATGGGATTGTTAGCTGCCGCGAACTGGTTTCCTTGGAGCCTGTTATCGATCGGCTGCGTTCTGACTCTGGGACGATCACATTGCTCATACTGCTGTCGATGACGGCGGGTCCCGACTGGTGATGCTCTGACGACGGGATTGTCAGCTGCCGTGAACTGCCTTCCTTGGAGCTTATTATCGATCGGCTGCGTTCTGACTCTGGGACGATCACATTGCGCGTACTGCTCTCAATGACGCCGGGTCCCGACTGGCGACGCTCTTGTGATGGGAGTGTCAGCTGCCGTGAACTGCCTTCCTGGGAGCCTGTTATCGATTGGCGGTGTCCTGTCGCTGGGGGGGACACGTTGTGCGTACTGGTGCCAATGGCGCCGGGTCCCGACTGGTGAATCTCCGGTGACGGGATCCTCCGATTCTGCCAACTGCTGTCCATGGATCCAAGCATTGGTTGGTTGTATTCTGATGCTGGTTGCTGTGTCCGCATGAAGCCGTGTCCTGACGGGTCATACTCTGAGGATGGGATCATCACCTGCCATGGATGGATTTCCGTGGAGCCTGTTATTGGTTGGCGGGGTTGTTGGGATGGAGGCCTTAAATCTCGCGTACTGCTGCCTATACGTCCTAGTCCGGATTGGGGATGCCCTGATGATGGGACTGCCAGCTCTCTTGCACTGCTATCCGTGATACCCGATTCTGATTCATCCTGTTCTGTCTTTGCGTTGTTTTCCATGTTATTTGTGTAGGCAACACGATATCAGGCTCAACTGTGGGGGGAAGAGGTTATTTATATTGGCTTTATCAGTTCACCAAAGGACAGTAGGGGAGCTATACAGCAGTGGGTGGGCCACTACATGGTGGGCAAAACCCCATTTCGTTCCCATTGTCTCCCATCAGGGGGATATTACTCATTTTAAAGGGAATCCAATGACAACAAGGGCCTGGAAATGTTTTATTGGATTACAATACTTATTCTTTTAATGGATTAAAATATTATTCTTTATTGTTATCATTACTATTATTAATAATAATATGGTAGTACTGTACTATCAATATGGGTATCATAAGGAGGGAGATCCAGACTATTCCTGATTCTAAAGGGGTCGGATTACATTATATAATGATATAGTACAATATAGTAATTTAATACTAGTATTGAACTATGCTAATAATATAATGAATTGTATGCAAATATAATTTGTAAGCCGCTCCGAGTCCCCTTCAGGGTGAGAAGGGCAGGATATAAATGTAGTAAGTAAGTAAGTAAGCTAGGGAAGGGGGTGGGGCCTCTTCCCAAGAGCTTGAGACAGGGCTGAGCCTCTATATTTCTCCTGAGAGGCCTTCTAGGACTAAAGGGCGGAGCTAGGGGTGGGGGCGGGGCCTCTTCCCAAGAGCGCAAGACAGGGCTGAGCCTCTATATTTCTCCTGAGAGGCCTTCTAGGACTAAAGGGTGGAGCTAGGGGTGGGGGCGGGGCCTCTTCCCAAGAGCTTGAGACAGGGCTGAGCCTCTATATTTCTCCTGAGAGGCCTTCTAGGACTAAAGGGCGGAGCTAGGGGTGGGGGCGGGGCCTCTTCCCAAGAGCTTGAGACAGGGCTGAGCCTCTATATTTCTCCTGAGAGGCCTTCTAGGACTAAAGGGCGGAGCTAGGGGTGGGGGCGGGGCCTCTTCCCAAGAGTGTGAGACAGGGCTGAGCCTCTATATTTCTCCTGAGAGGCCTTTTAGGACTAAAGGGCAAGGCTGGGGTGGGGGCGGGGCCTCTTCCCAAGAGCACAAGACAGGGCTGAGCCTCTATACCTCCCCTGAGATGCTTGTTAGAACACGAGGGCAGGATATAGAGGTTCAGCCCCATCAGGCACTTGGGAAGAGGCCCCGCCCCCTCCTCTAGCCCTGCCCCCTGTGTCCTGGCAGACACCACAGGACAGGGATAGAAGCTCATCCCTGCCTCAGAGCTCGTAACTCCGCCCATTTGTGACCCTGCCCACCTCCCCTCACAGCCCTGCATCTTGGACTAGGGGAGAATCTCAGCTTCGCCCTCTTGAGCAGGAGCCACACCCACCCCTCTAAGCCACGCCCCCCTTTCCAGGTGGCGCTGGGTCATATTTTTTCTGGAAAGGGGGCGGCAGGCCAAATATGTGTGGGAACCACTGGCCTAAACCTTCCCCATGCCTTTTCTTTGGGGGTTTGCTATGCAACGGATGAAACCCGCTCCCTCTATGTTATGCTTGGTCCAGTCTTCAGGGTCGTCCTATCCACAAACCTCTAGTTTTTCCCCAAAATTTCCCACCCTATTTAGTAGGACAAGGCGTCTTACCTCCTGCGGGGAACGGAGAAGCAGAGAACGCACTTAGACTGACCATAGCTCTTTCCTTCTGGCGAGAAGACGGAGAAGAAGACAATTCCACTCGAAGGAGGTCCGTCGGAAGCTTCAGGCCTTTGCAAGAGCCAATGAGGGAAGTCGGATGGAGGGTTCCAGAGAAGAACTTGTTTGTTGACAGTTGGGAGTGGAAACCATGCGTGGTTCACACAAACCAGGTGATGGATGTAAA
Organism: Anolis carolinensis; assembly: GCF_035594765.1. NCBI lineage: Eukaryota > Metazoa > Chordata > Lepidosauria > Squamata > Anolidae > Anolis > Anolis carolinensis. The sequence goes on from NW_026943826.1 coordinate 9,353,633, forward strand.
AGTGTCCCCACACATTTAATTACAAGCACTATGTGGCAATCCAGGGTCATAGCTATCAATCAGTGAATACCTGATGTACATTATGTAAACATGTAAATACATTGAATATCTCCAAGCAAAATGTATAATACACCTTGAGCATACCTTCTCTCGGAATCTGTGATTGTCCACACGAACAATTCCAGATTTATATTTATTTATTCATTTATTTACAGTATTTATATTCCGTTCTTCTCGGGGCGGATCACAATGCACATAGACATGGCAAACATTCCATGCCATTATTAGACATACGACATATATAGACAGACACAGAGGCAATTTTAACATTTTCCAGCTTCTGGCTTCGTGAGAATATTCTTGATTCCAGCCACAGGGGGAGCTGCCGTTTCATCATCCACTCGTGAAACCCGAGCCCTTGATGGAGTACTTCCTCATTTTTTTCCAAAGTTTTTATGGTGTTGTAAACTAGTTAAATTAGGCTCTGCACATAAAGCGGTACCTACATTTTCTACTTGACAAATTCAACTGTCTTTCGAGCTACTTAGGTCAACAGCTAACTAAGCTATTAATGGTCAATCCAACCCGGGCTTCGATCTCATGACCTTCGGTCAGTAGTGATTTATTGCAGCTGGTTACTAACCAGCTGCACCACAGCCCAGCCCTAACCACAGCGAAAGAGTTATACGATCTGACGGGAAATTAGAGGATTGTTTCCCACAGCTAGAGTCCTCACTAGTGATGCTCGTAGGGGATTTTCCAAGTCATGGCCCCCAAAGCTCAGGTCAACAAGACCTAGAGAACATGAAGGATAGAGTGTGATGAACTCTGCTTCTCTAGAGGTTTTCAATGCCGGATGGTCATCTGTCAGGAGTGTGTGACACAATGTGGTTTGGACTGAACAGGTCTTCAAACTCTACAATACCATGAACAATAGTTTTCTGGGGATCACTGCTTTGTTAAAAAAGTAAATATAGCCAGTAATGCCCATCTAGCAAGGGTTTTTTGTTTAATAATTCGGCACAACTAAGGACTTCATCAGGATCCTCCGAGCCATGTGGAGTGCCACTATGCGCTGAATGTCCAGAAAGGTCTTGTTCCTTATGTCTGGAATCCTCCTGTTCAGAAAGACGAAGCTAGCAATACACACAGGCCAACAGACGATGAAGCTGTAGGGCTCGACGTGGTTCTAAAGATAGAAACAAAGAGAGAAGAAAGGAGAAATCTGCTAGATCTAGAGATAACACACAAACCATTGGCCAGCAAACATTTTGGTATCTTAAATGTTAAACATGTTTTGGAGTATCTTTGACCTGCTGATTCCAAAAATGGAACCAGTTTCCCCCTATCAGCTCTAGTTTTTGAGATGCAGAACATAGGTCATTCACCAGTCACCATAACAGAAGAACATGATAACCATATGTAAGAATCAGCACGGTCTATCCAATGCAATTTTTTAAATCAGGGCTCCAAACAAGCCCAGGAACAGGTCTAAAAATCAAGACACCAAGGATGTGTTTGGTTAGGGACAATGAGTCTATCCCAGGCATGGGCACACTTTGACTCTCTGGGAACATTTTGGTGTCTCAAATGTTAAACGTGTTTTGGGGTATCCTTGACTTGCCGATTCCAAAAATGGCATTGGTTTCCCCCTATCAGCTCTATTTTTTGAGATGCAGAACATAGGTCATCTATCAGTCACCATGACAGAAGAACATGATAACCGTATCTAAGAAATGGGAATCAATGAGGTCCATCCAATGCAATTTTCTGAATCAGGGCCCGAAATAATCACCAAAAAAAGGCTTAAAAACTAAAATACCTAGAAAAAAAAGATTTGGTATAACCCTGTTTTTGCACTTTCATGGGGTGAGGTGTCCACTTACAGAGACAGGCTTTCATACGGGGCTTTCATAATCGACTCACCTCTACATGCAGGTAGACTAATGTAAACAGTAATTTGCACGTCCAATGGAGGGTTCCCGTAATCACAAAGGCTGTGGATCGAGATGACTGAAGGAACAATTCCGATACGAGGACATTGGTTACGGGGTCTAGCAGAAGGAAAGATAAAAAAGACCTACTTTATTTAATGCTGTTTTCATTCATGCCTATTCCAGGGAAAGAGAACTTCCTATCTGCTTTGTAGACATCTTTGAGGACGTTCCAACTCGCCCCAAATCTCTCCTCGAAAGTCCCATTTCTAGAAGCTATCTAGAAGTTATCTAGATTGGAGATAAGAGGATATTTCATTCTTGACGTTGTTCCTCTTCCAACTCCAAAGGACCATCCTGGTTCCCATGAAAACTGGAGAAGCCCTAATGACCTGCAAATGTTATTCTCTTGTTGTGGGATTCTGGGAGTTTTCATCCAGACATTCCCACCCACTTGCCGTCTCCCTGTCCTTGATCTTTCCCAGCCTTATGTCGTTCTTTTTCCTCGATGGTCTTACCGGGGCCGACGGATTGCCCAAGTAAGAAGAGAGTCAGGAAAGCAGCGCTCAGCTCATCCATCCATGGGATAGTCTTCTGTTGGAGAAAGCAGTTGAGATTCAAGTCAGGTTGTGGAGATACCGTCTTCTTCAACATCTAAGGCAGTTGTGCCCAACCATGTTTTGACCAGGGACCACTTGGACCTGGGACCACTGGAACTAGGGACCACTTTGACCTGGGACAACTTGAACTAGAAACTAATTGGATCAGAAACCACTTTGACCAGGGACCATGTTGACCAGGGACCACTTTGACCAGGGACAACTTTGACCAGGGACCACTTTGACCAGGAATCACTTTGATCAGGGACCACTTTTACTAGGGACTATTTGGACTTGGGACCACTTTGACTAGTTACCACTTGGATCAGAGACCACTTGGATCAGGGACCACTTTTACCAGGGACTATTTGGACTTGGGACCACTTTAACTAGTTACCACTTGGACCTGAGACCACTTGGATCAGGGACGACTTGGATCAGAGACCACTTCAACCAAGAGACCACTTTGATCAGGATCCATTTGGACCAGGGACCACTTGACAAGGGACCACTTTGACCAGGGACCACATGGACAAGAGACCACTTGGATCAGGGACCACTTGGATCAGAGACCACTTTGACCAGAGACCACTTTGATCAGGGTCCATTTGGACCAGGGGCCACTTGGGCCAAGGACCACTTGACTCAGAGGCCAACAATTCAAGACAACCATTGCTACAAACCTGGAGCTCAATGGACATGGCTAAGAAGATGGAAGCAACGCTACAGATCCCGAAACCCATAAGGAGGAGATTTCGTGGCCCTATCGTCTCCACAATGCACATCTGGAAGTTGGAAAAAAACGGGTGGAAGGTTAGAGAGAGAAAAACTGCTCTGGGCCAGGGAAGCGTCGAATTCGAGCATCTTCCAGCCCTACAAAAAAACAAACAGAATCAACAACACGGCACAAGGATGTCGACTTTTCCTCGTCTGCAACAGTGATGGTGATTTTTGTTCACCTGTACACACAAATGTTGTGCAACTCACATTGATTCTCCTCTTTAGAGTGAGTTCCCTATTCTCCTTTCCAGATGTTGAAAGAGTAGTGAGTATCTTACCGCCATTATAATGATGAACATGAGTGTCCCAGTCAATAACAAGCTGACATATGGGCTATTTTCTTCTCCGAAGCCCAGCGAAAAATAGATTTGTTCGGAGTAATGTTGTGCCTAAAAGAGAAACAGAGCAAACGAGATGCCGAGAGAAAACAGGACGAGAACCCGAAGTAGGCTTCCAAGCATTTTACAATTGCCTTACTGCATTGATGCCAGAGAGTTGCTGGCCACCCATCAAGATGACAATGGTAGTGAGGTGCCAACGTAGGCCATCAGCCTCCATGATCTTGTAGACGTCCATGTTCTTCTCTGCCGCTTCGGTGGCGTCCTCCAGGTGAAGCTCTTCCATCTCATCCTCCACGTCCTCCCAGCCTCGCAGTTTCTGTAACGCTGGAGACGAGACGGCTGAATTGCGGGGACGTCCCCATCCATTTCATAGGACTTTCTTATTTATTTATTTACAATATTTAAATTCTGTCAGGGGGTTAATTAGCTCCGAACCACCCTGATTTATTGGTCAGCCAGGCCTCTCACCAATCCATTCTACGTCAGACTGCTTGAGCATCCAGCTAACAAACAACACCACAGTCGTAATTCAGCTGATCACAGCGGTTCCAAGGCTTTATTATATATACAAACTATTTACAAGCTACAAAGTCCATCGCTCATTGGACACATGCAACTCCCACATTTCATAGCAGAATGACGAACATCCTGTCTGCACTTCTGAAGCTGGAAGGCTTGACCTATTGGCTGGGCAGGCTATCACTCAAGCTGGCCTGCCATTAACCCGTGTGCTGCTGGAAAGCATGTTGAAAAACCCAACAGCAAAACACTTGATTCAACATTTCACCCTTACACCAAAATACACCAACATATTCCGCCCTTCTCAGGGCAGATCACAGAACGTACATACGCGGCAATGCCATTTATACACAGACAAGACAGATAATTGTACATAGAACAGAACAATGTTTCTCAACCCGGGGGTCGGGACCCCTGGGTGGTGGTGGTGATGAGGGGGGGCGGTGTCAGAGGGGTCGGCAAAGATCATCAGAAAACACATATTTCTACCGTTTGGTAGAGAAGGCTGAATATCTCTTCACCTATCCTTCTCTTCCTTTTTGATGGTGAATCCTCCCACCAAAAGCCCAATTTGGCCAAGTCTATCGTTGGTGGGGTTGTAGGTGAACTATAAATCCTAGCAACTACAACTCCCAAATGTCAATTTGTCTATTTCCCCCAAATTCCACCAGTGTTCACATTTTGGCATTTTGAGTATTGGTGCCACGTTTGGTCCAGATCCATCATTGTTTGAGTCCACGGTGATCTATGGATGTAGGTGAACTACAACTCCCAAACTCAAGGTCAATGCCCGCCAAACCCTTCCAGTATTTTCTGTCAGTCATGGGAGTTCTGTGTGCCAAGTTTGGTTCAATTCCATCGTTGGTGGAGTTTGATTGTAGGTGAACTATAAATCCCAGCAACTACAACTCCCAAATGGCAAAATAACTCCCCACCCCAACCCCACCAAATTGGGCCAAATTTGGCCCAGTGAATGAAAATACATCCTGCATATCAGAGATTCACACTGCGATTCATAACAGTAGTTCTGTCTGCGTCTCTACCTTGTCTTGCTTCCTCCTCGTTCCCCTTCTGAATCAGGAGGTATCTGGGACTTTCGGGAAAGAAAGGCAGCAGGATCATCTGAAACAATGCCGGGAACGCAATGAGGCCCAGAAGGATCGGCCAACCTGCGCAGGAACAAGATGGGCACGGACAGAGTTGGCTCAAGGCATTCTGCTCCTCGAAGCAGGACAGTGAAGGTGCCTATCCTCACAAAGTCATGCAACGTAGAAGTCCTTGAGACCAAGCAAGAACAAGACCCAAGGTGTACACAGTAACACAACATTGCCTGCTCTAACACTTTCAGTAAAAAAATACTGTAATTCAGTGATGGCCAACCTATGATACGTGTGTCAGCACTGACACGCCTAGCCATTTTTGGTGACACGCTGCTGCATGCAGATATGCAGGCTTATATTCGGGTCGGCTTACACTCGAGTATATACAGTAAATAGCTGTAAGATTTATTACTGCTGGGATCGGCAGAAAGCTAAGCAGTCTTATTTGTTCATGCTATTAGGCAGATGCTGAGTTGACGAATGGAGGGGAGAATTGAGACTGACAGCTGTAAGTGTCTCAATATATCCATCTCACATCAATCATTCACATTTGACAACATTCCTGCGTGTACCGCTAACAGCATATGGGCGATGTGCTATGGCAAATAATTCACCCTACATCCATAGTGTGATGTATACATTTGGATGCCACTTTCACTAGTAAGGACGGCCTTGATCAGGATGCAATGATCGTAGATCAGAAGAAGCGGACCTTTCTTTTACCTTCTTCAGTCCCTAAGTTGTTGTGAAGGCCAAGCAGACAGGCCAACAAGCTGCCGAAGGTGATGAAGAGATGGGGCATCATGCCGAGGACGCACCGCAGGTTCGGTGGGGCCAACTCCATGACGTACATAGGGACGACACTGTAGGCGACGCCTGGTTAGACACAGAGCCGGTCCAAGGTAATTTTCAAGTGTAGGCGAACAGAAATTTTGGCGCCCCCCAAAAAACTAATCACAGAAAAATAAAAGTGTTCCGCAAAGCTCCAAACGCCTTCATTCTCACTCCCCAAACAGCCAAATGCCTTCCTGGCAAGGCCTGCGGTGTTTGATTTTTCGCCATGTTTTCAAGCCCAGGCCCCGCCCACCGCCCCACCGCCGGCACCATCTTGCTTTGGGGAGCTTCTCCCCAAAGCGGCAACCTCGGCTCCTTCCTGCCACAGGAGACAGAAGTTGCCTCAATGGTGCCCCCAACAACATGGCACCACAGGCAAATGCCTAGTTTGCCTGGTGGTGGAACCGCCTCTGGTTAGACAGGAAAGAGAGGCAAACGTTCGGAGACAAGTAAGCGGGTCCTTCTGGGTGTCATCCCCTGAGTCTCGAATACTCTTTGGACAAGTATTAAGTTGCCATGTGGCTTTATTTGGGATTGGACTCACCTACACATCCTCCAATGATCAAGCGCCCGACGATGATGAGTTCATAGGAATGGATTGCTCTGGAAGAACCCAAGAGGACTGCGGAAAGGATGACCAACGCATCATTGGCCAACAAGGTGCCTTTCCTTGGAAGCAGGATAAATATCTGAGATTAGGAGGAATTGTAGGGCAGAGAGGGAAAGCTGGCGGGTTGCATTTAGAGGACCCACTATTGCTGATTTATGAGGGTTGAATGAAAAGTAATGCCTCCACCTTCGTAACTCCTCAACTGGTATGTGGCAGGTACTGGCTTGTTCAGTAGACTCTCCTCTACAGTTCTATTTGGTGGGAAGCCTTAGCATTGAACGGTTGTGTTGTTAAAGTGCGAAGTGTGGAACCCTGTGTAGCTGAAGAAGCCTTAGCATTGAACGGTTGTGTTGTTAAAGTGCGAAGTATGGAACCCTGCGCAGACGGGGAAGCCTTAGCATTGAACGGTTGTGTTGTTAAAGTGCGAAGTATGAAACCCTGCGCAGTCGGGGAAGCCTTAGCATTGAACGGTTGTGTTGTTAAAGTGCGAAGTATGGAACCCTGTGCAGATGGGAAAGCCTTAGCAGTGAACGGTTGTGTTGTTAAGAGGGCGAAGTATGGAACCCTGCGCAGACAAGGAAGCCTTAGCATTGAACAGTTGTGTTGTTAAAGTGCCAAGTATGGAACCCTGCGCAGACGGGGAAGCCTTAGCATTGAACGGTGTGTTGCTAAAGTGCGAAGTATGGAACCCTGTGTAGATGAGGAAGCCTTAGCATTGAATGGTTGTGTTGTTAAAGAGCAAAGTATGGAACCCTGCGCAGACGGGGAAGCCTTAGCATTGAACGGTTGTGTTGTTAAAGAGCAAAGTATGGAACCCTGTGTAGATGAGGAAGCCTTAGCATTGAACGGTTGTGTTGTTAAAGAGCAAAGTATGGAACCCTGCGTAGATGAGGAAGCCTTAGCATTGAACGGTTGTGTTGTTAAAGTGGGAAGTATGGAACCCTGTCGACGTCTTCCGTGACGGCTTCTGAAAACCTGTTCATTGTTGGCAGAAATGCATCCAATTGTCTGGTGATGATGTGGAAAAGTGAATAGTGGTAGTTAGAGAGCACATTCTAAGGATTATTCCTGCATTTGATTTATTAAAATATTCCCATCCAAACTGAAGTAACAAAGGTGGAGGCATTGCTTTTCATTCAGCCCTCATAGATCGACGGTGTATATGTTTTTTTTTAAATTTCCCTTCTTCCTATTGTCCCCATGGGGAGATGGTGTCAGGGTGCAAATAAAGTTTTATTATATTATTATTATATATTCATTACATTTCTAAATGCAGTGCTCTTCCTTACCTGCGCCTACCCCAAAAACAAAACGGCCGAAGAGAGCCGTTTTCATTCAACCGTCGTGTATACAAACAAATACTGATTTGTATAGATAGACAGTAGACATGTCCAAAAAATCGTTTTGAATCGTATATCGGAATTATTTTGGATTGTTCTCGCTTTTTGATATGCATTCTGAGACATTGTCTCACAGCGCAACCAGCAATGTAATTTGAACCATTGTTGGCCCATTCTCTAATTGTCTCTTAATGTTTTGTTAATTTTTCCCCCCTAATTTTTTTTAATATATTTTTTAAAATATTTAAAAAAAATTTGTTTCTTCAACCTACCTTGAATGGGAGCTTAGCGCAGCCTAACATGGCTGCCGCTCCCCAGCCAATCAGAAGCTTCCACGATGGATGCAAAGGTGGGGGCTAACGTCCTCTGCGTCCACATGGAAGATTGCCATACAAGCCCGGTGTGTAGCGATTGCGCATGCGCATCCGCCATTTTAGAAACATTGAGAATCATTACAAATTTTTGGAAATATCCGAAATTTTGGGGTGAAAAAAATCGGAAATACTTTCTATATCGAAGCGCCAGCGCCCCCTACTTTAGAAACGAGAATTGAAACATTTTTTTCATCGATCGGACATGCCTAATAGATAGATATAAACTTTGGGTAGCATAGGGACAGATTAACATCTCTTAGTGTTTCGTTTGCTGTTCAAAAGATTTCACTTCACTTTCTGTCCCTGTGGGTATGTATATATGCAAGTTGGTTCTAACCCATGATGGGGATCCATGTTGTCCGTACCTTCCGCAATTGTCCACCAATGGACCCACCAGCAAAGACCCACAAATGGCTCCGGCCGGGAAGAACGAGACGGTCAGCCCCCATAAGAAGCTGAGGATCTCTTGGTCCATGTTGATGTTGTTCCGCTCCCGATAGGTCTCATTGTAAAAGCTTTTCATGAACTAGGAAAAAGAGAGAAAGAAGAGACACACAAGACTATAGTCGGCTCTCGGCATCTGCATCCTGCCCGCTAAAAAGCATTTTTGGGAATATCTACAACATCTTCCATCCCGGTAGAGAGAAAAAATGAAAGGGTTTTCTGAGCAAACAAGGTCCTCTGAAATTTACATCCTCGTCGTCGATCCCTTTTTCACCTTCGCTGGGAAGTAGATGACAGAGATGTTGTAACCATATTGCAACGACGAGCCAAAGGTAGAGAGCAAGGTGGCGAATAAAAGCGTCTTGGTCAACTCCTGCGGGAAGAGAACAAAGATGGCAAAGCTTTGGATATCTCGATGACACAATGGGCTATACCAGTGATGGGCAACCTATGACACGCGTGTCAGCACTGACATGCCTAGCCATTTTTGCTGACACGGTGCTGCCTGCAGATTGATTGGATGACTATGTCTTTTGTGGCCAAATCTGGTGTGATTTTTTTTGTTTATTCCATGGGAAATATGCACATTACATTTATATCTATATATAAAAGGGTAATGGAATCACGGCACCGGACAAAACAACTAAACTAAATGCCCCACAACCTCAAAAATTGACAGCACAACCTCTCATCTATGCCTCTACGTTCATACAACAAAAAGAAAAGAAAAATAAAGTCCTAGCCACAGCAACGCGTGGCCGGGCACAGCTAATATAAGGTTGGCAGTTCGAATCCGTGGGACGCTCCAAGTAATCATGCTTTTAAAATCCCAAGATTTTAACTGCTGGCTTACAGTGGCAAGGTTTCTAGACAAAGTCTGCAAATTGAATGTTCGACATGTCCGTGTGTTTTGTTGTGAAATGTTAGATCATTTGTATGCTGTTTTATTGTGCATCTGTGTTCCGGCAAGCTTTCCAGCAGCACAGGAGTTAATTACATGCCAGCCCTGATTGATAGCTTGCAGGGCCAATAGGTCAAGACTTCCATTTCAACTGCCTGGACGGAACATTCGTCATGAACTGTGGAATGTTTGGAGGTGCCTGCAAGCACTGATTACAGACTCGGTTTGCTGAATGGACGTGCCATGCTTTTCCCTTGCTGGGAGAACATGTGCCCAGAGAGTGATGGTGTTTGGAGTTGTATATAGTAAGCATGTCCGATCGATGAAAAAAAGTTTCCATTCTCGTTTCTAAAGTAGGGGGCGCTGGCGCTTCGATATAGAAAGTCTTTCCGATTTTTTCACCCAAAAATTTCGGATATTTCCGAAAATTCGTAATGATTCTAAATGTTTCTAAAATGGTGGATGCGCATGCGCAATTGCTACACACCAGCCTTGTATGGCAATCTTCCATGTGGACGCAGAGGACGTTAGCTCCCACCTTTGCGTCCATCGTGGAAGCTTCTGATTGGCCGGGGAGTGGCAGCCATGTTAGGCTGCGCTAAGCTCCCATTCAAGGTAGGTTGCAGAAACAATTTTTTTAATATATATATATTTAAAAATATATTTTAAAAAATTTTTTGGGGGGGGGAATTAACAAACATTAAGAGACAATTAGAGAATGGGCCAACAATGGTTCGAATTACATTGCTGGTTGCGTTGTGAGACAATGTCTCGGAATGCGTATCAAAAAGTGAGAACAATCCGAAATAATTCCGATATACGATTCAAAACGATTTTTTGGACATGTCTAGTATATAGTCTTGTAAATAAAGCCTAGTAATGCTGGGATCTATTGTATTTCTATTGTATAATATACTCTGCATTTTACACTGTCTTGATATACTTGTATGCCAATAAAGGCTTATTGGAAATTAAATTAAAAATATCCAGAAAGCAGAAAGAACAGAGACGTCTACAAACCCACCCCTTCTTTGTTTGTCGGGAAATCGTCTGTGGCGTCTAGTCTTTCTTCCTGGGACATCGGAAATCGATCTTGACTGCGGAGGAAGAAGGAAATCGTCGTGTTAAATAAGTTGTTGGTGTGTTTCAAAACCTCCCTAATGCCGCAACCCCTTGATACGGTTCCTCATGTTGTGGTGACCCCGAACCATAACATTATTTTCGTTGCTACTTCCTAACTCTCATTTTGCTACTGAACCGTAATGTCAATATCTGATATGCAGGATGTGTTCACATTCACTGGACCAAATTTGGTACAAATACCCGATATGCCCAAATCTGAATACTGGTGGGGTTGGGAGGGGATTGATTTTGTCATTTGGGAGTTGTAGTTGCTGAGATCTATAGTTCACCTACAATCAAACTCCACCAATGATGGAATTGAACCAAACTTAACACTCAGAAATCCCATGACCAACAGGAAATACTGGAAGTGGGTGGGCATTGACTTTAAGTTTGGGAGTTGTAGTTCACCTACGTCCAGAGAGCACTGTGGACTCAAATGACTATGGATCTGGACCAAACTTGGCACGAGTACCCAGTATGCCCAGATTTGAATACTGGTAAGATTGGGAGGGGATTGGTTTTGTCATTTGGGAGTTGTAGTTGCTGGGATGTATAGTTCACCTACAATCAAACTCCACCAATGATGGAAGGATGGAGTTGTACTTCACCTCCATCCAGAGATCACTGTGGACTCAAACAATGATGGATCTGGACCAAACTTGGCACAAATACCCGGTACACCCAGATTTGAATACTGGTGGGGTTGGGAGGGGATTGGTTTTGTCATTTGGGAGTTGTAGTTGCTGGGATGTATAGTTCACCTACAATCAAACTCCACCAATGACGGAATGATGGAGTCGTAGTTCACTTCCATCCAGAGATCACTGTGGACTCAAACAGTGATGGATTTGGACCAAACTTGGAACAAATACCCGGTACGCCCATATTTGAATACTGGTGGGGTTGGGAGGGGATTGGTTTTGTCATTTGGGAGTTGTAGTTGCTGGTATTTATAGTCTACCTACAATCAAAGAACCCCTTGAACCCCACCAGTGATAGAATTGGGACAAACTTTCTACACAGAATCCCCAACAGGAAATAATGGATGAATTTGGGAGGAATTGACAGTATTTTAGGGGAGATGTAGTTCACCTACATCCAGAAAGCACTGTGGACTCAAATGACTATGGATCTGGACCAAACTTGGCACAAATACCCGGTACACCCAGATTTGAATACTGGTGGGGTTGGGAGGGGATTGGTTTTGTCATTTGGGAGTTGTAGTTTCTGGGATGTATAATTCACCTACAATCAAAATCCACCAATGATGGAATGATGGAGTTGTAGTTCACCTCCATCCGGAGATCACTGTGGACACAAACAATGATGGATCTGGACCAAACTTGGAACAAATGCCCAGTACGCCCAGATTTGAATACTGGTGGGATTGGGAGGGGATTGGTTTTGTCATTTGGGAGTTGTAGTTGCTGGGATGTATAGTTCGCCTACAATCAAACCTCACCAACGATGGAACTGGGCCATACTTCCTCCACAGAACCCACACGACCAACAGAAAATACTGGAGGAAGTTGGCTTCCTAAGACCATCAGATGATCTTTGGTGACCCCTCTGAATCCCCCCGTGACCCCCAGCACAGGGGTCCAGACCCCCAGGTTGAGAAAAGCTGACACAGGGTCCCAAGCCATGGGTGTCATTACCAACGTCTTGTTTTCCGATAGGCAAAGTCCGAACGGATTTCATGTTGTGGATCGACACATTGCGATAAACATCTTAGACGAGGTCGCTCTGATCAATGGTGGTCGCCACTAGGAATAGCTAAAAGCCCTAAATAATAAACCCTTAATTGTAATGATATGATAATAATTATGGGAACTGGCTGGAGCCTTCTGTCTGTGTAAAGGATCTACATTCCTTTGACATAATATTCCCCCGGAAGGCTCACGGTATCGGAAGAACCAATCAGGGAAAGAAGGGAATGATTCCGAAGGGAATCTGTTGACAGTTGGGAGGAGGGGTGGGAGCCAATCAGGGAAGAGAGGAGGCGGGTTTAGAATAGCACAGAGCCATTCGTGGCCCTCTTGTTGGACAACAAGGCCCATCATCCCCAGGCAGCACTTGTGATGGAGGATGATGGGCGTTGCATGCCGTCCAACCATTTCCAAGTGGCCACAAATCATTGGGGCCTGTTCTTGGAGACTGGGAAATCAGCCATAGAGTTGAGCTGGAGGATTTAACAATTCCTAGAGACGGGGAAGCCTTAGCATTGGACGGTTGTGTTGTTAAAGTGCGAAGTATGGAACCCTGCGCAGACGGGGAGGCCTTAGCATTGAACGGTTGTGTTGTTAAAGTGCGAAGTATGGAACCCTGCGCAGACGGGGAAGCCTTAGCATTGAACGGTTGTGTTGTTAAAGTGCTAAGTATGGAACCCTGCGCAGACAGGGAAGCCTTAGCATTGAACAGCTGTGTTGTTAAAGTACGAAGTATGGAACCCTGCGCAGACAGGGAAGCCTTAGCATTGAACGGTTGTGTTGTTAAGCTCTAAATTCTTTATGGCCACATAGCACTTAATGCTCTGCTTGCTGTGAGCTGAATGCTCAAGTATAAGTATCCTGTTTTTGTATCTTTGCCTCCTAAGCTCTAAATTCTTTACAGACACATGGCACTTCACGCTCTGCTTCTTGTGAGCTGAATGCTCAACTATAAGTATCCCGTTTTTGTATCTTTGCCTCCTAAGCTCTAAATTCTTTACAGACACATGGCACTTCACGCTCTGCTTGCTGTGAGCTGAATGCTCAGCTATATGTATCCCGTTTTTGTATCTTTGCCTCCTAAGCTCTAAATTCTTTACAGACACATGGCACTTCACGCTCTGCTTGCTGTGAGCTGAATGCTCAACTATATGTATCCCATTTTTGTATCTTTGCTTCCTAAGCTCTAAATTCTTTACAGCCACATGGCACTTCATGCTCTGCTTGCTGTGAGCTGAATGCTCAACTATAAGTAGCCTGTTTTTGTATATTTTTGCTCTTCTGTTTTTGGGTAGTTTTCCTTAACACCCAAAAATTCCTAACAAAAAGGGTTATGGGCCCAGCACTCATCCGTGATGGGAGTTATAGTCCCAGATTTTTGAAGAGTAACACTGTGTCTGCCTCAACTCTCTCTCTGTTTCATTCCAAAAGGAAATTATTATAATAGAGTGGCTATAACGTCTAGCATCCTTTGGTGAAGGATGTTGGACATTATAGTTTCAAACACTTCGGGACAAATTGGGGCAAGGGAGCACCAAGAGGATAGTTTAGTCATTCCACATCACTCGGTTTGTATTTGGTCATTTAATAAGACAGAAAATTTGCAAGGAGGCGCGGTCAAAAAAATTGCACGGACTTTGGGTGTGGGGGGGGGGTCTTATTTGATCTCCTTTTCTTTCTTCTTGTCTTTCTTGTGCGACGATTTCTTCCGCAGCCGCTTCGGGGAGCCGGCGCCCTTCCAGATCTCCACAAAGGTCCTGCCCCTGGTTTCTGGGACCCTCTTGAAAATGTACACGAAGGCAATGACGCAAAATGGCCAGAAGAGGAGTAAGCCGTGGGATCCAACATACGGCTGGAGAAGAAGAGAAGCAGAGAAGTTATCTCGGTGTTTCGGCCACAGTGAAAGGTTTCTGAATGCCACCTAGTGGCTGTTTTTGGCATTGACACAAATCTGATAGTGGATTCTGCAGCAAATGCTTCAGCTGTACTTCATTTAAAAAAGAAAATCGACCTGTTTAGAAAGCCTTATAAGTGCTGGTTTATTATCAGTCAATTTGTTACCATTTTCATGGTTCACAGCAACACAATAATAATAATAATAATAATAATAATAATAATACTTCTCTCACTCCATTACAGCCCTCTCGAGTGGCTGTCAATGGTCGCCAGCCGCAAGCCCTGCCCACCACGGCAACATCTTGAAAAAGTAGGGTTAGGCTCCACATGCCGCTGTGAGATCCTCTAGGAAATGTAGTTGATCCAGTTCTGGGGGGGAGGGAGGCTCTGCGCATGCGTAGTCACCAATTTTTGGTTTTGGGAGTTTTTCAGTTATTTGGACTTAATTTTTCAAGGTTTTTTTGATTGAAAGACATAGATTGGTTGAGTATGTGTTTTGTGGCCCAATTTAGTGTTATTTGGTCCTGTGGTTTTTGTAGTTTATCCCATGGGAAAAACGTACATTACATTTATTTATATAAAGATATACCTGGGATCCCATAAATAAAATGTCTTGGGTGGGAAAAGGTTCCAAGTGGAAAGAGTTAAGCACGTTGCTTAAGTTATTCGGTGATTGTGGAATGATGGAAATAAATCAGTTGCCTTCAGCGATTGTTGTTGTGAGCTTGATTTCAATTCCAAGAACTTCCAGAGTCTTACATTAGCACAGTCCGCTAAAGACATGCCATTTAGATTGTTTTCTCCGAATAGGACGAAGCTCCCCCTAAGGATGACTGAGCTCACCTCCAGGAAGATGAAAAGCAGTCTCACGAGAAACCTGGTGAACCAGTTCATAAACCCTGCAAGCATGTAGGCCGTGCCTCGGGAAGACTGGAGGAAGAGTTCTCCAGTGAGCAAGTAGGGAATGGGGCCTGTCGGGAGAAAAGGGATCAAAAGTCAAACACCGCCTTTAGTTGATTCACAGATTTGACTACCTCAAGTGGTCTATGCTCCTAACAATCTCTTGGCTAGGCTACTGCAACGGCTCTGTGTGGGGCTGCCCTTGAAGACCGCCCCAAAAACAGCACTGAAATGAGATCAATTCGGGACACCAGAAGGTCTGATTTTAAGAGCACATAGTGTCCAACCTATGGAAGACGTAGCTATAGTTTCACCTGCAATACCTTTCCACACAACCCGGGGACTGACTCACCATAGTGGGAGTTGTAGTTTACCCTATAGCCAGAGAGCACACTGAAGACTTTATTACATGTTCAACGGAAAATGTAATATACGTAATTCGGTGCCCTTGTGATTTACTGTATATTGGGATGACTATTAGATCCTTGAGAGTTAGAATACAGGAACATCGGTCCAAAATCAAAAGAGAAAGTTTAGATTCCACTTTATATACGCATTTTCACCGGTGATGCATCCAGAGCAAATTTGCCCAACGTAACAAAATTTAAGGAGTCATGGAGTTTCTCGGGGTTCAACTGGCATGATGTGAGTTGTAGTTCACCCACAACCTTATGCAATTAAAAAATCGACTTTTTCAGATACAAGATACCCAAACTAGTATATAATATTACTAGGGCTCCACGAGAAACTTTTGCCTCAAATAATAAATCGAGAACCTCTGTTCTAGATCCTCCAACGAGACTCTACGTTAACATCCCGTGGAAGTCGTTCATTTCAATAGGATTTGTAGTTTCCACAGTAAGTTCAGGAATTTAATATGGCAACTGCACTTCATTCAGGCCAGTGGTGCCCGTCACCAATCCGTTTCTGGGCCCAATGCCTCTGGAGAACCGAGTTTGAGACATGTGAACATCTTGGACAATGCCATAAGGAGGTACCCACCTGGCCCAATCATGTGTGCAAGGAGGAAGACGACGACCACAAAAAAGCTGAAATGAGATAAGGCTGAATTCTTGTTCTGTGGAGAAAGTTGGCATTAGAGAGGCATAGATAAGACATGGTTAGTAGCCAGATGCAATAAATCACTACTAACCAAGAGGTTATGAGATCAAAGCTCGGGTTGGATTGAGCTCATGACCTTTTAATAGCCAAGCTCGCTATTAACCTAAGCAGCTTGAAAGACAGTTGCACCTATCAAATAAAACATTTAGGTACCGCTTTATGCGGGGAGGCTAATTTAACTAATAAAAACTTCCAGCAGTGTGCGGAAAGGATTGAGGAAGTACTCGGTGTCACAAGTGGACGATGAAGTGGCCGGAATCGAGCATACCCTCATGAAGCTGGAAAATGTTAAAATTGCCTCTGTGTCTGTCTATATCTCGTATGTCTAATGGTGTTGAATATTTGCCATGCACGAGGTTGAATGAAAAGTAATGTCTCCACCTTCGTTACTTGGAATTGGATGGGAATATTTTAATAAATCAAAGGCAGAATAATCCTTAGGATGTGCTCTTTAACTACCACTATTCACTTTCCCACATCATCACCAGACAATTGGGTCCATTTCTGCCAACGATGAACAAGTTTTATGAAGCCGTCACGGAAGAAGTCGACACTCGGTTTCCGCAACCAGCGTCTCACACTTCTCTCAATATTTTAATAAATCAAAGGCAGAAATAATCCTTAGGATGTGCTCTGTAACTACCACTATTCACTTTTCCACATCATCACCAGACCATTGGATACATTTCTGCCAATGATGAACAAGGATTATGAAGCCGTCAAGGAAGAAGTCGACACTCGGTTTCCGCAACCAACGTCTCGCAAGACCCATTCTGATAGCCAAGCAACGCAACAATGTGACCCACACGTTCTTGTGAAATGCCGATGATGCTTGAAATTTCTCTCAGAGTGATACGACCATCGTCGTGAATCAATCTGTCAACCTTTTGCTTGTGCAACTCGGTGGTTGCTGTCACAGGACGTCCAACTCTTTGTTTGTCACTCAAGTCAGATGTTCCCACCTCAACATCTTTAAACCTACTCGCCCAACGACACACAGGACTCACATCAACACAATCACTATAAACAGCTTGCATTCTCTGAGGAATCTCCTTTGGGGTCAAGAATTCAGTGACTGCACATTGTTTAAGTCGCATTGACCGACCGTCTGTGCAGGGTTCCATACTACGCACTTTAACAACACAACCGTTCAATGCTAAGGCCTCCCCGTCTGCGCAGGGTTCCATACTTCATACTTTAACAACACAACCGTTCAATGCTAAGGCTTCCCCGTCTGCGCAGGGTTCCCTACTTCGCACTTTAACAACACAACCGTTCAATGCTAAGGCTTCCTCATCTGCGTAGGGTTCCATACTTCGCACTTTAACAACACAACCGTTCAATGCTAAGAATTCCCCGTCTGCACAGGGTTCCCTACTTCGCACTTTAACAACACAACCGTTCAATGCTAAGAATTCCCCGTCTGCACAGGGTTCCCTACTTCGCACTTTAACAACACAACCGTTCAATGCTAAGAATTCCCCGTCTGCACAGGGTTCCCTACTTCGCACTTTAACAACACAACCGTTCAATGCTAAGGCTTCCCGTCTGCGCAGGATTCCATACTTTGCACTTTAACAACACAACCTTTCAATGCTAAGGCTTCCCCGTCTGTGCAGGGTTCCATACTTGGCACTTTAACAACACAACCGTTCAATGCTAAGGCTTTCCCGTCTGCGCAGGGTTCCATACTTTGCCCTTTAACAACACAACCGTTCAATGCTAAGGCTTCCCGTCTGCGCAGGATTCCATACTTGGCACTTTAACAACACAACCGTTCAATGCTAAGGCTTCCCCGTCTGCACAGGGTTCCATACTTCGCACTTTAACAACACAACCGTTCAATGCTAAGGCTTCCCTGTCTGCGCAGGGTTCCATACTTGGCACTTTAACAACACAACTGTTCAATGCTAAGGCTTCCCTGTCTGCGCAGGGTTCCATACTTCGTACTTTAACAACACAACCGTTCAATGCTAAGGCTTCCCATCTGCGCAGGGTTCCGTACTTCGCACTTTAACAACACAACCGTTCAATGCTAAGGCTTCCCCATCTGCGCAGGGTTCCGTACTTCGCACTTTAACAACACAACCGTTCAATGCTAAGGCTTCCCATCTGCGCAGGGTTCCGTACTTCGCACTTTAACAACACAACCGTTCAATGCTAAGGCTTCCTCGTCTGCGCAGGGTTCCGTACTTCGCACTTTAACAACACAACCGTTCAATGCTAAGGCTTCCCCATCTGCGCAGGGTTCCGTACTTCGCACTTTAACAACACAACCGTTCAATGCTAAGGCTTCCCATCTGCGCAGGGTTCCGTACTTCGCACTTTAACAACACAACCGTTCAATGCTAAGGCTTCCCCATCTGCGCAGGGTTCCGTACTTTGCACTTTAACAACACAACCGTTCAATGCTAAGGCTTCCCATCTGCGCAGGGTTCCGTACTTCGCACTTTAACAACACAACCGTTCAATGCTAAGGCTTCCCCATCTGCGCAGGGTTCCAAACTTTGCACTTTAACAACACAACCGTTCAATGCTAAGGCTTCCCATCTGCGCAGGATTCCGTACTTCGCACTTTAACAACACAACCGTTCAATGCTAAGGCTTCCCTGTCATTCAACCCTCGTACATGTGCATTGTGCTCTGCCCTAAGAAGAGCGGAATATAAATTTTGTTAATAAATAAATATATGTGGTTCAAAACTAAGGGTCCTCGGATCCCTGAAATCCCCAAGGCCATGTGTCCCTTGTTGTTTAGCAAATAAGGGCACAACGGGGTAAACCACCAACCTGATTCTCGAGGGTCACGGCCAATATGACGCAAGTGAAGCTACAAACCATGAAGCCCAGGAGAAGCAGAAACCTCCGTCCCATGGAATCGATTAAAGTTGTCTGGAGGACGGCAAGAAAGAAAGATGGGAGAGGGAAAAGGCTGTTAAGGTATGGTTTTGTGTAGTTGTGAAATTTCACTTATGGTTTAAAGCAAATTGATTGTGTGGGCCTGTAATGCAGCAAGTAATCCAGCATTCTAGTAATGTAGGAGTTAATTGCATAGAGTTGAGTATTGCTAGAGGGAAACAGTGAGTGCTTTCTGGAAACATTCCTCGTTGCTCTGGAATGTGGGTAGCTTTTGCTTGTGGCCATCGATCAGGTCGGATGCTAAAATGCTATGCTCCGGCAAGGCTATGTAAATAGTAGGCATGTCCAATCGATGAAAAAAAGTTTCAATTCTCATTTCTAAAGTAGGGGGCGCTGGCGCTACAATATAGAAAGTATTTCCGAATTTTTCACCCAAAAATTTTGGGTATTTCCGAAAATTCGTAATGATTCTAAATGTTTCTAAAATGTCAGACGCGCATGCGCAATCGCCAAAAATAGGAACCCGGGGGGGGGGGACTTTTACAGGGCTCTCCCGCCCTCATTTCTTGAGCTATCCTCATCAAATTTGGTACAGTGGGAGAACACATTCAACACTCTTAGCTCAACAAATTGCAGAACGTTTCCTGACTCCTATTATTTTTGGCGAATTTTCATAACTTTTTATAATACACTACACCAGTGACCACGCCAAGCAATGCCCTGGCAAGGAGTGCAAAGATACTTTGAAAACTATAAATTCACTTGCTATATTTGTAAGCAAGAACTCTGGAAATCAATGGTGTTTCTGGCTGTGTGATCCCACAAGCCTGAAAGGCAATGCCTTCTTAATGAAATAGACTACAGATTCTGCAAAGGTATGCTATGATCCAGCAAGAACTAATCTTAACAAAATTGAAAGCTAAATATTTTTTTTAAATAATATGGAAAAAAAATTAACGAAACATTAAGAGACAATTAGAGAATTACATTGCCATTGCGCTGTGAGACGACGTCTCGGAATGCGTCTCAAAAAGCAAGAACACTCCGATATAAATCCGATATAAGATTCAAAACGATTTTTGGACATACCTAGTAAATAGTGTATTTGACCTCAATAAAGAAAAGTGCCGCTGGTTTCAGCCGACAGCTGGGAGTGTGTGTTGATTTCTGTGCGACTGGGCAGATGCAAGATCGTCAGAGAAGAAGGTAAATTGAGACAGAACGTGGACATGTCTCAATTTAACCCTTTCTTGACAAGGGCAAGGAAGTGGCCCCAAAGCATCAGAGAGGCTTCGATTGAAAGCCATGCCCCAAAGGCGTGCACCCGAGGTTGGCAAAGGATTTTGCGACGCCAAGGTGGGCAATGTATGGGAGTCATCTGCAAATAGGATTAGGGAGAGAGGAGCTGAGAACAAAGTGGAAGAGGTTTACCATCATTATGAGCCCTGAGTGGAGAATAATGTTCACCACTATGATCGCAAGACGGATGTCGTAGCCTTGGCCATGCAGCTCTGTTTGGAGTTTCCCTGTGTAGACATACACCTGGGATGAGAACACGGCAATGTGCGTTTAGTTACTAATAATAGAGAAATACTATCACAGACCGCAGTTGCCATCCTTCTTCGGCCCTTACACCCCTCCCTGGTGTAAAATCATCCTCGTTTTAGCCATAGCTTCTTCATTCCAGGGGCCGTTTCACTGGGAGACCCCCACCAGTGCCTCACTCACCCCATTGACACCAGTTAATTGGTTCCCCATCATCAACATGAGGGCGCTGAGAAGGGGTTTCCGGAGGTCTCGGCAGCTCAGTAACTTAACCGCGTTCAGGTGCTTTTTATCCTTTTCACAGATGATCTCCTGGCGCATCCCTTCCACCTCTTCCTCCACATTATCGTCTTCTCTCAGCTTCTTCAGGACTGCAAGGGAAGAGGAGGGAGAGGTTGAATTGCACATTCGGAGGGAGGGACCTGGGGGTCGTACCGCACATTCGGAGGAAGGGACCTGCAGATTGAATTGCACATTCAGAGGGAGGGACATGTGGGTTGAATTGCACATTCGGAGGGAGGGACATGTGGGTGGAATTGCACATTCGGAGGGAGGGACATGTGGGTGGAATTGCACATTGGGAGGGAGGGACATGTGGTTTGAATTGCACATTCGGAGGGAGGGACATGTGGATTGAATTGCACATTCGGAGGGAGGGACATGTGGATTGAATTGCACATTCAGAGAGAAGGACATGTGGGTTGAATTGCACATTTGGAGGGAGGGACATGTGGATTGAATTGCACATTCGGAGGGAGGGACATGTGGATTGAATTGCACATTCGGAGGCAGGGACATGTGGATTGAATTGCGCATTCGGAGAGAAGGACATGTGGATTGAATTGCACATTCGGAGGGAGGGACATGTGGATTGAATTGCACATTCAAAGGGAGGGACATGTGGGTTAAATTGCACATTCGGAGGGAGGGACATGTGGATTGAATTGCACATTCGGAGGGAGGGACATGTGGATTGAATTGCACATTCGGAGGGAGGGACATGTGGATTGAATTGCACATTCGGAGAGAAGGACATGTGGGTTGAATTGCACATTCGGAGGGAGGGACATGTGGGTTAAATTGCACATTCGGAGGGAGGGACATGTGGATTGAATTGCACATTCGGAGGGAGGGACATGTGGATTGAATTGCACATTCGGAGGGAGGGACATGTGGATTGAATTGCACATTCGGAGAGAAGGACATGTGGGTTGAATTGCACATTCGGAGGGAGGGACATGTGGGTTAAATTGCACATTCGGAGGGAGGGACATGTGGATTGAATTGCACATTCGGAGGGAGGGACATGTGGATTGAATTGCACATTCGGAGGGAGGGACATGTGGATTGAATTGCACATTCGGAGGGAGGGACATGTGGATTGAATTGCACATTCGGAGGGAGGGACATGTGGATTGAATTGCACATTCGGAGGGAGGGACATGTGGATTGAATTGCACATTCGGAGGGAGGGACATGTGGATTGAATTGCACATTCGGAGGGAGGGACATGTGGATTGAATTGCACATTCAGAGAGAAGGACATGTGGGTTGAATTGCACATTTGGAGGGAGGGTCATGTGGATTGAATTGCACATTCGGAGGGAGGGACATGTGGATTGAATTGCACATTCGGAGGGAGGGACATGTGGATTGAATTGCACATTCGGAGGGAGGGACATGTGGATTGAATTGCACATTCGGTGAGAAGGACATGTGGGTTGAATTGCACATTCGGAGGGAGGGACATGTGGGTTGAATTGCACATTCGGAGGGAGGGACATGTGGATTGAATTGCACATTCGGAGAGAAGGACATGTGGGTTGAATTGCACATTCGGAGGGAGGGACATGTGGATTGAATTGCACATTCGGAGGGAGGGACATGTGGGTTAAATTGCACATTCGGAGGGAGGGACATGTGGATTGAATTGCACATTCGGAGAGAAGGACATGTGGATTGAATTGCACATTCGGAGGGAGGGACATGTGGGTTAAATTGCACATTCGGAGGGAGGGACATGTGGATTGAATTGCACATTCGGAGGGAGGGACATGTGGGTTAAATTGCACATTCGGAGGGAGGGACATGTGGATTGAATTGCACATTTGGAGGGAAGAAGCTGTGGGTCGAATTGCACATTCGGAGAGAGGGACCTGCAGTCAGTGCCAGCTCTATAACTAAGATATCAAGGAATGCTCATTGCTGGTTTTGCCAGTTCCTTCCTGTGAAATGTCTCCTCCAGCACTTGTTCAACGTCTCCCCTCTGAGTTCTACCCCAATCTGACCCCGCTTAGCTTCTAGCATCAGAAGGGATCTGGTCATGTCAGATTATTCAAATAGATTCCCAGAGGTAATTCAGAGTCACTCACTGTACCTGTCCTTGCTGCAATTTCGTTATCCTTCTGGATGAACAGATACCTTGGACTCTCCGGCATGTAGTACCATATGATGATGTTAGGTATAGCCACAATCCCAATGAGACTCATCTGAGAAGTTGCACCTGTGAAAGAAGACTGGGATATGAGCACCTGACTGGTTCTGTGAAAAAGGATGCGCTCATTGAGTAAATATTTAGGGAACAATTGGGAGGAATGCCATTCATGTTAATGACTTTTCTATGTGGTCAGTAATACCATCAAGAGGTCAGATGGAGCTCCCAACCATTTAATAGTCTAGCTCGCTGTTGACCTAAGCAGCTCGAAAGTCAGTTGCATCTATCGAGTAGAAAATCGGAAAAGAATGAGGAAGTACTCCATTCAAGGGCTCGGGTGTCACAAGTGAATGGTGAAATTTCAGCTCCCCTGTGGCTGGAATCGAGCATACCCTCATGAAGCCGGAAGCTGGAAAAATGTTAAATTGCCTCTATGTCTGCCTATATATGTCGTATGTCTAATGGCATTGAACGTTTGCCATGTATATGTGCGTTGTGATCTACCCTGAGTCCGCTTCGGGGTGGGGAAGAAGGGCGGAATATAAATACTGTAGATAAACAAATAAATAAATCAGGTAGGTGTTGTTCTCCATTACCTGACAAGGGGCCCTCGTTTATGCTGAGGGAGACCACCTGAGACACAAAAGTGCCAAACGTAAGGGACAGGACGGATACCATGTAGAGGGTCCCTCTCCGGTGTGGCGGGCAGATTTCGATAATGTACAACGCGACACCGCACATCATGATCCCTATTAGGACGAGAACCCAAAATGGAAATTGGTAACGTGCAATCTGGTGCACACAGGAAATAAAAATACAAGCAGGGCGGCACAGTGGTGACAACAACAACAACTATAATAAATATACTTTATTTATATTCTGTCCCCTCCCCTCAGGGCAGATTATAGAACACATATACAGCAAACATTCAATGCCATTATACAATTAACAAGGGCAGACAACACACAAACAGAGGTAAAGGCTTCTCTGTCTTATTTCCATACAATTAACAAGGACAGACAAATACACAAACAGAGGAAAAGGCTTCTCCGCCTTATTTCCATACAATTAACAAGGACAGACAACACACAAACAGAAGTAAAGGCTTCTCCGTCTTATTTTATACAATTAACAAGGGCAGACAAGTACACAAACAGAGGTAAAGGCTTCTCCGTCTTATTTCCATACAATTAACAACGGCAGACAATACACAAACAGAGGTAAAGGCTTCTCCGTCTTATTTCCATACAATTAACAAGGGCAGACAATACACAAACAGAGGTAAATGCTTCTCCGTCTTATTTCCATACAATTAACAACGGCAGACAATACACAAACAGAAGTAAAGGCTTCTCCATCTTATTTCCATACAATTAACAAGGGCAGACAATACACAAACAGAGGTAAAGGCTTCTCCGTCTTATTTCCATACAATTAACAAGGGCAGACAATACACAAACAGAAGTAAATGCTTCTCCGTCTTATTTCCATACAATTAACAAGGGCAGACGATACACAAACAGAGGTAAAGGCTTCTCCGTCTTATTTCCATACAATTAACAAGGGCAGACAATACACAAACAGAAGTAAAGGCTTCTCCGTCTTATTTTCATACAATTAACAAGGGCAGACAATACACAAACAGAGGTAAAGGCGTCTCCGTCTTATTTCCATACAATTAACAAGGGCAGACGATACACAAACAGAGGTAAAGGCTTCTCCGTCTTATTTCCATACAATTAACAAGGGCAGACAATACACAAACAGAAGTAAAAGCTTCTCCGCCTTATTTCCATACAATTAACAAGGGCAGACAATACACAAACAGAGGTAAAGGCTTCTCCGTCTTATTTCTATACAATTAACAAGGGCAGACAATACACAAACAGAGGTAGAGGCTTCTCCGTCTTATTTCCATACAATTAACAAGGACAGACGATACACAAACAGAGGTAAAGGCTTCTCTGTCTGAATAGCAGTAGTTAGAGAGCACATTCTAAGGATTATTTCTGCGTTTGATTTATTAAAATATTCCCATCCAAACCCAACTAACGAAGGTGGAGGCATTACTTTTCGTTCAGCCCTCATAGATCGACGGTGTATATGTTTTTTTTAAATTTCCCTTCTTCCTATTGTCCCCATGGGGAGATGGTGGCAGGGTGTAAATAAAGTTTTATTATATTATTATTATTATTTATTTATTCATTACATTTCTAAATGCGGTGCTCTTCCTTACCTGCGCCTACCCCAAAAACGAAACGGCCGAAGAGAGCATATTTCAACTCCTTCAACATCTTGGACAAAAGCATGAAGAAGGCACCAAAGATGTTCACGCAGTTTGAGATCACCAAGGTTCGTTTTCTTTATAAAAAGACAGTCAAAAAGAATAATGGTGGTAAAATGGAGATGTCAATGGATAGAGAGGAGCACAAAAACGCACAAAATGCACAAAAATGCATAAGATTATTATTACCGTATATACTCGAGTATAAGCCAGGTTTTTCAGCCCTTTTTTAGAACTTATACTCGAGTGAAGGTCCTGGTTGGCTTATATTCGGGTCGGCTTATACTCGAGTATATATGGTACATTTATTATTTTCCTCTATTATTATTGGCATTGTTACATTTATTATTTTATTCTACTTATTATTATTATTACATTTATCATTTTACTCTTGTTATTAGTGCTACTATTCCACTTATTTTAATCTATTTTTTATTATTATTAATACATTCATCATTTCGTTCTGACATTATTGTTATTGCATTTATTATTTTACTGTATTTATTATTGTTAATACATTTATCAATTTACTCTATTATTACATTTCTTATTTTACAGTATTTATTATTATTACATTTATTATTTTACAGTATTTACTATTATTACATTTATTATTTTACAGTATTTACTATTATTACATTTATTATTTTACCGTATTTACTATTATTACATTTATTATTTTACAGTATTTACTATTATTACATTTATTATTTTACAGTACTTATTACATTTCTTATTTTACAGTATTTACTATTATTACATTTATTATTTTACAGTATTTATTATTATTACATTTCTTATTTTACAGTATTTATTATTATTACATTTCTTATTTTACTCTATTGTTGTTGTTGTTATTGAAAGGATACATAAGCACATTTACATTGAAGAAGCTGAGAATAATGATTTAATCGGAGTTGGACAGTCTTATCTGAAATTACAGTTTTATGTAAATATTCAAAAATGTAATTTTATTATTATCTATTTTTATTTCTGAGATTTACCGCTCTCGGCTTATACTTGAGTCAATATTTTCCCAGTTTTTTTGTGGTAAAATTAGGTGCCTCGGCTTATAGTCGGGTCGGCTTATACTCAAGTATATACGGTATTATTATTATTATTGTTATTATTATTATTATTATTATTATTATTATTATTATTATTATTATTATTATTATTATACTCACAATAGTATTAGTACACAGTAAACAAGATCACTATGTTCGCTGTTGTATTGGGTCACATGTCAGACACTTCCCAAGTGTCTAGGACTATGTGATGTATCGGCTATTATTATTATTATTAATACTACTACTACTACTACTACTAATAATAATAATAATAATATACTCACAATACTATTAGTACACAGCAAACAAGATCACTATGCTGACTGTTGTATTGGGTCACATATCGGACACTTCCCAAGTGTCTAGGACTATGTGATATATCAGCTATTATTGTTATTAATAATAATAATAATAATAATAATAATAATAATAATAATATCTCACAACAGGATGAGTACACAGCAAACAAGATCACTATGTTTGCTGTATACCCACAGGTCTGTACATGCAAATGACCACTGCGATGCGTGGCGCAGTTAACAAAGAATATATATCTTGGCTTATCTAAACTTGACCAATTGCTGATGATCTTCCTCACCTCAGCACCAATTTTGGCACAGGTGGTATCTGTGACCTAACTAGTTTACTCCAAGCTGTTCCCTAAATAAACTATTTTATGATCCATAAGAAATAGGCACACATTCTACAACCCATGGCTTATCTAAACTTGACCAATTGCTGAGGATCTTCCTCACCTCCACACCAATTTTGGCACAGGTGGTATCTGTGACCTAACTAGTTTACTCCAAGCTGTTCCGTATATAAACTATTTTACGATCCATAAGAAATAGACACCCACTCTACAACCCATGGCTTATCTAAACTTGACCAATTGCTGATGATCTTCCTCACCTCAACACCAATTTTGGCACAGGTGGTATCTGTGACCTAACTTGTTTACTCCAAACTGTTCGTTAAATAAACTATTTTACGATCCATAAGAAATAGACACCCACTCTACAACCCATGGCTTATCTAAACTTGACCAATTGCTGATGATCTTCCTCACCTCAACACCAATTTTGGCACAGGTGGTATCTGTGACCTAACTTGTTTACTCCAAACTGTTCGTTAAATAAACTATTTTACGATCCATAAGAAATAGGCACCCACTATAGAACCCATGGCTTGCGCTTTCCTTGAGGATCAAGGGGACGTCACACCAAACATGGGGGGTTTCTGGCCGTGTTCCCCCTCCCTTCCCTAGTTTTTGGTCCCTCACCTGCCCCACAGGTCCGCCAGGTAGCCAAACAAAAGGGCTCCGATCATGCCTCCGAATGGGTAGATCATGATGCAGAACTTCATTAGCCTTTTCTGGTATTTTGTGGCCTCCGATTTCTTATCAATTGTCGAGTTGTAAAAATCAAGCAGAACCTATAACAAAAGCACTCATGGGTCAAAGATCCAGAAGGAGAAGGCATGTGGAGTCGCATGTGGAAGGGACAAGTTAAGTTAAAGCTTACTGCTGCTGGGTTGTGGATCGGCCAGAGGCAATATCCGATCTGAAGGGTCCCGAGGGAAGCGGCTGCTGTGGCGAGTAGAAGACCCTTTGTCAGCTTCTATGGGAGGAAACAGGAGACGTATGGTGGCTGGTGTTGAGGGACCCCAAGGCCCAACCATCTCTTTCTATCTATCTATCTATCTATCTATCTATCTATCTATCTATCTATCTATCTATCTATCTATCATCTATCTATCCAAAGGAAGTTGCTAAGTGAAGTAGGCCTTCAACAGCTGGAGAAGGGTGAAAGTAGGCCTTCAGCATCTAGAGAAGGGTGAAAATAGGTCTTCAACATCTGGAGAAGGGTGAAAGTAGGCCTTCAACATCTAGAGCAGGGTGAAAATAGGTCTTTAGCATCCGGAGAAGAGTGAAAGTGGGCCTTCAATATCTGGAGAAGGGTGAAAGTAGGCCTTCAATAGCTGGAGAAAGTAGGCCTTCAACAGGCGGAGAAAAGAGAAAGTTGGTCTTCAACATCTGGAGAAGAGTGAAAATCGGCCTTCAACATCTGAAGAAGGGTGAAAATGGGCCTTCAACATCTGGAGAAGGGTGAAAGTAGGCCTTCAATATCTGGGGAAGGGTGAAAGTAGGCCTTCAATATCTGGAGAAGGGTGAAAATAGGTCTTCAATATCTGGAGAAGGGTGAAAATGGGCCTTCAACATCCGGAGAAGAGTGAAAGTGGGCCTTCAACATCTGGAGAAGGGTGAAAGTAGGCCTTCAATATCTGGGAAAGGGTGAAAATACGCCTTCAACATCTGGAGAAGGGTGAAAGTAGGCCTTCAACATCTGGAGAAGGGTGAAAGTAGGCCTTCAATATCTGGAGAAGGGTGAAAATGGGCCTTCAACATCTGGAGAAGGGTGAAAATGGGCCTTCAACATCTGGAGAAGGGTGAAAGTAGGCCTTCAATATCTGGGAAAGGGTGAAAATACGCCTTCAACATCTGGGGAAGGGTGAAAGTAGGCCTTCAACATCTGGAGAAGGGTGAAAGTAGGCCTTCAATATCTGGAGAAGGGTGAAAATGGGCCTTCAACATCTGGAGAAGGGTGAAAATAGGTCTTCAATATCTGGAGAAGGGTGAAAGTGGGCCTCCAAAATCTGGAGAAAGTAGGCCTTCAGCATCTGAGGAAGGGTGAAAGTAGGGCTTTGAAAGCTGGAAAGGGTGAAAGTAGGCCTTCAACAATTGGAGAAGGGTGAAAGTAGGCCTTCAACAGCTAGAGAAAGGAACACAGTAGGCCTTCAACATCTGGTGAAGGGAGAAAGTGGGCTACCAACATCTGGAGAAGGGTGAAAGTAAGCCTTCAACGGTTGGAGAAGGGAGAAAGTAGGTGTTCAACAGTTGGAAGACAGTAGGCATTCAACAGCTGGAGAAAGGAGATAGTAGGTCTTCAACGGTTGGAGAAAGCGGACAGTAGGCCTTTGACAACTGGAGAAGAGGAAAGTAGGCCTTCAATAGCTGGAAAAAAGGAGACAGAAGGTCTTCAATGGTTGGAGAAAGGAGACAGTAGGCCTTCAACATCTGGAGAAGAGGAAAGTAGGCCTTCAATAGCTGGAAAAAGGAGACAGTAGGTCTTCAACGGTTGGAGAAAGGAGAGAGTAGGCCCTCAACATCTGGAGAAGAGGAAAGTAGGCCTTCAATAGCTGGAAAAAGGAGACAGAAGGTCTTCAACGGTTGGAGAAAGGAGAGAGTAAGCCCTCAACATCTGGAGAAGAGGAAAGTAGGCCTTCAATAGCTGGAAAAAGGAGACAGTAGGTCTTCAACGGTTGGAGAAAGGAGAGAGTAAGCCCTCAACATCTGGAGAAGAGGAAAGTAGGCCTTCAATAGCTGGGGAAAGGAGACAGAAGGTCTTCAACGGTTGGAGAAAGGAGAGAGTAGGCCCTCAACATCTGGAGAAGAGGAAAGTAGGCCTTCAATAGCTGGAAAAAGGAGACAGTAGGTCTTCAACGGTTGGAGAAAGGAGAGAGTAGGCCCTCAACATCTGGAGAAGAGGAAAGTAGGCCTTCAATAGCTGGAAAAAGGAGACAGAAGGTCTTCAACGGTTGGAGAAAGGAGAGAGTAGGCCCTCAACATCTGGAGAAGAGGAAAGTAGGCCTTCAATAGCTGGAAAAAGGAGACAGAAGGTCTTCAACGGTTGGAGAAAGGAGAGAGTAAGCCCTCAACATCTGGAGAAGAGGAAAGTAGGCCTTCAATAGCTGGAAAAAGGAGACAGTAGGTCTTCAACGGTTGGAGAAAGGAGAGAGTAAGCCCTCAACATCTGGAGAAGAGGAAAGTAGGCCTTCAATAGCTGGGGAAAGGAGACAGAAGGTCTTCAACGGTTGGAGAAAGGAGAGAGTAGGCCCTCAACATCTGGAGAAGAGGAAAGTAGGCCTTCAATAGCTGGAAAAAGGAGACAGTAGGTCTTCAACGGTTGGAGAAAGGAGAGAGTAGGCCCTCAACATCTGGAGAAGAGGAAAGTAGGCCTTCAATAGCTGGAAAAAGGAGACAGAAGGTCTTCAACGGTTGGAGAAAGGAGAGAGTAGGCCCTCAACATCTGGAGAAGAGGAAAGTAGGCCTTCAATAGCTGGGGAAAGGAGACAGTAGGTCTTCAACGGTTGGAGAAAGGAGAGAGTAGGCCCTCAACATCTGGAGAAGAGGAAAGTAGGCCTTCAATAGCTGGGGAAAGGAGACAGTAGGTCTTCAACGGTTGGAGAAAGGAGAGAGTAGGCCCTCAACATCTGGAGAAGAGGAAAGTAGGCCTTCAATAGCTGGAAAAAGGAGACAGTAGGTCTTCAACGGTTGGAGAAAGGAGAGAGTAGGCCCTCAACATCTGGAGAAGAAGAAAGTAGGCCTTCAACAGTTGAAGAAGGGAGAACTGCAGCAAGACCCCCTTATCCACAGTGATCAGTTCATCTTACTTTGAGGACACAACACAACAAATCAAGGCTTGGTAGGACGTCCGTTCAACAACAGATGTTCTCCCAGGGCCTCTTTTCAGAGCAGAGAAGACCACAAGAAACTGAGGAGGTTCTCAGACATCCCAGTGGGGTCCCCAACCTCACCTCTCTCTGCAGCAAGGACCTCACGGTGTCGATGCTCGAGTCTGGAATCATGGTTTCTAACGACTTAGTGGGCGAAGTCGGACTCAACTGCGGAGGAAGACGCCGGTAGACGTGACACTTGGCTTTTTGGACGACCCGAACCAACGGCAATGTGTCTAGCCCATCACCCTGTCGCTTTGGGATCTGAATCTATAGGACCAGCTCTATCTCGAAGGGTCGTCTTCCTCCAGATCCAAGGAAAACGGAGAAGCCAAGGTAGACCCAAGCTGGCCGCCGTTCTATCCTTTTGGTGAAAGAATCAAGGAGACAATTCCACCGAAGGACATCCGCCGGAAGGTTCAGGCCTTTGCGAGAACCAATGAGAGACGTCGGACGAAGGGTTCCAGAGAAGAACCTCTTTGTTGACAGTTGGGAGGAGAAACCAAGCCGGGAGATGCATGTAGGACCCAGAAAAAAATATATATATTTTTGTATTGCGTTGAAAGCTATTTTGGACCTTATGCTCAGGGAAAAGCAGAAAAACAAAATATATATTATATCTATATATATAAAAGAGTGATGGCATCACGGCGACCCACAAAACAACAAAACTACAAGCCTCCCCAACCTCGAAATTTGACAACACCACCCATCATCCACGCCTCTAGGTTGATACAACAAAAAGAAAAGAAAAATAAAGTCCTAATTAGAGAGAGAGGAATAATTGCTTTTATCCAATTGCTGCCAGTTAGAAGGCTAAGCTCCTCCAACTTGGTCTCCTAGCAACCCAATAAAAAATAATTAAAAACACTAAAAAAATAATACAATAAAATACTATAATAACAGAAAATAACTAAAAACAATATAAGAAAATAATAAAATATAATAAATAAAAATATAACTTACAATAAAATTAATTAAAAAATGCAAATAACGTCAAATAAAAATTACACAACAATTTTTAACCAATACCACCACCACTTTGCCACAGCAACGCGTGGCCGGGCACAGCTAGTATATTATATTTATTATAATTATACATACTGTAAATAAATAAATAACTATACTGTATATTAACTTATTTATTTACAGTATTTATATTCCGCCCTTCTTTCTCACCCCGAAGCAGACTCGGAGTGGATCACAGTGCACATATAAATGCAAACATATGACATTAGACATACAACATATATAGACAGACACAGAGACAATTTTAACATTTTCCCAGCTTTGGCTTCATGAGGGTTATGCTCCATTCCGGCCACAGGGGGAGATGCCGCTTCGTCGTCCACTGTGACACCCGAGCCCTTGACAGTAGTACTTCCTCATTCTTTTCAGAAGTTTTTATGGTGACGTAAATTAGTTAAACTAGTCTCAGCGCCTAAAGCGGTACCTAAATTTCCTACTTGACAGATGCAACTGTCTTTCGTAATAATAATAATAATCGCTGATACATTACATAGTGATCTTGTTTGCTGTGTACTAATCTTGTTGTAAATATTATAATATAATAATAATAATAATAATAATAATAACAATAATAATAATAATCGCCAATACATCACATAGTCCTAGACACTTGGGAAGTGCCCGACATGTGACCCAATACAACAGCAAGTATAGTGATCTTGTTTACTGTGTACCAATACTATTGTGATAATAATAATAATAATAATAATAATAATAATAATAATAATCGCCGATACATCACATAGTCCTGGACACTTGGGAAGTGTCCGAAATGTGACTCAATACAACAGTGAACATAGTGATCTTGTTTACTGTGTACTAATACTATTGTGAGTATAATAATAATAATAATAATAATAATAATAATAATAATAATAATAATAGCCGATACATCATATAGTCTTAGACACTTGCAAAGTGTCCGAAATGTGACCCAATACAACAGCGAGCATAGTGAACTTGTTTACTGTGTACTAATACTATTGTGAGTATAATAATAATAATAATAATAATAATAATAATAATAATAATAATAATAATAACCGATACATCACATAGTCATAGACACTTGGGAAGTGCCCGACATGTGAGCCAATACAACAGCGAACATAGTGATCTTGTTTGCTGTGTACTAATCCTGTTGTGAATATAATAATAATAATAATAATAATAATAATAATAATAATAATAGTGTTCGACTTGTGATTTTGTGATATGAAATCCAGCATGTCTATCTTGTTTGCTGTGTCATAATAATAATAATAATAATAATAATAATAATAATAATAATAATAATAATAACTGATACATCACATAGTCCTACACATTTGGGAAACATAGATAGATGATAGATAGATAGATAGATAGATAGTAGACATGTCCAAAAAATCGTTTTGAATCGTATATCGGAATTATTTCGGATTGTTCTCGCTTTTTGATACGCATTCTGAGACATTGTCTCACAGCGCAACCAGCAATGTAATTCGAACCATTGTTGGCCGATTCTCTAATTGTCTCTTAATGTATCGTTAATTCCCCCCTCCCTCCAAATTTTTAAAAATATATTTTAAAAAATATTTTAAATTTTTTTTTTCATTTCTTCAACCTACCTTGAATGGGAGCTTAGCACAGCCTAACATGGCTGCCGCTCCCCGGCCAATCAGAAGCTTCCACGATGGACGCAAAGGGGGGGGGCTAACGTCCTCTGCATCCACATGGAAGATTGCCATACAAGCCCGGTGTGTAGCGATTGCGCATGCGCGTCCGCCATTTTAGAAACATTTAGAATCATTACAAATTTTCGGAAATATCCGAAATTTTTGGGTGAAAAAATGGGAAATACTTTCTATATCGAAGCGCCAGCGCCCCCTACTTTAGAAACGAGAATTGAAACTTTTTTTCATCGAGCGGACATGCCTAATACATACATATTTTCACTTTTATTATGTGTACAGATTAGAAAACAAACAAACCATACAGACTTAGTCCAACATCAATGCTCTCCGATTCAGGTATATAAAAACCAGGTTGATCACCTTGATGTTGTTGAGCTCCGAGTCCCATCATTGTTGCCAATGATATGCTTGAGATGACGAACCAGAGTCCAAAAATCACCACGTTTGTCTTGCCTTCCTTAGACCGAAAAATGTCCAATTTCCCCCAAAATTCCAAAAATAAACAAACCAATAGAAACCCAGCAACCGGTGAAAATGGAAGCGGGACCCCGTCCATATAATACCATCCAGAAAAACCCTGAGCAAGGAGGAAGCCAGTCCCAAACACGGGATAAGGGCTTTATAGTTTGCTCTTTCATCCTCAAGGAAATAGCTCCCTCTAAAGGTAGTATTTCTGTTACCTGTGGAAAAAAACAACGCAAAAAGTTATAATAGAATTAGTTAGGAGAGACCCCAAGGGCCATCTAGTCTAACCCCATTTGGCCAGGCTGGAAAACACAATCAAAGCCCTCCCGACAGATGGCCATGCGGCCTCTGCTTCCAAAGCTCCTTGTGACGACATATAGTTCACCCGCAATCTAAGAGCACTCTGGGATGTATAGTCCTCCCGCAATCTAAGAGCACTCTGGGATGTATAGTCCGCCCGCAATCTAAGAGCACTCTGGGATGTATAGTCCGCCCGCAATCTAAGAGCACTCTGGGATGTATAGTTCAACGGCAATCTAAGAGCATTCTGGGATGTATAGTACGCCTACAATCTAAGAGCACTCTGGGATGTATAGTTCAACGGCAATCTAAGAGCACTCTAGGATGTATAGTCCGCCCGCAACCTAAGAGCATTCTGGGATGTATAGTTCAACGGGAATCTAAGAGCACTCTGGGATGTATAGTACGCCTACAATCTAAGAGCACTCTGGGATGTATAGTCCACCCGCAATCTAAGAGCATTCTGGGATGTATAGTCCACCCGCAATCTAAGAGCACTCTGGGATGTATAGTACGCCTACAATCTAAGAGCACTCTGGGATGTATAGTACGCCTACAATCTAAGAGCACTCTGGGATGTATAGTCCACCCGCAATCTAAGAGCACTCTGGGATGTATAGTACGCCTACAATCTAAGAGCACTCTGGGATGTATAGTACGCCTACAATCTAAGAGCACTCTGGGATGTATAGTCCACCCGCAATCTAAGAGCATTCTGGGATGTATAGTCCACCCGCAATCTAAGAGCACTCTGGGATGTATAGTCCACCCGCAATCTAAGAGCACTCTGGGATGTATAGTCCGCCCGCAACCTAAGAGCATTCTGGGATGTATAGTTCAACGGGAATCTAAGAGCACTCTGGGATGTATAGTACGCCTACAATCTAAGAGCACTCTGGGATGTATAGTCCACCCGCAATCTAAGAGCATTCTGGGATGTATAGTCCACCCGCAATCTAAGAGCACTCTGGGATGTATAGTACGCCTACAATCTAAGAGCACTCTGGGATGTATAGTACGCCTACAATCTAAGAGCACTCTGGGATGTATAGTCCACCCGCAATCTAAGAGCACTCTGGGATGTATAGTACGCCTACAATCTAAGAGCACTCTGGGATGTATAGTACGCCTACAATCTAAGAGCACTCTGGGATGTATAGTCCACCCGCAATCTAAGAGCATTCTGGGATGTATAGTCCACCCGCAATCTAAGAGCACTCTGGGATGTATAGTCCACCCGCAATCTAAGAGCACTCTGGGATGTATAGTCCGCCCGCAATCTAAGAGCATTCTGGGATGTATAGTCCGCCCGCAATCTAAGAGCACTCTGGGATGTATAGTCCGCCCGCAATCTAAGAGCACTCTGGGATGTATAGTTCACCCGCAATCTAAGAGCATTCTGGGATGTATAGTTCACCCGCAATCTAAGAGCACTCTGGGATGTATAGTCCGCCCGCAATCTAAGAGCATTCTGGGATGTATAGTTCACCCGCAATCTAAGAGCACTCTGGGATGTATAGTTCACCCGCAATCTAAGAGCACTCTGGGATGTATAGTTCACCCGCAATCTAAGAGCACTCTGGGATGTATAGTTCAACGGCAATCTAAGAGCACTCTGGGATGTATAGTCCGCCCGCAATCTAAGAGCATTCTGGGATGTATAGTTCACCCGCAATCTAAGAGCACTCCAGGATGTATAGCTCACCCGCAATCTAAGAGCATTCTGGGATGTATAGTCCGCCCGCAATCTAAGAGCATTCTGGGATGTATAGTTCGCCCGCAATCTAAGAGCATTCTGGGATGTATAGTCCGCCCGCAATCTAAGAGCACTCTGGGATGTATAGTTCGCCCGCAATCTAAGAGCATTCTGGGATGTATAGTCCGCCCGCAATCTAAGAGCACTCTGGGATGTATAGTCCGCCCGCAATCTAAGAGCATTCTGGGATGTATAGTCCGCCCGCAATCTAAGAGCACTCTGGGATGTATAGTCCGCCCGCAATCTAAGAGCACTCTGGGATGTATAGTTCACCCGCAATCTAAGAGCATTCTGGGATGTATAGTTCACCCGCAATCTAAGAGCACTCTGGGATGTATAGTCCGCCCGCAATCTAAGAGCATTCTGGGATGTATAGTTCACCCGCAATCTAAGAGCACTCTGGGATGTATAGTTCACCCGCAATCTAAGAGCACTCTGGGATGTATAGTTCACCCGCAATCTAAGAGCACTCTGGGATGTATAGTTCAACGGCAATCTAAGAGCACTCTGGGATGTATAGTCCGCCCGCAATCTAAGAGCATTCTGGGATGTATAGTTCACCCGCAATCTAAGAGCACTCCAGGATGTATAGCTCACCCGCAATCTAAGAGCATTCTGGGATGTATAGTCCGCCCGCAATCTAAGAGCATTCTGGGATGTATAGTTCGCCCGCAATCTAAGAGCATTCTGGGATGTATAGTCCGCCCGCAATCTAAGAGCATTCTGGGATGTATAGTTCGCCCGCAATCTAAGAGCATTCTGGGATGTATAGTCCGCCCGCAATCTAAGAGCATTCTGGGATGTATAGTCCGCCCGCAATCTAAGAGCATTCTGGGATGTATAGTTCGCCCGCAATCTAAGAGCATTCTGGGATGTATAGTCCGCCCGCAATCTAAGAGCATTCTGGGATGTATAGTCCGCCCGCAATCTAAGAGCATTCTGGGATGTATAGTTCGCCCGCAATCTAAGAGCATTCTGGGATGTATAGTCCGCCCGCAATCTAAGAGCATTCTGGGATGTATAGTTCGCCCGCAATCTAAGAGCATTCTGGGATGTATAGTCCGCCCGCAATCTAAGAGCATTCTGGGATGTATAGTTCGCCCGCAATCTAAGAGCACTCTGGGATGTATAGTTCAATGGCAATCTAAGAGCATTCTGTGATGTATAGTCCGCCCGCAATCTAAGAGCATTCTGGGATGTATAGTCCGCCCGCAATCTAAGAGCATTCTGGGATGTATAGTTCAACGGCAATCTAAGAGCATTCTGGGATGTATAGTCCGCCCGCAATCTAAGAGCATTCTGGGATGTATAGTTCGCCCGCAATCTAAGAGCACTCTGGGATGTATAGTTCAATGGCAATCTAAGAGCATTCTGTGATGTATAGTCCGCCCGCAATCTAAGAGCATTCTGGGATGTATAGTCCGCCCGCAATCTAAGAGCATTCTGGGATGTATAGTCCGCCCGCAATCTAAGAGCATTCTGGGATGTATAGTTCAACGGCAATCTAAGAGCATTCTGGGATGTATAGTCCGCCCGCAATCTAAGAGCATTCTGGGATGTATAGTTCGCCCGCAATCTAAGAGCACTCTGGGATGTATAGTTCAATGGCAATCTAAGAGCATTCTGTGATGTATAGTCCGCCCGCAATCTAAGAGCATTCTGGGATGTATAGTCCGCCCGCAATCTAAGAGCATTCTGGGATGTATAGTCCGCCCGCAATCTAAGAGCATTCTGGGATGTATAGTTCAACGGCAATCTAAGAGCATTCTGGGATGTATAGTTCACCCGCAATCTAAGAGCATTCTGGGATGTATAGTTCACCCGCAATCTAAGAGCATTCTGGGATGTATAGTCCGCCCGCAATCTAAGAGCACTCTGGGATGTATAGTTCAATGGCAATCTAAGAGCATTCTGGGATGTATAGTCCACCTGCAATCTAAGAGCATTCTGGGATGTATAGTCCGCCCGCAATCTAAGAGCATTCTGGGATGTATAGTCCGCCCGCAATCTAAGAGCATTCTGGGATGTATAGTCCGCCCGCAATCTAAGAGCACTCTGGGATGTATAGTTCAATGGCAATCTAAGAGCATTCTGGGATGTATAGTCCGCCCGCAATCTAAGAGCACTCTGGGATGTATAATTCAATGGCAATCTAAGAGCATTCTGGGATGTATAGTCCACCTGCAATCTAAGAGCATTCTGGGATGTATAGTCCGCCCGCAATCTAAGAGCATTCTGGGATGTATAGTCCGCCCGCAATCTAAGAGCATTCTGGGATGTATAGTCCGCCCGCAATCTAAGAGCATTCTGGGATGTATAGTCCGCCCGCAATCTAAGAGCATTCTGGGATGTATAGTTCGCCCGCAATCTAAGAGCATTCTGGGATGTATAGTCCGCCCGCAATCTAAGAGCATTCTGGGATGTATAGTCCGCCCGCAATCTAAGAGCATTCTGGGATGTATAGTTCGCCCGCAATCTAAGAGCATTCTGGGATGTATAGTCCGCCCGCAATCTAAGAGCATTCTGGGATGTATAGTTCGCCCGCAATCTAAGAGCATTCTGGGATGTATAGTCCGCCCGCAATCTAAGAGCATTCTGGGATGTATAGTTCGCCCGCAATCTAAGAGCACTCTGGGATGTATAGTTCAATGGCAATCTAAGAGCATTCTGTGATGTATAGTCCGCCCGCAATCTAAGAGCATTCTGGGATGTATAGTCCGCCCGCAATCTAAGAGCATTCTGGGATGTATAGTTCAACGGCAATCTAAGAGCATTCTGGGATGTATAGTCCGCCCGCAATCTAAGAGCATTCTGGGATGTATAGTTCGCCCGCAATCTAAGAGCACTCTGGGATGTATAGTTCAATGGCAATCTAAGAGCATTCTGTGATGTATAGTCCGCCCGCAATCTAAGAGCATTCTGGGATGTATAGTCCGCCCGCAATCTAAGAGCATTCTGGGATGTATAGTCCGCCCGCAATCTAAGAGCATTCTGGGATGTATAGTTCAACGGCAATCTAAGAGCATTCTGGGATGTATAGTCCGCCCGCAATCTAAGAGCATTCTGGGATGTATAGTTCGCCCGCAATCTAAGAGCACTCTGGGATGTATAGTTCAATGGCAATCTAAGAGCATTCTGTGATGTATAGTCCGCCCGCAATCTAAGAGCATTCTGGGATGTATAGTCCGCCCGCAATCTAAGAGCATTCTGGGATGTATAGTCCGCCCGCAATCTAAGAGCATTCTGGGATGTATAGTTCAACGGCAATCTAAGAGCATTCTGGGATGTATAGTTCACCCGCAATCTAAGAGCATTCTGGGATGTATAGTTCACCCGCAATCTAAGAGCATTCTGGGATGTATAGTCCGCCCGCAATCTAAGAGCACTCTGGGATGTATAGTTCAATGGCAATCTAAGAGCATTCTGGGATGTATAGTCCACCTGCAATCTAAGAGCATTCTGGGATGTATAGTCCGCCCGCAATCTAAGAGCATTCTGGGATGTATAGTCCGCCCGCAATCTAAGAGCATTCTGGGATGTATAGTCCGCCCGCAATCTAAGAGCACTCTGGGATGTATAGTTCAATGGCAATCTAAGAGCATTCTGGGATGTATAGTCCGCCCGCAATCTAAGAGCACTCTGGGATGTATAATTCAATGGCAATCTAAGAGCATTCTGGGATGTATAGTCCACCTGCAATCTAAGAGCATTCTGGGATGTATAGTCCGCCCGCAATCTAAGAGCATTCTGGGATGTATAGTCCGCCCGCAATCTAAGAGCATTCTGGGATGTATAGTCCGCCCGCAATCTAAGAGCATTCTGGGATGTATAGTTCAACGGCAATCTAAGAGCATTCTGGGATGTATAGTTCACCCGCAATCTAAGAGCATTCTGGGATGTATAGTCCACCTGCAATCTAAGAGCATTCTGGGATGTATAGTTCACCCGCAATCTAAGAGCATTCTGGGATGTATAGTTCACCCGCAATCTAAGAGCATTCTGGGATGTATAGTCCGCCCGCAATCTAAGAGCATTCTGGGATGTATAGTTCGCCCGCAATCTAAGAGCATTCTGGGATGTATAGTCCGCCCGCAATCTAAGAGCATTCTGGGATGTATAGTTCGCCCGCAATCTAAGAGCATTCTGGGATGTATAGTCCGCCCGCAATCTAAGAGCATTCTGGGATGTATAGTTCGCCCGCAATCTAAGAGCACTCCAGGATGTATAGCTCACCCGCAATCTAAGAGCATTCTGGGATGTATAGTCCGCCCGCAATCTAAGAGCATTCTGGGATGTATAGTTCGCCCGCAATCTAAGAGCATTCTGGGATGTATAGTTCGCCCGCAATCTAAGAGCACTCCAGGATGTATAGCTCACCCGCAATCTAAGAGCATTCTGGGATGTATAGTCCGCCCGCAATCTAAGAGCATTCTGGGATGTATAGTCCGCCCGCAATCTAAGAGCATTCTGGGATGTATAGTCCGCCCGCAATCTAAGAGCACTCCAGGATGTATAGCTCACCCGCAATCTAAGAGCATTCTGGGATGTATAGTCCGCCCGCAATCTAAGAGCATTCTGGGATGTATAGTTCGCCCGCAATCTAAGAGCATTCTGGGATGTATAGTCCGCCCGCAATCTAAGAGCATTCTGGGATGTATAGTTCGCCCGCAATCTAAGAGCATTCTGGGATGTATAGTCCGCCCGCAATCTAAGAGCATTCTGGGATGTATAGTTCGCCCGCAATCTAAGAGCACTCTGGGATGTATAGTTCAATGGCAATCTAAGAGCATTCTGTGATGTATAGTCCGCCCGCAATCTAAGAGCATTCTGGGATGTATAGTCCGCCCGCAATCTAAGAGCATTCTGGGATGTATAGTCCGCCCGCAATCTAAGAGCATTCTGGGATGTATAGTTCAACGGCAATCTAAGAGCATTCTGGGATGTATAGTTCACCCGCAATCTAAGAGCATTCTGGGATGTATAGTTCACCCGCAATCTAAGAGCATTCTGGGATGTATAGTCCGCCCGCAATCTAAGAGCACTCTGGGATGTATAGTTCAATGGCAATCTAAGAGCATTCTGGGATGTATAGTCCACCTGCAATCTAAGAGCATTCTGGGATGTATAGTCCGCCCGCAATCTAAGAGCATTCTGGGATGTATAGTCCGCCCGCAATCTAAGAGCATTCTGGGATGTATAGTCCGCCCGCAATCTAAGAGCACTCTGGGATGTATAGTTCAATGGCAATCTAAGAGCATTCTGGGATGTATAGTCCGCCCGCAATCTAAGAGCACTCTGGGATGTATAATTCAATGGCAATCTAAGAGCATTCTGGGATGTATAGTCCACCTGCAATCTAAGAGCATTCTGGGATGTATAGTCCGCCCGCAATCTAAGAGCATTCTGGGATGTATAGTCCGCCCGCAATCTAAGAGCATTCTGGGATGTATAGTCCGCCCGCAATCTAAGAGCATTCTGGGATGTATAGTTCAACGGCAATCTAAGAGCATTCTGGGATGTATAGTTCACCCGCAATCTAAGAGCATTCTGGGATGTATAGTCCACCTGCAATCTAAGAGCATTCTGGGATGTATAGTTCACCCGCAATCTAAGAGCATTCTGGGATGTATAGTTCACCCGCAATCTAAGAGCATTCTGGGATGTATAGTCCGCCCGCAATCTAAGAGCATTCTGGGATGTATAGTTCGCCCGCAATCTAAGAGCATTCTGGGATGTATAGTCCGCCCGCAATCTAAGAGCATTCTGGGATGTATAGTTCGCCCGCAATCTAAGAGCATTCTGGGATGTATAGTCCGCCCGCAATCTAAGAGCATTCTGGGATGTATAGTTCGCCCGCAATCTAAGAGCATTCTGGGATGTATAGTTCACCCGCAATCTAAGAGCACTCTGGGATGTATAGTTCACCCGCAATCTAAGAGCACTCTGGGATGTATAGTCCGCCCGCAATCTAAGAGCACTCTGGGATGTATAGTTCACCCGCAATCTAAGAGCACTCTGGGGTGTATAGTCCGCCTCCAGTCTAAGAGCATTCTGGGATGTATAGTTCAACGGCAATCTAAGAGCACTCTGGGATGTATAGTACGCCT
Organism: Anolis carolinensis; assembly: GCF_035594765.1. Lineage (NCBI taxonomy): Eukaryota > Metazoa > Chordata > Lepidosauria > Squamata > Anolidae > Anolis > Anolis carolinensis. The sequence goes on from NW_026943826.1 coordinate 9,396,200, forward strand.
ACAATCTAAGAGCACTCTGGGATGTATAGTCCGCCCGCAATCTAAGAGCATTCTGGGATGTATAGTCCACCTGCAATCTAAGAGCACTCTGGGATGTATAGTCCACCCGCAATCTAAGAACACCCATCACCCACAAAAATACTGGAGGTCTTTGGAGGGAATTATGGGAGTTGTAGTTCATCCAGATGCTGCACATAGGTGCTAAGAATACTCACAGGCAAAACATCAGCCAGGTAAGGCCACACCTGTGATGGTGATACAGATGTGGCCGAGTTCAGGTGCTTGGAAATTCGTCCCGCTCCCGGTCAGTGTCCTGAGCCCCCCAATCTTTAAGGGACGATGTCCTGGAAAGGGCACGGGATTCTGGCCTCGGCAGGGAATCCTCACTGGCTTCGCTCCGAAAACAACACCAGGAGGAAAGCAGCTTGTTCCGCACGACTCGGGTGCAAAAGACGAACATAATGCAGTTGGCGCCGCCTTGGAAGGTGTTCCCAATGCCCTGCGGGGGGGAAACACAATAGGAAGAAGGGAAATTAAAATAAACATATACACCGACGATCTATGAAGGCTGAATGAAAGGGAATACCTCCATCTTCGTTACTTGGGTTTGGATGGGAATATTTTAATACAGGAGTCCCCAAACTTTTTAATCCTTCAGACTGTTGAGGGGCCGAATTATCATTTGGAAAAAAATACAAATTCCTATGCATACTACACATGTCTTATTTGTAGTGCAACAACAACAACAACAAAAAAATACAATATTTAAAAATGAAAACAATTTTAACCAACATAAACCTATTAGGATTTCAATGAAAAGTGTGGGCCTGCTACTGGCCAATGAGATAGTCAAGTTAATTAGGGTTGTTGTTGTTGTTGTTGTTGTTGTGTGCCTTCAAGTCATATCAAACTTTGGCCGAGCCTAAGTCTAAAATTAATTATTTATTTACTGCATTTATTTACTACATTTATATCCCGCCCTTCTCACCCCGAAGGGGACTCAGAGCAGCTGTATGTACATAACAATCTATATATATAAAAGAGTGATGGCATCACGGCAGCGGACAAAACAACAAAAGTAAACAGCCCACGACCTCGAAAATTGACATCACAACCCCTCATCCATGCCTCCAGGTTGATACAATGAAAAGAAAAGAAAAATAAAGTCCTAATTAGAGGGAGAGGAATAATGGTTTTTAACCAATTGCTGCCAGTTAGAAGGCTAAGCTCCGCTCACTTGGTCTCCTAGCAACCCACTCAGCCCAGGGGACCCTTTACCTTAACTAACTACCACCAATTCCTCAATACTTTATTTCCCATACCACCATACTTTGCCACAGCAACACGTGGCCGGGCACAGCTAGTATATTATATTATTAGCATAGCACAATATTAGCATCATATATTACTATATTGAACTATACCACTATACTATTATATAATATGTAATATATACCATATAATTAATATTATTATATGGTATTACTATTAGTATTATATTGTAAGATAATAATAAGATTATTATCAATATTATATGTATATACAATATATTATATTATTAAAACTGAGGGCGGGGGCCAGGTAAATGACCTTGCAGGGCCGCATCCGGCCCCCGGGCCTTAGTTTGGGGACCCCTGTTTTAATAAATCGAACGCAGAAGTAATCCTTAGGATGTGCTCTTTAATTACCACTATTCACTTTTCCACATCATCACCAGAACATTGGATACATTTCTGCCAAGTTTTCTGAAGCCGTCACGGAAGAAGTCGACACACGGTTTCCGCAACCGGCGTCTCACAGGACCCATCATACACAGATCTTCCGATAGCCAAGCAAAGCAATAATGTGACCCACACGTTCTTGTGGAATGCCGATTATGCTTGAAATTTTTCTCTGAGTGATACAATTGTCCTGAATCAATCTGTCAATCTTGACCGACCGTCTACATAGGGTTCCATACTTTGTACTTTAACAACACAACCGTTCAATGCTAAGGCTTCCCGCCAAATAGAACTGTAGAGGAGAGTCTACTCAACCTGCCGCAGACCAGGATTGCCATCTGTTGAGGAGTTACGAAGGTGGGGACATTACTTTTCATTCAACCCTTGTATGTATGTATGTATCTATCTATCTATTTACAGATCAAAAAATTATAATTTCAAGCTGAAATCCAGCCAATAGCACTACAGTGTAGATGCCAAAAAAAACCCATATACACCATCTATCTATCTATCTATCTATCTATTAGGCATGTCCGATCGATGGAAAAAAGTTTCAATTCTCGTTTCTAAAGTAGGGGGTGCTGGCGCTTCGATATAGAAAGTATTTCTGATTTTTTCACCCAAAAATTTCGGATATTTCCGAAAATTCGTAATGATTCTAAATGTTTCTAAAACGGCGGACGCGCATGCGCAATCGCTACACACCGGCCTTGTATGGCAATCTTCCATGTGGACGCAGAGGACGTTAGCCCCCCCCTTTGCGTCCATTGTAGAAGCTTCTGATTGGCCAGGGAGCGGCAGCCATGTTAGGCTGCGCTAAGCTCCCATTCAAGGTAGGTTGCAGAAACAATTTTGTTTAAAATATTTTTAAAAATATATTTTAAAAAAATTTTGGGGGGGGGAATTAACAAAACACTAAGAGACAATTAGAGAATGGGCCAACAATGGTTCAAATTACATTGCTGGTTGCGTTGTGAGACAATGTCTCGGAATGCGTATCAAAAAGTGAGAACAATCCGAAATAATTCCGATATACGATTTTTTGGACATGTCTACTATCTACCTATCTAAGTCAAAATAGGTATGTTTGTTTGTGAATTTGTTTCCCAATTCTCCTATAATGGATGGATGGATCTGGATTAAGTTAGAGTACAGGTACATTTGGTACAGGTATCTTTCAATACCCAACTTAAAATACTGGTAGGGTTTTGACTTAAAAAAACATACCTGTTTGGGGTCCAGGGGTCCCAAAACAAAAAGAATATATATGTGAATGCAGTACTCAGATGCAGCCACAAGAGGGCAGGGTACAGATCGGAAAATTGTAATTTCAAGCTGAAATTCAGCCATAGTGTAGATGCACGAAATGTGACAAGACTCACATGGAGGACCACCAGCAGTGGGTTTTGGACGGCCGGGGAGCCGCAGAGCGTCAGCACGAACCGGATGGTGCTCCAGATGCGGAGGAAGATGAATATAACCGGGATCAAGACCAACTTCTTATCCGCGACGGAGGTCCGGGGCTGGGAGTCGGTCGCCCGGGACAGAATCGGCCGATATTCCGAGAGGGCGGCGTGCTTCGAAAGAGAAGGAAAGATAATAACAATGGACTCAGATAACTCAGTTCAAAGCAGATATTGTGGATGATATTCTTGATATTCTGGGTTATATGGCTGTGTGGAAGGGCACAACAACAACAACAACAACAACAACAACAACAACAGAATAGAATAGATCTGTTCCTGGGCTTCTTTGGAGCCCTGATTCAAAAAATTGCATTGGATAGACCATGCTGATTCTCCTTTCTTACATATGGTTATCATGTTCTTCTATTATGGTGACTGGTGGAGGACCTATGTTCTGTATCTCCAAAATTAGAGCTGATAGGGGGGAACCGATGCCATTTTTGGAATCGGCAGGTCAAGGATACCCCATAACACGTTTAACATTTGAGACACTAAAATTTGCCCAGTTAGCCTGGGATAGACTCATTGTCCCTAACCAAACACATTCTTGGTATCTTGCTTTTTAGACCTGTTCCTGGGCTTCTTTGGAGCCCTGATTCAAAAAATTGCATTGGAAAGACCATGCTGATTCCCATTTCTTAGATACGGTTATCATGTTCTTCTATTATGGTGACTGGTGGAGGACCAAAATTAGAGCTGATATGGGGAAACTGACGTCATTTTTGGAATCAGCAGGTCAAGGATACCCCATAACACGTTTAACATTTGAGACACCAAAATGTGCCCAGTTAGCCTGGGATAGACTCATTGTCCCTTACCAAATACATTCTTAGTGTATTGCTTTTTAGACCTATTCCTGGGCTTCTTTGGAGCCCTGATTCAAAAAATTGCATTGGATAGACCATGCTGATTCTCCTTTCTTAGATACGGTTATCATGTTCTTCTATTATGGTGACTGGTGGATGACCTATGTTCTGTATCTCAAAAATTAGAGCTGATAGGGGAAAACCGATGCCATTTTTGGAATCGGCAGGTCAAGGATACCCCATAACATGTTTAACATTTGAGATACCAAAATGTGCCCAGATAGCCTGGGATAGACTCATTGACCCTAGTCTCCTGGATATGGTTATCATGGTTTTCTATGGACAGGTACATGGCGGATGTTCTGTATCTCACAAAATAGAGCTGATAGGGGGAAACTGATATAGTTTTTTGGAATCGGGAGGTCAAATATACCCTAAAATTTGAGACACCGTGATGACGGCACCAGATACCAACCGCTCGGTTGATGTGCTTCTTAATGAGGAGGTAGAAGACGGGGAGCGTCACGTAGGCCAGGATTTCCCACATCTTCCCCGCCAGCAGCATCCAAAAGACCCGGTCCTCCGAATTGATGTCGATCCAGCACCAGCCAACGGAGACGTCGGAGGCATCATAGCCGATCTTCTTCAGACCGACCGCTGCCACCGTGATGATGAGCGGGACACCCCAACTGGAGAAGACACAATGGGGAAATTAGTTGGGTTAAGTAGACCTTTGATAGAAAGGAACTCACTGAATAAGCCTGGTTGTAGTCTTATTGAGTTGAGGGACACCCCAAGGGCCATCCAATCCAACCCCTTGCCATGATGGAAGACACCATCGAATCCCCCCCGACAGATGTCCATTCAAAACTCGCAGAGAAGGAGACTCCACCGGAAGCCAAGAAAATATATCCCACTGCCAAACAGGGAGTTATTTGTGTCACCGCTGGAACCACTGGGTTGCTGTGAGTTTTCCAAGCCATGTTCCGGAAGCATTCTCTCCTGACGTTTCGCCCACATCTATGGCAGGCATCCTCAGATGCCAACACTGCCAACACCTCTTTTTCAAATCACAAATCCCAAAGGCGTGGGAGTCCCGATTCCTTTCCCACGAAACTCCCAGCGTGCCCTCATTTGGAACCAGTTAAGCCCGTTGACAAACTGGTTTGTGAGTATCGAACCCGCTACACCCTTGGAATGGTGACCAAAACTGAAAAGGAAAGCGGGAAGTCGTTGCATGCTCTTATGATCCTTATCTCTATGTATATTGACTCAAAATTCCCCCCCATTCTGTCACCTCACTCATTTAAATTTAATCTGTGAGCGCTACTGCATCTATACTATAGAGTTACACCGGTTTCATACCACTTTCATTGTCACGGAAAGGAGCAATTTCTCAAGTCGCTCCTGAAATGAAAATTTAAAAAATCCTGGGACTTGTAGTTTGGGCCCTTAGAATTCATTGCAGCACTCGAGTTCCTCTGGTGCATTATTATCTCTCCATCCATACACTGCCCTCTTGTGGTGGCTTCTTAGTATTGCATAAATCATTAGTTTTGGGGGTGTTGCTCCCCCAAAAAAGTTAATATTGTACTTGAAATCCTGCAATTATTTTAAGTTAGATAATGATGGATCCGTGTGCCAAGTTTGGAACGAATCCATCGAGGAATGTGTGAACCTTTGTGGGACAAACCAACCAACAAACACACATACATACATATACATACACTGCCCTCCTGTGGTTGCTTCTTAGTAGTGCATACATCATTGGTTTTGGGGGTGTTGTTCCCAAAACGGGCTAATATTATACTTGAAATCCTGCAATTATTTTAAGTTGGATAATGACGGATCCGTGTGCCGAATTTGGAATGGATCCATCAAGGAATTTGTGAACCTTTGTGGGACAAACCAACCAACAAACACACATACTTTAACATATATTTAAGTGAAATTACAATAGATGAATTAGAGTGCTATTCTATCCATACACTGCCCTCTTGTGGTTGCTTCTTAGTATTGCATAAATCATTCATTTTGGGGGTGTTGCTCCCCCAAAAAAGCTAATATTATACTTTAAATCCTGCAATTATTTTAAGTTGGATAATGACGGATCCGTGTGCCAAGCTTGGAACGGATCCATCGAAGAATTTGTGAACCTTTGCGGGACAAACCAACCAACAAACACACATAGTTTAACATATATTTAAGTGAAATTACAATAGATGAATTAGAGTGCGTTTCTATCCATACACTGCCCTCTTGTGGTTGCTTCTTAGTATTGCATACATCATTGGTTTTGGGACACTGCTCCCCAAAACGGGCTAATATTGTAGTTGAAATTTTGCTATTATTTTAAGTTGGATAATGATGGATCCGTGTGCCGAGTTTGGAACGGATCCATCAAGGAATTTGTGAATTTTAGCAGGACAAACCAACCAACAAACACACATACATACATATCCATACACTGCCCTCTTGTGGTTGCTTTTTAATATTGCATACATCATTAGTTTTGGGGGTGTTGCTCCCCCCAAAAAAATTATATTATTCTTTAAATCCTGGAATTATTTTAAGTTTGAAAATGACGGATCCGTGTGCCAAGTTTGGAACGGATCCATTGAGGAATTTGTGAACCTTTGTGGGACAAACCAACCAACAAACACACATACATACATATATATACACTGCCCTCTTGTGGTTGCTTCGTAATATTTCATAAATCATTAGTTTTGGGGGTGTTGCTCCCCCAAAAAAGCTAATATTATACTTTAAATCCTGCAATTATTTTAAGTTAGATAATGACGGATCCATGTGCTGAGTTTGGAACGGATCCATCGAGGAATTTGTGAACCTTTGCGGGACAAACCAACAAACAAACACACATACATATTTTGATTTTACGTATATTTATAGCACACACCCGTAGTGCTATTAATAGTGCTATAAATACCTCCCTTGGAATCACAAGCCCTTAGATATAGTCTTTCAGACCACGTCTCCATGCCAGTCCCAAGTGATTCAGGGATTTTTCTGACTCGTGCTACTGGATAGAGGACAAACCTATGGGCAAAGCAATCCAAAGGGACTGCAGAAGGTGGGCGAAATAATAATAATAATAATAATAATAATAATAATAATAATAATAATAATAATAATTTTTATTATTATTTTCCAGGGAGACTCATTGTCCCCTCTGCTTTTCATTATTGCCATGATCCCTCTGTCAACAATCTTACAAAAAACAAATCTCGGCTATCAAACATCTAAGAAATCTCACAAAATTTCACATCTGATGTACATGGATGACCTGAAGCTGTATGGGAAAACGGAAAGTGAAATCCAGTCTCTGACCAACACTGTCCGAATTTTTAGCACTGATATCAAGATGGAGTTTGGTTTGGACAAATGTTCGACAGTGGCATTGAAGAAGGGAAAAATCATTGAAAGTGAGGGCATAAATATGCCCAATGGCCAAACAATAAAGTGTCACCAACCAGAGGCCTATAAATATCTGGGCATATTACAGCTGGACAACATCAAGCATGAACATGTGAAGACTGTGGCCAGTAAAGAATACACACAAAGGATTAGATAAATTCTTAAAAGCAAGCTCAATGGAGGCAACACCATCAAGGCCATAAACACCTGGGCCATACCTGTCATAAGATATACTGCTGGCATCATAATCTGGACACAGATGGAACTGGACAATTTGGACAGAAAAACAAGAAAACTCATGACCATTCATCATTCACTGCACCCTCGCAGTGATGTTGACCGGCTATATCTGCCTAGAAGATCAGGAGGAAGAGGACTCTTACAAGTAAAACAAGCAGTCAAAGAAGAAGAACATGCCCTGGCAGAATATATAAAGCAAAGTGAAGAACCTGCTTTGATTGAAGTCTAAAATCAGAAACTCCTCAAAGCACAGCAGACAAAAAACCAGTACAAGAAAGCCGCACTACAAACTAGAGCTGACAGCTGGCACAACAAAACATTGCATGGAAAGTTCCTTGACAAAATTGAAGGAAAAGCTGATAAGGAGAAGACCTGGCTCTGGCTCACGAATGGGACCCTGAAGAAGGAGACAGAAGGCCTGATCCTTGCAGCTCAGGAGCAATAATAATAATAATAATAATAATAATAATAATAATAATAATAATAATAATAATAATAAGAAGGAGAAGACCTGGCTCTGGCTCACAAATGGGACCCTGAAGAAGGAGACAGAAGGCCTGATCCTTGCAGCCCAGGAGCAAGACATCAGAACAAAGGCAATTCAGGCCAAGATCGAAAAATCAGCTGATGACCCAAAATGCAGACCGTGCAAGGAAACTGGTGAAACCATGGATCATCTCCTCAGCTGCTGTAAGAAAATCGCACAGACAGACTACAAACAGAGGCATAACTATGTGGCCCAAATGATTCATTGGAACTTCTGCCTCAAGTACCACCTCCCAGCAGCAAAGAACTGGTGGGATCACAAACCTGCAAAATTATTGGAAAATGAGCACGCAAAGATCCTGTGGGACTTCCGAATCCAGACTGACAAAGTTCTAGTTTGTAGTGCGGCTTTCTTGTAGTGGTTTTTTGTCTGCTGTGCTTTGAGGAGTTTCTCATTTTTGACTTCAATCAAAGCAGGTTCTTCACTTTGCTTTACATATTCTGCCAGGGCATGTTCTTCTTTGACTGCTTGTTTTACTTATTATTATTATTATTATTATTATTATTATTATTATTATTATTAATAGATACTGTGGGACTTCCGAATCCAGACTGACAAAGTTCTGGAACACAACACACCAGACATCACAGTTGTGGAAAATCACAAGTCGAACACTTCCCAAGCGTTTAGGACTGTGTGATGTTGTTGTTGTTATTATTATTATTATTATTATTATTATTATTATTATTATTATTATTATTATTTTAATGGCTGTTCTCTCCCCCAACGACAATGATCCCAAAGCTTTGAGTCGTGGGCTCAAACTGCATCAATTCTACAGAGTAGACACATGCTAGGATCAATGGTAAACAAACCTTTGCCCTCTTCTTGAGATGTTTTCCTTTCTTGGTGGCTTCCCAAACACTCCCCAAACTAAGGACGACTTGGATCCAGGACGTCAGGAAATTTCCCCGCTGGATTATTTCCCACATATTTCCATTTGAAAAACTATCACTCTCTAATACGGCTAGGATGTGACCGTCCCATCTCGCCCGGCGTAATAATACAAGCTTTCTCCTCGGCTTGAGCCGGTGACAGTGTCTCGTGCCAAGAAACAAAAAGAAACCAAACATAGAGGCCGAGGAAGGCTCGAGTGAGCAAGCTCTACAACCATTAGGCCATAATAATAATAATAACAATAATAATAATAGTATTATAATTTATTATATTAATTATATTTATTATTATAATTTATTATTATTATTATATTTATTATAATTTATTATTATTATATTTATTATAATTTATTATTTTTATTATTTTTGTTAAAATTTATTATATTTATTATTATTATTTATATTTATTATTTTTATTTATTATTTTTATTATTTATATTTATTATAATTTATTATTTTTTATTATTATTGTTATAATTTATTATATTTATTATTATTACAGTAGAGTCTCACTTATCCAACATAAATGGGCTGGCAGAATGTTGGATAAGCGAATATGTTGGATAATAAGGAGAGATTAAGGAAAAGCCTATTACACATCAAATTAGGTTATGGTTTTACAAATTAAGCACCAAAACATCATGTTAAACAACAAATTTGACAGAAAAAGTAGTTCAATACGCAGTAATGGTATGTAGTAATTACTGTATTTACGAATTTAGCACCAAAATATCATGATGTATTGAAAACATTGACTACAAAAATGGCTTGGATTATCCAGAGGCTTGGATAAGCGAGGCTTGGATGAGTGAGATTCTACTGTATAATTATAATTTATTATTATTATTATTATTATTATTATTATTATTATTATTATATTATAATTTATTATTTTTATTATTTTGTTATAATTTATTATATTATTATTATTTATTATTTATTATTTATTATTATTATTATTATATTTATTATATTTATTATTATTATTATATTTATTATAATTTATTATTTTTATTATAATTTTTTATTTTTCTTATTATTATTATTTATATCCCGCTTTTCTCCCTCACGGGACTCAAAATGGCATTTGGGTTGCTGTGAGTTTGCCGGGATGTATGGCCGCGTTTCCAGAAGCACTCTTTCCTGATGTTTCGCCTACCGCTACGGAAGGCAATCTTAAAAAGTTTGTGTGGTCTGTTGGAAACTATGTGGGGTTTATATATCTGTGGAATAACTCAAGTGGGAATGTCGCCATTGGCAACCTTGATTAGCACGGAATGGCCTTGCAGCTTCATAGCCTGGCTAATTCCTGCCTGGGGGAATCCTTTCTTGGCAGGTGTTAGCTGGTCACACAGCCCAGAAAACTGGGTTTGATTCTGGCCGTGAAAGCCTTCGACAACACCTAAGGCCATTTACTTGATCTTTGGAACGTTGCGAAAAATTTTGGCAATTTTTTAAGGGGTTGTTGTATGTCTTTCGGGCTGTGTGGCCATGTTCCAGAAGCATTCTCTCCTGACGTTTCGCCCACATCTATGGCAGGCATCCTCAGAGGTTGTGAGGATGCCTGCCATAGATGTGGGCGAAACGTCAGGAGAGAATGCTTCTGGAACATGGCCACACAGCCCGAAAGACATACAACAACCCTGTGATTCTGGCCATGAAAGCCTTCGACAACACAATTTTTTAAGGTTTCCGAACGCCACCTAGTGACTGTTTTAGGCATTGCCACAAATTTAGGAACAACAGCCTTGATCTAGAACCACAGTTGTATATTCTCCTCCTGATTGTTGGATTCTACACAAGGAACTACATCCTCACTGTAGACATCACTTGAGTCCCCTCGGGGAAATTGAGTGGAATATAAATGAAGTATATTATTATTATTATTATTATTATTATTATTATTATTATTATTATTATTATATTATTATATATTATTATTATTATTATTATTATTATTATTATTATTATTATTATTATTATTCAACTTCCATGGCTCAGTGCTATGGGTTCCTAGGATCTGTGGTATTTAGACAAAGAACGCCTCGCACAAATCAACCACGAGGACATTGAGAAGATCCACACAAGTGGGACAAGTGTAGGCCTCCAAATTTGGGTGTCGTGGTGAGAGCTCCGGTTTCTTAGGAGGCTTCCAAAAGAGATAGGTCACCTCCTCTCCTGGAAGCCTGGAAGAGTTGTGGGGTGCAAAACGATCCTATTTGGGGGGGCACGGAAGAGGAAGAACAATGACACGAACCTCACCACGTGGAAGAAGCAGAGGAGCGCGGCGCTGGAGTGCGAGCCCCGGACGATGGTGAGATACAAGTAGAAGGCCACGGCCATGGTCCAGAAGAAGGAGCTGGTGTTGGCGAAGGTGGAGAGGGCCCCCTGGGCCACGCAGTCCCACGAGGAGGAGCCAAAGTCCATCAGCACCCCGTAGAAGTAGGAGGCGGCCGAGAGGAGGTCGGCCAAGGAGAGGTAGAGGAGCAGCTGGCGGGGACGGGTCCGTAGCTCCGGCCACAAAGCATGGGTGCCCACCAGGAGACCCGAGCCCAGGAAGGAGAGGGCACAGGAGAGGAGGACCACGATGCGCTCAAAGGGGAACAGCTGGGTCTGTGGGGCAGCACTCAAGGGCATGGTGGTAGGCGGAGCTGGCCAACACCTTCTAAAAGGTGAGATGTCACCTCCAAGCAAAGATGGAGCAGGGTTGTCTCCAGAAAGGAGGTGTCTCCTCAATAGGTCTCCAGAAAGGAGGTGTCTCCTCAAATGGTCTCCAGAAAAGAAGTGTATCCTCAATTCGTCTCCAAAACGGAGGTGTCTCCTCAATAGGTCTCCAGAAAGGAAGTGTCTCCTCAATTTGTCTCCAGAAAGGAAGTATCTCCTCAATCGGTCTCCAGAAAGGAAGTGTCAATTTGTCTCCAGAAAGGAAGTATCTCCTCAATCGGTCTCCAGAAAGGAAGTATCTCCTCAATCGGTCTCCAGAAAGGAAGTATCTCCTCAATCGGTCTCCAGAAAGGAAGTATCTCCTCAATTTGTCTCCAGAAAGGACGTGTCTCCTCAATTTGTCTCCAGAAAGGACGTGTCTCCTCAATTCATCTCCAGAAAGGAGTTGTCTTCAAAGAGAGAAGGTTCTACTCGAAGAGAAAGTGGAGCTGTCTCCAAAGAAGACTCCAGAGGGAAGGTGTCTTGTCGAACAGGGAACGGAGCTGTCTCCAGAGAAGGTGTCTTCTTGAAGAGGAAGCAGAGTGGTCTCCAAAGAGAGAAGGTGTCTTCTTGAAGTGGAAGTGGACTTGTCTCCAAAGAAGAACCCAAGGGGAAGATGTCTTCTCAAAGAGGAAGCAGAGCTGTCTCCAAACAGAGAAGGTCCTTCTTGAAGTGGAAGTGGACTTCTCTCCAAAGAAGAACCCAAGGGGAAGATGTCTTCTCAAACAAGAAGCAAAGTTGTCTCCAAACAGAGAAGGTTCTTCTCGAAGACGAAGCAGAGTTGTCTCCAAAGAAGAACCCAGAGGGAAGGTATCTTCTCGAGGAGGAAGCAGAGCTGTCTCCAAAGAGAGAAGATGTCTTCTTGAAGTGGAAGTGGAGCTGTCTCTAAAGAAGAACCCAGTGGGAAGGTGTCTTCTCAAAGAGGAAGCAGAGTTGTCTCCAAACAGAGAAGGTTCTTCTCGAAGAGGAAGCGGAGCTGTCTCCAAAGAAGAACCCAGTGGGAAGGTGTCTTCTCAAACAAGAAGCAAAGTTGTCTCCAAACAGAGAAGGTTCTTCTCGAAGAGGAAGCGAAGCTGTCTCCAAAGAAGAACCCAAGGGGAAGGTGTCTTCTCAAACAAGAAGCAAAGTTGTCTCCAAACAGAGAAGGTTCTTCTCGAAGTGGAAGTGGACTTGTCTCCAAACAGAGAAGGTTCTTCTTGAAGAGGAAGAAGAGTTGTCTCCAAAGAAGGACCCAGAAGGAAGGTATCTTCTCGAACAAGAAGCAAAGTTGTCCCCAAAGAGAGAAGGTGTCTTCTAGAAGAAGAAGCAGAGTTGTCTCCAAAGAAGGACCCAGAAGGAAGGTATCTTCTCGAACAAGAAGCAAAGTTGTCCCCAAAGAGAGAAGGTGTCTTCTAGAAGAAGAAGCAGAGTTGTCTCCAAAGAAGGACCCAGAAGGAAGGTATCTTCTGAAACAAGAAGCCAAGTTGTCTCCAAAGAAGAACCCAGTGGGAAAGTGTCTTCTCCAAGAGGAAGCAGAGTTGTCCTCAGTCAGATTTGACTTCAAATTTGGAGCGAGGAGTTGTCAACAAACAAAGCGTGAAGACTTTCATAATGTCGAAGTAGACAATAATATCAAGTAGAGATGTCTCCAAGGAGGAAGCGGAGTGCAGAAGCGACTCACACTCAACTAAATGCAGAGCGGAGCGTGGTGGAGAACTCTGTGCCAACACGAAGAGAACAGGAAGCCGAGCGCAGACTTGTCTCTCAAGAGAAAGAGTGAGTTCAGACCTGGCTCCAGATCCAATCCGAATCAGCCAAGGCAGGACGCCGAAATCTGCTCCCCTCTTGTTTGTTTCTCAACAGAAAGTGGCATTGAGAGTGAAAAGAGAAGAGGAGGAGGAGAGGAAAGGGAGGGATGGAGGAGGATGGAAGGAAGGAAGGAAGGAAGAAAGGAAGGGGAGGAGAGAAAGAGGGAAAGAGGGAGGGAGGAGGCCGAGAGGCACCGCAAGGGGAAAGCGAAAGGAGACACGCCAACAACACAACACGTCAGGGTCTCTGCACACATCAGCTGTCGCAATTCCAGACACAATTTTACCCAGACGAATTTTCCGCTTGCGTCTTATGTTTCATCTTTGTTTTGCGTATTTTAATAATCTATTCGTGTCGACTAACGACATGCCAAGAGACCGCAATGAAAAGAAACATCTCATAGTATACAATAGTACACAACACACATCTCGTTCTGACTCGGCCTTAGTATACAAGAGGTCAAAGTAAACATTAAGTCTAGTTGTATCCGACTCCGGGGGTTGGGGCTCATCTCCACTTCTAAGCCGAAGAGCCGGCGTTGTCCCTAGACACCTCCTAGGTCATGACTGTGTGAGGCCGTAGCAGTACCTATTGATCTACTCACATTGGCATGTTTTCGAACTGCTAGTTTGGCAGGAGCTGGGGCTAACAGCGGGAGCTCACCCCGCTCCCCGGATTCAAACCGCCGCCCTTTCGGTCAGCACGTTCAGCAGTTAACTCGCTGCGCCACCAGGTGCCCCTAGTATACAATAGTATGCAATAATATACAATAGTATACAATACAATACTATTGTATACAATAGTATACAATATTATGCAATAGGATGCAATAGTATACAATACAATAGGATACAAAAGGATACAATAGTATACAATATTATGCAATAGTATACAATGGTATACAATAGTATGCAATAGGATACAATAGTATACAATACGATACAATACAATACAATATTATACAATACAATAGGATGCAATAGTGTACAATAGGATGCTATAGTATACAATGCAATACAATATTATACAATACAATATCATAGTATGCAATAGTGTACAATAGTATGCAGTAGTGTACAATAGCATGCAACAGTATACAATACAATACAATATTATACAATACAATATAATGCAATAGTGTACAATAGTTGCAATATTATACAATACAATATTATACAATACAATACAATACAATGCAATAGAATGCAATAGCGTACAATAGTATGCAATAGTATACAATACAATACAATATTATACAATACAATACAATGCAATGCAATAGTATGAAATAGTGTACAATAATTTGCAATAGTATACAATACAATACAATATTGTACAATACAATACAATGCAATGCAATAGAATGCAATAGCGTACAATAGTATGCAATAGTATACAATACAATACAATATTATACAATACAATATAATGCAATAGTGTACAATAGTTGCAATAGTATACAATACAATACAATATTATACAATACAATACAATGCAATAGTATGAAACAGTGTACAATAATTTGCAATAGTATACAATACAATACAATATTATACAATACAATACAATAGTATGCAATAGTGTACAATAGTATACAATACAATACAATATTATACAATACAATACAATATTATACAATACAATACAATACAATAGTATGCAGTAGTGTACAATAGCATGCAACAGTATACAATACAATAGAATATTATACAATACTATACAATAGTATGCAATAGTGTACAATAGTGTACAATACAATATTATATAATGCAATACAATATTATACAATGCAATACAATATTATACAATGCAATACAATAGTATGCAATAGTATACAATACAATACAATATTATACAATGCAATGCAATAGTATGCAATAGTGTACAATAGTATGAAATAGTATACAATACAAAGAATATTATACAATACAATACAATAGTATGCATTAGTATACAATACAATACAATATTATACAATACAATACATTATTATACAATACAATATAATAGTATGCAATAGCGTACAATAGTATGCAATAGTATACAATACAATACAATATTATACAATACAATACAATAGTATGCAATAGTATACAATACAATACAATACAATATTATACAATACAATACAATAGTATGCAATAGTGTACAATAGTATACAATAGTACACAATACAATACAATATTATACAATACAATACAATAGTATGCAATAGTATACAATACAATACAATACAATATTATACAATACAATACAATAGTATGCAATAGTGTACAATAGTATACAATAGTACACAATACAATACAATATTATACAATACAATACAATAGTATGCAATAGTATACAATACAATACAATACAATATTATACAATACAATACAATACAATAGTATGCAATAGTGTACAATAGTATACAATAGTACACAATACAATACAATATTATACAATACAATACAATATTATCCAATACAATACAATAGTGTGCAATAGTGTGCAATAGTGTGCAATAGTGTCAAATAGTATGCAATAGTGTACAATAGCAGACCTCGTACTCGATGGAAGGAACCAATGGTTAAGCTAGGTTGCTATGAGTTTTGTAGGCTCTCTGGCCATGTTCCAGAAGCATTCTGTCCTGACCTTTCACCCACATCTATGGCAGGCACCCTCAGAGGTTGTGAGGTCCGTTGGAAACTATGCAAAGTGGGGTTTATATATGTCCAGGGTGGGAGAAAAAAACTCTTGTCTGTTGGAGGCATGTGTAAATTTTGCCATTGGTCAGCTTGATTAGTATTGAATGGCCTTGCAAGTGTCAAAGCCTGGCTGCTTCCTGCCTGGGGGAATCCTTTGTTGGGAAACTTCTCCAAAAGTTTTGGTAAACAAGTGATTCAATACATGTCATTCCCTCTTTGGCCTGCAGGTGTCAGTGTTGTTCCATATCAAATGCTATGAGGATGGAGCTGGGACTAACAAAAAATACTGGGGAAAATTCACCTTGATTTGGGGGAGTTGTAGTTCACCCACAAACTAATGCATTTTGTATAATTACAATTTGACTTTTTCAAATAACTCGGACAACACCGGGTAGCCAAGCTAGTACACGAATAAATCAATAATATTTTATCAGCATTTTCTTCAGCCAAAATAGTAATAACTATTGCCCCATCGTGTTTCCAATACTAATCCCGATGGCATCCAGGCACTTTATTATTATTATTATTTTATTATGACACAGCAAACAAGATAGACATGCTGGATTTCGTATCACAAAATCACAAGTCAAACACTTCCCAAGTGTCTAGGACTGTGTGATGTATTTTCAGATGATGTGCGCAGATCCCAGTAGGGTGGCCTTTTGCAATTGTTGTTGTTATTATTATTATTATTATTATTATTATTATTTTATTATGACACAGCAAACAAGATAGATATGCTGGATTTCGTATCACAAAATCACGAGTCGAACACTTCTCAAGTGTCTAGGACTGTGTGATGTATTTTCAGATAATGCGTGCAGTAGGGTGGCCTTTTGCAATTGTTGTTATTATTATTATTATTATTATTATTATTTTATTATGACACAGCAAACAAGATAGATATGCTGGATTTCATATCACAAAATCACAAGTCAAACACTTCCCAAGTGTCTAGGACTGTGTGATGTATTTTCAGATGATGCGTGCAGATCCCAGTAGGGTGGCCTTTTGCAATTGTTGTTATTATTATTATTATTATTATTATTATTATTATTTTATTATGACACAGCAAACAAGATAGACATGCTGGATTTCATATCACAAAATCACAAGTCAAACACTTCCCAAGTATCTAGGACTGTGTGATGTATTTTCAGATGATGCGTGCAGATCCCAGTAGGGTGGCCTTTTGCAATTGTTGTTATTATTATTATTATTATTTTATTATGACACAGCAAACAAGATAGATATGCTGGATTTCGTATCACAAAATCACGAGTCGAACACTTCCCAAGTGTCTAGGACTGTGTGATGTATTTTTGGATGATGCGTGCAGATCCCAGTAGGGTGGCCTTTTGCAATTGTTGTTGTTATTATTATTATTATTTTATTATGACGGAGCAAACAAGATAGACATGCTGGATTTCGTATCACAAAATCACAAGTCGAACACTTCCCAAGTGTCTAGGACTGTGTGATGTATTTTCGGACGATGCGCGCAGATCCCAGTCGGGTGGCCTTTTGCAGTTGGCAGATCGTGATTTTGTCAATGTCTATTGTTTCCAAATGCCGGCTGAGATCTTTTGGCACGGCACCCAATGTGCCGATCACCACCGGGACCACCTGCACTGGTTTCTGCCAGAGTCTTTGAAGTTCAATCTTGAGGTCCTGATTATTATTATTATTATTATTATTATTATTATTAAAATTATTATTACATTACAGTATATTATATTATTATATATTATTATTATTATTATTATTATTATTATTATTATTATTATTATTATTATTATTATTATATTCTTCCCAGGAATGAGGAAGACCAGATGGGAGAATGAAAGTGTGCAAAAAGAGTGGTGTTATGTGCAAAAAATTTATATATATATATATATATATATATATATATATATATATATATCTCCATGCATAATTCATGCTTCCGACCACGATCAGAGCTAAAAACATTTCCGCCCAAAGCAAGTTCCAGGATGAAAAGCGCCGAGACAGAATGAGTTCTCCTTTAATTTGGGTCTTGACGGGCCTTGAATTCCTTCCTGGGAGAATCCACATGGCACAGATTCGCCCCAGGCAGGAAGCAGCCAGGCTTTGAAGTTGCAAGGCTATTCAATGCTAATCAAGGTGGCCAATGTCAACATTGACACTTGCCTCCAACAGACAAGAGTTCCTTCTCCCACCCTGGGCATTATTCCACAGATATATAAACCCACAATGTCTGAGGATGCCTGGCATAGATGTGGGAGAAACGTCAGGAGAGAATGCTTCCAGAACATGGCCTGGAAACTCACAGCAACCCAGTGATTCTGGCCACGAAAGCCTTCGACAACACATAATGTAATGAATTTCAATCCCACTTGAATGGCTCGGTACTATGGATTGAGATTTTTTTTTTCATAACGTCGCTTCTGGCGTGAGAGAATTGGCTGTCTGCAAGGATGTTGCCCAGATGTTGCGATGTTCTTACCATCTTTTTGGGAAGCTTCTGTCATGTCCCTGCATGGAGCTGGAGCTGACAGAGGGAGCTCATCCATGCTTTCCCCATGTTGGATTCGAACCGGCAACCTTCAAGTCAGCAGCCCAACCTTCAAGTCAGCAGCCCAACCTTCAAGTCAGCAGTCCTGCCGGCACAAGGGTTTAACTCATTGCGCCACCGGCGGCTCCATGGATTCGAACCAGCAACCTTCAGGTCAGCAACCCAACCTTCAAGTCAGAAGTCCTGCCGGCACAAGGGTTGTGAGGTTTGTCCGAGGCAGAGAGTTCCACTGATGAACAGCTCGTACGGTCAGCAGGTTTAGATTATCATCGAATAGTAGCATTGTCTGGCCTACATTTGACTCGTTTTCTTGCAAGAAAGTCATGGGAGGCTTTGTCGAAGGCCTTACTGAGCTTCGACCCCACTCTGAGGCAGAGAGTTCCACTGATGAACAGCTCGTACGGTCAGAGTGACACTTGAAGCACTTCAAGTGGTCAAAGGAAATTGAGTATAATGCCAAATTTTATAACGCTTTTTCTATACATTATATTATTCGCTTCTGAGACGATAAATAAATAACAACGTTCTAAACGGATCGGGTCAAGTGAAGAGCAGCCAGCCTGGGAAAGCTCTGAAATTTGCAGAGGGTAATAATGTCTATTGATCCCGATCAAAAGCTTTTCTCCGCTTTGATTTGGGCCTTTTGTCACGGCCTCCGGGCTCGCTTTGTAGCCGGGCAACTGTGTGCGTGGCATTTGCAGCCCGCTGCCCATTAGTGGGCTCTCGGAGGCCTCTCGGACCGAGTGGAGAGCTCATTAAACGATCCTCTTTTGCAGGCATCCCCGGGGAGCTCACCACGGCAAGCCGGGGAGAAGGAGGAACCTCTTAAGCAGTCACAGCAGACTCTTGGCACCTCCAAATCTGGTTTCCAAGAGTCTCAATACTGTCTTGGTGTCAATAATAATAATAATAATAATACAGAATCCTAGAGTTGGAAGAGACACCCTTCAAAGTCGCTCAAGGTTAGTATTAGTAAGCATAACAACAATATAAAGTCCAGCATATCTATCTCGTTTGCTGTGACATACTATGTCTTTGTGTCAATAATAATAATAATAATAATAATAATAATAATAATATAGAATCCTAGAGTTGGAAGAGACACCCTTCAAAGTCGCTCAAGGTTAGTATTAGTAAGCATAACAACAATATAAAGTCCAGCATATCTATCTCGTTTGCTGTGACATACTATGTCTTTGTGATAATAATAATAATAATAATAATATAGAATCCTAGAGTTGGGAGAGACACCCTTCAAAGCTGCTCAAGGTTAGTATTAGTAAGCATAACAACAACAATACAAAGTCACACAGTCCTAGACACTTGGGAAGTGTTCGACTTGTGATTTTGTGATATGAAATCCAGCATATCTATCTTGTTTGCTATGTCATAATAAAATAATAATAATAATAATAATAATAATAATAATAATAATATAGAATCCTAGAGTTGGAAGAGACACCCTTCAAAGTCGCTCAAGGTTAGTATTAGTAAGCATAACAACAATATAAAGTCCAGCATATCTATCTCGTTTGCTGTGTCATACTATGTCTTTGTGTCAATAATAATAATAATAATAATAATAATAATAATAATAATAATAATATAGAATCCTAGAGTTGGAAGAGACACCCTTCAAAGCTGCTCAAGGTTAGTATTAGTAAGCATAACAACAATATAAAGTCCAGCATATCTATCTCGTTTGCTGTGACATACTATGTCTTTGTGATAATAATAATAATAATAATAATAATATAGAATCCTAGAGTTGGGAGAGACACCCTTCAAAGCTGCTCAAGGTTAGTATTAGTAAGCATAACAACAACAATACAAAGTCACACAGTCCTAGACACTTGGGAAGTGTTCGACTTGTGATTTTGTGATATGAAATCCAGCATATCTATCTTGTTTGCTATGTCATAATAAAATAATAATAATAATAATAATAATAATAATAATAATAATAATAATAATAATATAGAATCCTAGAGTTGGAAGAGACACCCTTCAAAGTCGCTCAAGGTTAGTATTAGTAAGCATAACAACAATATAAAGTCCAGCGTATCTATCTCGTTTGCTGTGTCATACTATGTCTTTGTGTCAATAATAATAATAATAATAATAATAATAATATAGAATCCTAGAGTTGGAAGAGACACCCTTCAAAGTCGCTCAAGGTTAGTATTAGTAAGCATAACAACAATATAAAGTCCAGCATATCTATCTCGTTTTCTGTGTCATACTATGTCTTAGTGTCAACAACAACAATAACAACAACAACAACAACAATAATAATAATAATAATAATAATAATAATAATACATCACACAGTCCTAAACGCTTGGGAAGTGTTCGACTTGTGATTTTGTGATACGAAATCCAGCATATATCTCTCATTTGCTGTGTCATATTATGTCTTTGTGTCAATAATAATAATAATAATAATACAGAATCCTAGAGTTGGAAGAGACACCCTTCAAGTATTAGTAAGCATAACAACAACAATGCAAAGTCCAGCATATCTATCTTTTTTGCTCTGTCATACTATGTCTTTGTGTCAATAATAATAATAATAATAATAATAATAATAATAATAATAATAATACAGAATCCTAGAGTTGGAAGAGACACCCTTCACAGTCACTCAAGGTTAGTATTAGTAAGCATAACAACAATACAAAGTCCAGCATATAGATCTCGTTTGCAAGGTTAGTATTAGTAAGCATAACAACAACAACAACAATACAAAGTCCACCATATAGATCTTGTTTGCAAGGTTAGTATTAGTAAGCATAACAACAACAACAATACAAAGTCCAGCATATAGATCTCGTTTGCAAGGTTAGTATTAGTAAGCATAACAACAACAACAATACAAAGTCCAGCATATAGATCTCGTTTGCAAGGTTAGTATTAGTAAGCATAACAACAACAACAATACAAAGTCCACCATATAGATCTCGTTTGCAAGGTTAGTATTAGTAAGCATAACAACAACAACAATACAAAGTCCAGCATATAGATCTCGTTTGCAAGGTTAGTATTAGTAAGCATAACAACAACAATACAAAGTCCAGCATATAGATCTTGTTTGCAAGGTTAGTATTAGTAAGCATAACAACAACAACAATACAAAGTCCAGCATATAGATCTTGTTTGCAAGGTTAGTATTAGTAAGCATAACAACAATACAAAGTCCAGCATATAGATCTCACTTGCTGTGCCATACGATGTCTTTGTGTCAATAATAATAATAATAATAATAACACATCACATAGTCCTAGACACTTGTGATTTTGTGATACCAAATCCAGCATATCTATCTTGTTTGCTGTGTCATAATAAAATAATAATACAGAATCCTAGAGTTGGAAGAGACCCCCTTCACAGGCGCTCAAGGTTAGTATTAGTAAGCATAACAACAACAACAATACAAAGTCCAGCATATATATCTTGTTTGCTCGGTCATACTATATCTTTGTGCCAATAATAATAATAATAATAATAATACAGAATCCTAGAGTTGGAAGAGACACCCTTCACAGGCGCTCAAGGTTAGTATTAGTAAGCATAACAACAACAATATAAAGTCCAGCATATCTATCTCGTTTGCTGTGTCATACTATGTCTTTGTGTCAATAATAATAATAATAATAATAATAATAATAATAATAATAATAATAATAATATAGAATCCTAGAGTTGGAAGAGACACCCTTCAAAGCTGCTCAAGGTTAGTATTAGTAAGCATAACAACAATATAAAGTCCAGCATATCTATCTCGTTTGCTGTGTCATACTATGTCTTTGTGTCAATAATAATAATAATAATAATAATAATAATAATAATAATAATATAGAATCCTAGAGTTGGAAGAGACACCCTTCACAGGCGCTCAAGGTTACTATTAGTAAGCATAACAACAACAACAATACAAAGTCCAGCATATAGATCTCGTTTGCTGTGTCATACTATGTCTTAGTGTCAATAATAATAATAATAATAATACAGAATCCTAGAGTTGGAAGAGACACCCTTCACAGGCGCTCAAGGTTACTATTAGTAAGCATAACAACAACAACAATACAAAGTCCAGCATATAGATCTCGTTTGCTGTGTCATACTATGTCTTAGTGTCAATAATAATAATAATAATAATACAGAATCCTAGAGTTGGAAGAGACACCCTTCACAGTCGCTCAAGGTTAGTATTAGTAAGCATAACAACAACAACAATACAAAGTCCAGCATATATATCTTGTTTGCTCGGTCATACTATATCTTTGTGCCAATAATAATAATAATAATAATAATAATACAGAATCCTAGAGTTGGAAGAGACACCCTTCACAGGCGCTCAAGGTTACTATTAGTAAGCATAACAACAACAACAATACAAAGTCCAGCATATAGATCTCGTTTGCTGTGTCATACTATGTCTTAGTGTCAATAATAATAATAATAATAATACAGAATCCTAGAGTTGGAAGAGACACCCTTCACAGTCGCTCAAGGTTACTATTAGTAAGCATAACAACAACAACAATACAAAGTCCAGCATATAGATCTCGTTTGCTGTGTCATACTATGTCTTAGTGTCAATAATAATAATAATAATAATACAGAATCCTAGAGTTGGAAGAGACACCCTTCACAGGCGCTCAAGGTTACTATTAGTAAGCATAACAACAACAACAATACAAAGTCCTGCCTTCCCGTGTGCTGTATGCTTTAGCTCCCGGGTGAGCCATGATAACACCGTGTAGAAAGCGATGTGTAGAAAGCGATTTGGAAGAATGAGGAGCGGATGGGGAATAAAAAGCTGGGAGGGAGGAGAGGAAGGGTTGCCAAGGATTGGCTGGATGCGGGAGAGGCATTCGTTGAAAGCGGCTGAGTGGGCTGCGACAAGGATCAGAGCAGTCCGGAGGAAGAGCAGCCTCGGATCTGCCTTTGCATCTCCTGCATCTCCTGGTCCTGCAGGACGGATCCTCAGCCGTGAAGAGCAGCCCAAGGATCTGCCTCGGCGTTCCGTCTTCGTGAAGGAGAACGTCTGGAGACAACCAGGAGGACACTCGAAGTTCTAGGTGAGCTTGTGGTGGGACCATGGTAAGGTGGGAAGGATTTATTGGGCAGCCAAGAAGGGTGACCACCGAAGCTCAAGAGATGTCTATGGACACAGTCCATCTCTTCTTGGGAAGATGGGACACAAGTGACACCATGGGGGAATAGCTTAGTGATGGACAACTCTAGGTGAGCAGTTTCTTCTTCTCCTTCTCCTCTACTCTTCGTCCTTCTTCTTCTTCCTCGCCTCCGTCTCCTACTCTGGAGACAACCAGGAGGACACTCGAAGTTCTAGGTGAGCTTGTGGTGGGACCATGGTAAGGTGGGAAGGATTTATTGGGCAGCCAAGAAGGGTGACCACCGAAGCTCAAGAGATGTCCATCTCTTCTTGAAGACCAGCTCTAGCTTGGAAAGATGGGACACAAGTGACACCATGGGGGAATAGCTTAGTGATGGACAAGTCTCGGTGAGCAGTTTCTTCTCCTCCTTCTCCTCTACTCTTCCTCCTTCTTCTTCTTCCTCGCCTCCGTCTCCTACTTCCTCTTCTTCTTCTACACGTCCTCCTTCCTCATTCTCCATCTCCTCCATCTCTACTCTTCTCCTTCTTTCTCTTCCTATTCCCCTTCTCCTCTTCTCCTCTTCTCCTTCTCCCACTTATTCCTTCCTCTTCTCCTTCTTCTCCTCCTCTTCTTCTTCTCTTCCTCTTCTCCTTCTCCCACTTACTCCTTCTTCGTCTTCTTCTCCTCCTCCTCTTCTTCTCTAACTCCTTCTCCTTCTTCCTCTTCTCCTCTTCTCCTTCTTCCTCTTCTTCTACTCGTCCTCCTTCTTCCTCATTCTCCATCTTCTTTACTCTTCTTCCTTCTCCTTCTCCTTCTTTCTCTTCTTATTCTCCTTCTTCCTCTTCTCCTTCTCCTCCTTCTCTTCCACCTTCTCCTTCTTCTTCTCCTCCTCCATCTTCTCCTTCCTCTTCTCCTTCTCCCACTTACTCCTTCTTCCTCTTCTCCTCCATCTTCTCCTTCCTCTTCTCCTTCTTCCACCTTCTCCTTCTTCCTCTTCTCCTCCATCTTCTTCTTCCTCTTCTCCTCCTCCTCTTCTCCTCTTCTCCTTCTTCCTCTCCTCCTTCTCCATCTCCTCCTTCTCTACTCTTCTTCCTTCTCCTTCTTTCTCTTCCTATTCTCCTTCTCCTCTTCTTCTCCCACTTACTACTACTTTCTCTTCTCCTTCTCCTCCTCTTCTTCTCTTCCACCTTCTCCTTCTTCCTCTTCTCCTCCATCTTCTTCTTCCTCTTCTCCTCCTCCATCTCCTCCTTCTCTACTCTTCTTCCTTCTCCTTTCTCTTCTTATTCTCCTTCTCCTCTTCTCCTCCTCCCACTTACTCCTTCTTCCTCTTCTCCTCCATCTTCTTCTTCCTCTTCTCCTCCTCCTCTTCTCCTCTTCTCCTTCTTCCTCTCCTCCTCCTCCATCTCCTCCTTCTCTACTCTTCTTCCTTCTCCTTCTTTCTCTTCCTATTCTCCTTCTCCTCTTCTTCTCCCACTTACTACTCCTTTCTCTTCTCCTTCTCCTCCTCTTCTTCTCTTCCACCTTCTCCTTCTTCCTCTTCTCCTCCATCTTCTTCTTCCTCTTCTCCTCCTCCATCTCCTCCTTCTCTACTCTTCTTCCTTCTCCTTTCTCTTCCTATTCTCCTTCTCCTCTTCTCCTTCTCCCACTTACTCCTTCTTCCTCTTCTCCTCCATCTTCTTCTTCCTCTTCTCCTCCTCCTCTTCTCCTCTTCTCCTTCTTCCTCTCCTCCTTTTCCATCTCCTCCTTCTCTACTCTTCTTCCTTCTCCTTCTTTCTCTTCCTATTCTCCTTCTCCTCTTCTTCTCCCACTTACTACTCCTTTCTCTTCTCCTTCTCCTCCTCTTCTTCTCTTCCACCTTCTCCTTCTTCCTCTTCTCCTCCATCTTCTTCTTCCTCTTCTCCTCCTCCATCTCCTCCTTCTCTACTCTTCTTCCTTCTCCTTTCTCTTCCTATTCTCCTTCTCCTCTTCTCCTTCTCCCACTTACTCCTTCTTCCTCTTCTCCTCCATCTTCTTCTTCCTCTTCTCCTCCTCCTCTTCTCCTCTTCTCCTTCTTCCTCTCCTCCTCCTCCATCTCCTCCTTCTCTACTCTTCTTCCTTCTCCTTCTTTCTCTTCCTATTCTCCTTCTCCTCTTCTTCTCCCACTTACTACTCCTTTCTCTTCTCCTTCTCCTCCTCTTCTTCTCTTCCACCTTCTCCTTCTTCCTCTTCTCCTCCATCTTCTTCTTCCTCTTCTCCTCCTCCATCTCCTCCTTCTCTACTCTTCTTCCTTCTCCTTTCTCTTCCTATTCTCCTTCTCCTCTTCTCCTTCTCCCACTTACTCCTTCTTCCTCTTCTCCTCCATCTTCTTCTTCCTCTTCTCCTCCTCCTCTTCTCCTCTTCTCCTTCTTCCTCTCCTCCTCCTCCATCTCCTCCTTCTCTACTCTTCTTCCTTCTCCTTCTTTCTCTTCCTATTCTCCTTCTCCTCTTCTTCTCCCACTTACTACTCCTTTCTCTTCTCCTTCTCCTCCTCTTCTTCTCTTCCACCTTCTCCTTCTTCCTCTTCTCCTCCATCTTCTTCTTCCTCTTCTCCTCCTCCATCTCCTCCTTCTCTACTCTTCTTCCTTCTCCTTTCTCTTCCTATTCTCCTTCTCCTCTTCTCCTTCTCCCACTTACTCCTTCTTCCTCTTCTCCTCCATCTTCTTCTTCCTCTTCTCCTCCTCCTCTTCTCCTCTTCTCCTTCTTCCTCTCCTCCTCCTCCATCTCCTCCTTCTCTACTCTTCTTCCTTCTCCTTCTTTCTCTTCCTATTCTCCTTCTCCTCTTCTTCTCCCACTTACTACTCCTTTCTCTTCTCCTTCTCCTCCTCTTCTTCTCTTCCACCTTCTCCTTCTTCCTCTTCTCCTCCATCTTCTTCTTCCTCTTCTCCTCCTCCATCTCCTCCTTCTCTACTCTTCTTCCTTCTCCTTTCTCTTCCTATTCTCCTTCTCCTCTTCTCCTCCTCCCACTTACTCCTTCTTCCTCTTCTCCTCCATCTTCTTCTTCCTCTTCTCCTCCTCCTCTTCTCCTCTTCTCCTTCTTCCTCTCCTCCTCCTCCATCTCCTCCTTCTCTACTCTTCTTCCTTCTCCTTCTTTCTCTTCCTATTCTCCTTCTCCTCTTCTTCTCCCACTTACTACTCCTTTCTCTTCTCCTTCTCCTCCTCTTCTTCTCTTCCACCTTCTCCTTCTTCCTCTTCTCCTCCATCTTCTTCTTCCTCTTCTCCTCCTCCATCTCCTCCTTCTCTACTCTTCTTCCTTCTCCTTTCTCTTCCTATTCTCCTTCTCCTCTTCTCCTCCTCCCACTTACTCCTTCTTCCTCTTCTCCTCCATCTTCTTCTTCCTCTTCTCCTCCTCCATCTCCTCCTTCTCTACTCTTCTTCCTTCTCCTTTCTCTTCCTATTCTCCTTCTCCTCTTCTCCTTCTCCCACTTACTCCTTCTTCCTCTTCTCCTCCATCTTCTTCTTCCTCTTCTCCTCCTCCATCTCCTCCTTCTCTACTCTTCTCCCTTCTCCTTCTCCTTCTTTCTCTTCTTGTTCTCCTTCTTCTTCTTCCACTTACTCCTTCCTCTTCTCCTTCTTTCTCGTCTCTTCCTCCTCTTCCTCCGCCTTCTTCTCTTCATCGAATCCTAGTTGGAAGAGACCTTGTGGGCCAATCTAGTCCAACCCCTTGCCAAGAAGCAGGAGACTCCCGACAGATGTCCATCCACCCTCCTTCTCCTCATTCTTCCTCTTCTCCTTCTCCTCCTCCTTCCATCTCCTGGTTGAGTGATGGCCAAGGTTGAAGCTCCATCCCAGCTGGATCGGAGCATATCTAACTCCGTCTCCTGTTTCAGACCACGTCTCCTTCCCTGGGACGAATCCTGAGCCTGGACCAGCCTGGAGAAGCGTCCTAGGAGTCCTCCAGGTTGGGTCTCCACACCATGGCTGATGAGGAGATGGAGGACTTTGAGGTGGACACGTCCCGGAGGAGGCCGGGGCTCCCGCCGTACGACATGGAGGACCATCTCCTGCCCTTGGAGCGCCGCGGGACCGGTGGTTGTTGCCTGTGGGCCTTGCTGGTGGTGGCCATGAACTCCTTGGTCCTCCTCTTGAACTTCTTCTTGATGGTCTCCATCTTGGCCGTGGTCCTCCTGCCAACCATCGTGGTGGTCTTCTTTGGATTCCAGTGTCACTCCCGGGTAAGTGAGGAGCAAACCTCTGGACAAGTGGTTCTCAACTTGGGGGTCGGGACCATCAGAAAACACATAATAATAATAATAATAATAATAATAATAATAATAATAATAATAATAATAATACAGCATGTCTATCTTGTTTGCTGTGTCATACAATAAAATAATAATAATAATAATACGAAATCCAGCATATCTATCCTGTTTGCTGTGTCATACAATAAAATAATAATAATAATAATAATAATAATAATACAAAATCCAGCATATCTATCTTGTTTGCTGTGTCATACAATAAAATAATAATAATAATACGAAATCCAGCATATCTATCTTGTTTGCTGTGTCATACAATAATAATAATAATAATAATAACAATAATACGAAATCCAGCGTATCTATCTTGTTTGCTGTGTCATACAATAAACTAATAATAATAATAATAATAATAATAATAATAATACGAAATCCAGCATATCTGTCTTGTTTGCTGTGTCATACAATAAAGTAATAATAATAATAATAATAATAATACGAAATCCAGCATATCTGTCTTGTTTCCTGTGTCATACAATAAAATAATAATAATAACTATCTTGTTTGCTGTGTCATACAACGTCGTTGTGTCAATAATAATAATAATAATAATAATAATAATAATAAAACGAAATCCAGCATATCTATCTTGTTTGCTGTCATAATAAAATAATAATAATAATAATAATAATATAATAATAATAATAATACGAAATCCAGCATATCTATTTTGTTTGCTGTGTCATAAAATAAAATAATAATAATAATAATAATAATAATAATAATAATATGAAATCCAACATATCTATCTTGTTTGCTGTGTCATAATAAAATAATAATAATAATAATAATAATAATAATAATAATAATAATAATACAAAATCCAGCATATCTATCTTGTTTGCTGTGTCATAAAATAAAATAATAATAATCTATATATATATAAATGTAATGTGCGTTTTTTTCCCATGGAGTAAACAACAAAACCACTGAACCAAATCACACCAAATTTGGCCACAAAAGACATAGTCAGCCATAATAATAATAATAATAATAATAATAATAATAATAATAATAATAATAATAATAAACAATTCATTTCTAGACCGCCCTCTTTCCCCAGAGGGACTCAGTGTTATTGCTATTATTATTATTATTATTATTATTATTATTATTATTATTATTACGTCCTACAATAAAATAATAATAACAACAACAACAATAATTCATTTCTAGACCACCCTCTTTCCCCAGAGGGACTCAATGTTGTTGTTGTTGTTATTAATATTATTATTATTATTATTATTATTATTATTATGTCATACAATAAAATAATAATAACAACAACAACAATAATAATTCATTTCTAGACCACCCTCTTTCCCCAGAGGGACTCAGTGTTTTGTTGTTGTTGTTGTTGTTATTATTATTATTATTATTATTATTATTATTATTATTATTACGTCCTACAATAAAATAATAATAACAAAAACAACAACAATAATAATTCATTTCTAGACCACCCTCTCTCCCTAGAGGGACTCAGTGTTGTTATTATTATTATTATTATTATTATTATTATTATTATTATTATTATTATTATTATTATGTCCTACAATAAAATAATAATAATAATAATAATAATAATAATAATAATAATAATAATAATAATAATAATAATAATTCATTTCTAGACCACCCTATCTCCCTAGAATCAGGGCTGTTAATATACATATAAACGGCAAACATTCAATGCCACACTTAACTACTTAACTACTTAACTACTTCACAGTGCTCTTCGGAGGTAGGTGAACTACAACTCCCAAAATCAAGATCAATGCCCACCAAAGCCTTCCAGTATTTTCTATATTTCCAGTATATTCTTTTATTGCCGACGCAGTTCCATTTTAATTACGCTGCGCTCTGCTCGGCGGGGTCTCTCCCTTCCCTTGTCTATTAAATCAAACAGCGAAAAAACAGAAACCGAACTCGTGCCACATCGGGTGCCTTTTGGCCTGTAGATCCCCGGGTGGGCCCGGGATTTATTCGAATCGACAAACTCGTTTGCTTCTCATTAAGGATTCCGCAAGATTGGCCACGCTTGCTCGGTTGCCCCGCTCCCCGTCGGCCCCATTAGCTGCCGATGATATAAAACGCGTCTTTTCATTATGTCGCTTCCTTGGACCCTCGGGCCTTAGGAAAAAGTCATACAGGGACAACTTCCTCCTAGATTTTGTGTTTTTCCTCCACCACGGACATCCCGGTGTTTCTGTTTTTCCTCCACCATGGATACCACAGTGTTCCTGTTTCTCCACCATCACGTACATTCCCGTGTTCCTGTTTCTCACCACCACGTACATTCCCGTGTTCCTGTTTCTCCTCCACCACAGACATCCCAGTATTTCTGATTTCCATTTCTCCTCCACCACAGACCCCCCCAGTGTTTCTGTTTTTCCTCCACCACAGACATCCCAGTCTTTCTGTTTTTCCTCCACCATGGACATCCCAGTCTTTCTGTTTGTCCTGAACCACAGACATCTCAGTCTTTCAATTTTTCCTCCACCACGGACATCCCAGTCTTTCTGTTTTTCCTCCACCACTGACATCGCAGTCTTTCTGTTTTTCCTTCACCATGGACATCCCAGTGTTTCTGTTTGTCCTCCACTATGGACACCCCAGTGTTTCTGTTTCTTCTCCACCACAGACATCTCGGTCTTTCAATTTTTCCTCCACCACAGACATTCCAGTCTTTCTGTTTTTCCTCCACCACGGACATCACAGTCTTTCTGTTTTTCCTCCACCACAGACATCCCAGTGTTTCTGTTTTTCCTCCACCACGCACATCACAATCTTTCTGTTTTTCCTCCACCATGGACATCCCAGTGTTTCTGTTTTTCCTCCACCATGGACATCACAGTGTTTCCATTTTTCCTCCACCACTGACATCACAGTCTTTCTGTTTTTCCTCCACCATGGACATCACAGTGTTTCCATTTTTCCTCCACCACTGACATCACAGTGTTTCTGTTTTTCCTCCACCACAGACACCTCAGTGTTTCTGTTTCTCCTCCACCACAGACATCCCAGTCTTTCTGTTTGTCCTCCACCACGGACACACCAGTGTTTTTGTTTTTCCGCCACCACAGACATCACCGTGTTTCTGTTGTTGTTGTTGTTGTTGTTAAAATATACATATTAAAACATATTTCTATGAAATACTTATTAAATACATGGTCTTTAGATTTCTCTGTCAAAGAATGTTAGTGTCTTACCAAACTACAACTCCAAATCATTGATATCAAAGTCAAAGTGGTGTCAAATGTAGTGCAGATGCCTCCTTTCTTGTCTGTGACTCCCCACTTGGATGGGAACTCACTGCCACTGTCTTTCTTTCTCCTCGTAACCTACTAGCTGAGTAATAACCCAAGAACGATGCTTCCCAGACTTGCCTGTTGTCAACCTCTCGCAGGCATGACAGGTAATTAGAGTCTATGAAAAGCCGGTGGCTCCACTTATTCTCCGGAGCAGTGACAGTAAACAATTCCACGGCGCCGTGGCTGCCGACAATATCGGCGGAAGAAAAGCCAACGGCAACACGGAATAATTTGCGAAGAAGGAAGAGGCGGAGATGGGATGAAACCAGTGCAGCCAGAGACCCACAAATCACAACTTCTGAGGATGCATAGATGTGGGAGAAACGTCAGGAGGGAGTGCTTCTGGAACATGGCTATACAGCCCGGAAAACTCACCGCAACCCAGTGATTCCGGCTGTGAAAGTCTTCGGCAACACATTGATTGAGCTGTCTGATTGCGCCTAAAAGCCCCACTTGCTTCACAGCACGCAACACAAGGCATCACAATGGCCTGCCTCGAGCACAGTTTTCCTGATTTGCTTGAATGCGCAATTTCGCAATTTCTCCCCTTCATTTGTCCAGTCGGAATGGCGGAGAAAGAAATTTCCCTGGTGTGTCGTGAATGGAAGGAATCAATTGGCAATTAGTCTCCTGCTCAAAGCACATTATGCAAGGCCACTCAGTGCTAATCAAGCCGGCCAATGGCATCATTCACACTGGCCTCCAACAGGTAAGAATGAAGATATTGAATTAGTGTGCAAATTCCATGCCTTTGGAGAGAGTCAGAAACACTGGGATGTCCGTGACGGAGGAAAAACAGGAACACAGGGATGCCTGTGGTGGAGGAGAAACAGAAACACAGGGATGTCTGTGGTGGAGGGAAAACAGAAACACTGGGATGTCCGTGGTGGAGGAGAGACAGAAACACCGGGATATCTGTGGTGGAGGAGAAACAGAAACACTGGGGTGTCCGTGGTGGAGGAAAACAGAAACACTGTGACGTCCATGGTGGAGGAAAACAGAAACACTGCGATATCTGTGGTGGAGGAGAAACAGAAACACTGGGGTGTCTGTGGTGGAGGAGAAACAGAAACACTGGGGTGTCTGTGATAGAGGAAACACAGAAACACTGGGGTGTCCGTGGTGGAGGAGAGGCAGAAACACTGGGGTGTCCGTGGTGGAGGAGAGAGAAACACTGGGGTGTCTGTGTAGGAGAAACAGAAACACTGGGGTGTCCGAGGTGGAGGAGAGAGAGACCAAAACACCGGGATGTCCGTGGTGGAGGAGAGGCAGAAACACTGGGGTGTCTGTGGTGGAGGACAAACAGGAACACTGGGGTGTCCATGGTGGAGGAAAAACAGAAACACCAGGATGTCCGTGGTGAAGGAGAGACAGAAACACTGGGGTGTTTGTGGTGGAGGAGAGACAGGAACACCGGGGTGTCCATGGAGTGGGAGAAACAGAAACACCGGGATTTCTGTGGTGGAGGAAAAACAGGAACACTGGGGTGTCCGTGGTGGAGGAGAGACAGGAACACTGGGGTGTCCGTGGCGGAGGAGAAACAGAAGCACTGGGGTGTCTGTGATAAATAAAGGCCTTGTCTTGTGTCTCCTCCCTGCGCAGGTGCTCCACTCCTCGGCCTCCTACTGCCAGGCCCTCCTGGACGACAGCAGCTCCTCCGCCTTGATCATCCTGGGCTTCGTCCTCATGTCTCCGCTCATGGTGCTGGGTATGGTGGCCTATTGCCGGCTGGCGCGGCGCCTCCGCCTCTTCATGTGCTTCCAGCCCTGCGCCCGGGCCACCTACAAGGGGGTGAAGTGGCCCTGGTGCGAAGAAGGCAGGGGGTGGAGCAGCCAGCTCAAGGCCTGGGTCTAACTCCGTGCGGTGGAAGCCCCGAGAAACTCCATCCGTACTTAAAGTTACATTGGGCGAGCTTCCTCTGGATGCACCGTGGCTGGGGTTGAGTGTCCTCTCTGGCTGTAGGGTGAACTGCTTCTCCTAAACCCTTCCAGTAATCAAATCCCGGCCACAGGGGGGAGCTGCTGCTTCACCGTCCACTTGTGACACCCGAGCCCTTGATGGTAGTACTTCCTCATTCCTTTCCAGTTTTTATGGTGTCATGAATCAAGTTAAATTAGCCTCCCCGCATAAAGCAGTACCTACATTTCCTACTCAACAGATGCAACTGTCGTTGGGGACAGCAAGCTAGGCTACTAACAGTCGGGAGCTCAATCCGACCCGGGTTTCGATCCCACGACTTATCGGTCAGTGGTGATTTATTGCAGCTGGCTACTAACCAGCTGCACCACAACCTGGCCTGGCTTACTTGTTAATAACATTAACAAATGAGTCTGCAACGGGGCCCTTCGTTGCAATGTTGTGTATCATTTTGTTGACCAACGGGTCGACTAGCATTAATTTTGTGGCTCTGGTTGACCATTAACTTCCTCTGCCGTTTCCATCTGGCTTTGTTGCTTCGGTACAAATGGCTGTTGCCCATCGGTATGTCGAGTAAACAAACAAACAAATAAAATGATTACATTTATGACTGACTGGTTTCTGAAGTTACAGCTACAGAGCTTATTGGTTTTCCCCTTGATCATAATTGAATCTACTTCACGCTCTGCTGGCTGTGAGCTGAATGCTCAACTATAAGTATCCATACCTCACGACCTCTGAGGATGCCTGCCATAGATGTGGGCGAAACGTCAGGAGAGAATGCTTCTGGAACATGGCCACACAGCCCGAAAGACATACAACAACCCTGTGATCCCGGCCATGAAAGCCTTCGACAACACTTCACGCTCTGCTTGCTGTGATCTGAATGCTCAACTATAAGTATCCTGCTTTTGCATATTTTGCATGTTCTGCTGTATTTTTGCGTAGTTTTCCCTTCTAACATCCAGAAAATCCCTAACACAAAAGACATCCAGGCCAACCACATTCTGCCATGCAGGAAGACACCCTCAAACCCTCCCGACAGATGGCCATACAGCTCATTAAGTGTCAAGAGATTTAGTACTTGGTGATTCTTCCCTCTCTTGTGAATCCTAGAAGAGATGGAGTTATAGTGTAACTCAGACCCAGTTATTCACTATTAAGAAACGTCATTATTATTTTTAATAAGCCACATGGCACTTCACGCTCTGCTTGCTGTGAGCTGAATGCTCAACTACAAGTATCCTGCTTTTGGCACTTCACGCTCTGCTTGCTGTGATCTGAATGCTCAACTATAAGTATCCTGCTTTTGGCACTTCACGCTCTGCTTGCTGTGATCTGAATGCTCAACTATAAGTATCCTGCTTTTGGCACTTCACGCTCTGCTTGCTGTGATCTGAATGCTCAACTATAAGTATCCTGCTTTTGGCACTTCACGCTCTGCTTGCTGTGAGCTGAATGCTCAACTACAAGTATCCTGCTTTTGGCACTTCACGCTCTGCTTGCTGTGAGCTGAATGCTCAACTATAAGTATCCTGCTTTTGGCACTTCATGCTCTGCTTGCTGTGATCTGAATGCTCAACTATAAGTATCCTGCTTTTGGCACTTCAAGCTCTGCTTGCTGTGAGCTGAATGCTCAACTATAAGTATCCTGCTTTTGGCACTTCATGCTCTGCTTGCTGTGAGCTGAATGCTCAACTATAAGTATCCTGCTTTTGGCACTTCACGCTCTGCTTGCTGTGAGCTGAATGCTCAACTACAAGTATCCTGCTTTTGCATACTTTGCATGTTCTGCTGTATTTTTTTTTGTAGTTTTCTCTTTTAACACCCAGAAAACCCCTAACGCAAAGGACATCCAGTCCAACCACATTCTGCCATGCAGGAAGACACCATCTAAACCCTCCCGACAGATGACCATAGAGCTCATTACGTGTCAGGAGAGATGTAGTGCTTAGTGATTCTTCCCTCTCTTTTGAACCCTAGAAGAGATGGAGTTATAGTGTAACACTATTAAGAAATGTCATTATTATTTTTAATAAACCACACGGCACTTCACGCTCTGCTTGCTGTGAGCTGAATGCTCAACTATAAGTATGCTTAGAAATTGTGTCCGAAAAGATATATTACTTGATGATTCTTCCCTCTCTTTTGAACCCTAGAAGAGATGGAGTTATAGTGCAACTCAGTCCCAGTTATTCACTATTAAGAAATGTCATTATTATTTTTAATAAACCACACGGCACTTCACGCTCTGCTTGCTGTGAGCTGAATGCTCAACTATAAGTATGCTTAGAAATTGTGTCCGAAAAGATGTATTACTTGATGATTCTACCCTCTCTTTTGAACCCTAGAAGAGATGGAGTTATAGTGCAACTCAGTCCCAGTTATTCACTATTAAGAAATGTCATTATTATTTTTAATAAACCACACGGCACTTCACGCTCTGCTTGCTGTGAGCTGAATGCTCAACTATAAGTATACTTAGAAATTGTGTCCGAAAACTTCACGGAAAAGGATGCCATCTGCTCGGCCCTTTCTCGCCATATCTAATCTATCCATTTCCTTTCTTATTCTTTTAATAACGAAGGTTGTCATGAACGCCTTTTGATTTCAAGTGTGTCTTTATGTTCACGCCGGGGAAACTGAGTCATTTTTGTCATCCCAGCGAGCCAATTTCCTGCCAAATAGGGTCGCTTGAACTCGATTTGTCTCAAGACGTTGCCTCTTGCGTCCTCGGTGGTTCGGCTTCTCTCCCAATTATTGATGAGAATATCTTTATTTACTTCGCTTCACTTTCCCAGCTTTGTTATTGTTTTGCTTCAGGCCACAAAAAGCGAAATGGAATTGACAGACAGGCGCCAAATGAGTTTCCTCGCAGAAGGAAACAAAGAGCCGAGCCACAGAAACAGAAGGCTTTCATGGCCGGAATCACTGGGATTACTGTGAGTTTTCCGGGCTGTATGGCCATGCTCCAGAAGCATTCTCTCCTGACGTTTCGCCCACATCTACAGCAGCCATCCTAAGAGGTTGGGAGGTCTGTTGGAAACTTGGCGAGTAATGGTTTATATATCTGTGAAATAATGTCCAGGGTGGGAGAGAGAAAAGAACTCTCGTCCATGTCTGAGAAGCATTCTCTCCTGACGTTTCGCCCACATCTATGGCAGGCATCCTCGGTTGCAATTTTTCTTTATTACCTAAGGAAATTAGACATTCCTTTTTTGCACTACACAGTTTGACCTCAAGGTGGCGCTGTGTGATTGTTTACAAAGGATGCAAAATTATTATTAAACTCACGGCAATTATTATTATTATTATTATTATTATTATTATTATTATTATTATTATTATTATGACACAGCAAACAAGATAGATATGCTGGATTTCGTATCACAAAATCATAAATTGAACACTTCCCAAGTGTCTAGGACTGTGTGATGTATTATTATTATTATTATTATTATTATTATTATTATTATTATTATTATTATTATGACACAGCAAATGAGATAGATATGCTGGATTTCATATCACAAAATCCCAAGTCGAACACTTCCCAAGTGTCTAGGACTCTGTGGTGTATTATTATTATTATTATTATTATTATTATTATTATTATTATTATTATTTTATTATTATGACACAGCAAACAAGATAGATATGCTGGATTTCGTTTCACAAAATCGCAAGTTGAACACTTCCCAAGTGTCTAGGACTGTGTGATGTATTTTCGGATGATGCGTGCAGATTCCAGCAGGGTGGCCTTTTGCAGTTGACAGATCATAATTTTGTCAATGTCTATTGTTTCCAAATGCCAGCTGAGATCTTTTGGCACGGCACCCAGTGTGCCCATCACCACTGGGACCACCTGCACTGGTTTCTGCCAGAGTCTTTGAAGTTCAATCTTGAGGTCCTGATAGCGGCTGAGTTTTTCCTGTTGTTTTTCATCAATGCGACTGTCACCTGGGATGGCAACATCAATGATCCAAACCGTTTCTTTTCCACAACTGTGATGTCTGGTGTGTTGTGTTCCAGAACTTTGTCAGTCTGGATTCGGAAGTCCCACAGTATCTTTGCGTGCTCATTCTCCAATACTTTTGCAGGTTTATGATCCCACCAGTTCTTTGCTGCTGGGAGGTGATACTTGAGGCATAGGTTCCAATGAATCATTTGGGCCACATAGTTGTGCCTCTGTTTGTAGTCTGTCTGTGCGATTTTCTTACAGCAGCTGAGGATATGATCAATGGTTTCATCGGCTTCCTTGCACAGTCTGCATTTTGGGTCATCAGCTGATTTTTCAATCTTGGCCTGAATTGCCTTTGTCCTGATGGCTTCCTCCTGGGCTGCAAGGATCAGGCCTTCTGTCTCCTTCTTCAGGGTCCCATTCGTGAGCCAGAACCAGGTCTTCTATTATTATTATTATTATTATTATTATTATTATTATTATTATTATTAATTGCCTTTGTCCTGATGTCTTGCTCCTGGGCTGCAAGGATCAGGCCTTCTGTCTCCTTCTTCAGGGTCCCATTCGTGAGCCAGAGCCAGGTCTTCTCCTTATCTTATATTATTATTATTATTATTATTATTATTATTATTATTATTATTATTATGCAGAGTCGGGATGGCCATCTGTCAGGGGTATTTTGATTGTGCTTTTCATACACACATACAGATTTTCACTTTTATTATGTGAATATATATATATATATATATATATATATATATATATATATATATGATTTGGAAGACAATAGCATACATTTCCAATCACTTTGGAAGGCTCTGCCCTACGTGCTCGGATTCATCTCTTAGCTTTGCAAACAGTTGCTTTGCTTCCGTTTCTTTTATTGTGTTTTTATTCTGTTTCTGGCGCTTTGAAAGGCCGCAGCCGTCCAGACAATGAGCCATAACATCTGCCCGCATTCTTCCTTGTTGCCTATTGTTTTCAAGGACAGGACCCAAAAAAAACACATACACACTGTATGGGAATACAGTTTGAGTTTTTTTTTTTTGGTCTCCGGAGAGTTAAGGATCACTGAAATGATGCTTTGAAACAGAGGCTGGATGGCCATCTTTTGGGGGTGCTTTGATTGTGCTTTCCCTGCCCGGCTTTCCCTGCCTGCCCAACTCTATATTCTATGATTAAATAAGGGGAAACCATAGAATTATTATTCTACATTCTATGATTAAATATATTCTATAATTAAATAGGAAGGAAAACATAACCGTAGAATTATTACTGGGTTGCTGTGAGTTTTCTGGGCTGTACAGTTATATTCCAGAAGCATTCTCTCCTGACGTTTTGCCCACATCTAAAATTCAGAACAACCCAGTGATTTCGGGGATGAAAGCCTTTGGCAGCAGAATTATTATTATTATTATCATCATCATCATCATTATTACTATTATTATATAATTATAATAGAGTTGTGTTGTCAAAGGGCCAGCTAACATTATTATTATTATTATTATTATTATTATTATTATTATTATTATTATTATTATTATTATTAGCATATAATAATAATAGAGTTGTGTTGTCAAAGGGCCAGCTAACAGAATTATTATTATTATTATTATTATTATTATTATTATTATTACCATATAATAATAATAGAGTTGTGTTGTCAAAGGGCCAGCTAACAGAATTATTATTATTATTATTATTATTATTATTATTATTATTATTACTATTACCACATCATAATAATAGTTTTATCATTAAAGGGCCAGCTAACAGAATTATTATTATTATTATTATTAATATTATCATTATTACCATATATTAATTGAGTTGTGTTGTCAAAGGGTCAGCTAACAGAATTATTATTATTATTATTATTATTATTATTATTACCATATAATAATAATAGAGTTTTGTTGTCAAAGGGCCAGCTAACATTATTATTATTATTATTATTATTATTATTATTATTATTATTATTATTATTACTATTACCACATCTTAATAATAGAGTTTTGTCATCAAAGGGCCAGCTAACAGAATTATTATTATTATTATTATTATTATTATTACTATTACTATATAATAATAATAGAGTTGTGTTGTCAAAGGGACAGCTAACATATAATAATAATAGAGTTGTGTTGTCAAAGGGACAGCTAACAGAATTATTATTATTATTATTATTATTATTATTATTACTATTACTATATAATAATAGTGTCATCAAAGGGCCATCTAACAGAATTATTATTATTATTATTATTATTATTATTATTATATAATAAGAGTTGTGTCATCAAAGGGCCAACTAACAGAATTATTATTATTATTATTATTGCTATTACTATATAATAATAACAGAGTTTTGTTGTCAAAGGGATAGCTAACAGAATTATTATTATTATTATTATTATTATTATTATTATTATTACTATTATTACTATATAATAATAATAGAGTTGTGTTGTCAAAGGTTCAGCTAGCACCTTGCAAC
The DNA here is from genome assembly GCF_035594765.1 of Anolis carolinensis. NCBI lineage: Eukaryota > Metazoa > Chordata > Lepidosauria > Squamata > Anolidae > Anolis > Anolis carolinensis. The sequence goes on from NW_026943826.1 coordinate 9,436,141, forward strand.
CAAGGATTCCCCCGGGAAGGAAGCAGCCAGGCTTTGAAGCTGCAAAGCTATACAGCGCTAACCAAGCTGGCCAATTGCAACATTTACATTTTCCTCCAAGAGACAAGGGTTTTTTTTTTTTCTCCCACCCTAGATATATAAACCCCACTTGCCTCGTTTCCAACACACCTCACAACCTCCGACGATGCCTGCCATAGATGTGGGCGAAACGTCAGGAGAGAATGCTTCTGGAACATAGCCATACGTCCTAGAAAACTCACAGCAATCCAGTGATTCCGGCCATGAAAACCTTCGACAACTTTTGTTGATCTCCATAGCTGCAGGTGGGTTTCCAAGGAAAACCTCCTTATCACTCAGCTCCTCACTCGATTCCTTATCTACTGTTGCAGATTTTTTTTTCCTGCTTTGACAGGTGTATTACTTCAGCGTCATTCTCAACGGCCCGGCTTGTCATGTTTAATTAAAACAGGCTGGATGTATTAGCAGACTCACTCTCTCCATAGTTTACATTTCCCTTTCGAACCGCCAGCTTTCACTTAGCATTTATATAGGACCATTAATCTCCTCTCTGCGTTTCCAGCCAAATTCGCCTCTTTCTATACGAGTCTGAGTAGAGTCCGATCCATCAGACATTGTTTGCGAGGTTTCGTTATGGCAACTTGGAAGGGTGTCTCTTCCAACTCTAGGATTCATTATTATTATTATTATTATTATTATTATTATTATTATTGACACAAAGACATAGTATGACACAGCAAACGAGATAGATATGCTGGACTTTGTATTGTTGTTGTTATGCTTACGAATACTAACCTTGAGCAACTTTGAAGGGTGTCACTTCCAACTCTAGGATTCATTATTATTATTATTATTATTATTATTATTGACACAAAGACATAGTATGACACGGCAAATGAGATCGATATGCTGGACTTTATGTTCTTGTTATGCTTACTAGTACCAACCTTGAGCGACTGTGAAGGGTGTCTCTTCCAACTCTAGGATTCTGTATTATTATTATTATTATTGACACAAAGATATAGTATGACCCAGCAAACAAGATATATATGCTGGACTTTGTATTGTTGTTGTTGTTATGCTTACTAATACTAACCTTGAGCGACTTTGGTGTCTCTTCCAACTCTAGGATTCTGTATTATTATTATTATTATTGACACAAAGACGTAGTATAACACAGCAAATGAGATATATATGCTGGACTTTGTATTGTTGTTGTTGTTATGCTTACTAATACTAACCTTGAGCGACTTTGGTGTCTCTTCCAACTCTAGGATTTAGTATTATTATTATTATTGACACAAAGACATAGCATGACACAGCAAACGAGATATATATACTGGACTTTGTATTGTTGTTATGCTTACTAATATTAACCTTGAGTGGCTTTGAAGGGTGTCTCTTCCAACTCTAGGATTCTGTATTATTATTATTATTATTATTGACACAAAGAAGTAGTATAACACAGCAAATGAGATATATATGCTGGACTTTGTATTGTTGTTGTTATGCTTACTAATACTAACCTTGAGCGACTGTGAAGGGTGTCTCTTCCAACTCTAGGATTTAGTATTATTATTATTATTATTATTATTATTATTGACACAAAGACATAGTATAACACAGCAAACGAGATATATATACTGGACTTTGTATTGTTGTTATGCTTACTAATACTAACCTTGAGTGGCTTTGAAGGGTGTCTCTTCCAACTCTAGGATTCTGTATTATTATTATTATTATTATTATTATTATTATCATTATTATCATTATTATTATGATTGACACAAAGACATAGTATAACACAGCAAATGAGATATATATGCTGGACTTTGTATTGTTGTTGTTGTTATGCTTACTAATACTAACCTTGGGCAACTTAGAAGGGTGTCTCTTCCAACTCTAGGATTTATTATTATTATTATTGACACAAAGACGTAGTATGACACAGCAAACGAGATCTATATGCTGGATTTCGTATCACAAAATCACAACTCAAACACTTCCCAAGTTGTTGTTGTTGTTCTTGCATCCTCGGTTCGCGTCTGACATGATAAATAAATAAACGTGAGCCCCGGTTGAGCCGCTCCAAGTCTCCGTTGGGGAGATGGAGGTGGCATACAAAAATAAAATTATTATTATTATTATTATTATTATTATTATTATTATTATTATTAGGTCCTCTAAGTTATAACCACAGCCTCAATCCTTTTATTAAAAAATTGATGAATCCTAACAACTGTTTGAAACTAGTTCCTTCCGGGCTCTGAGTCATCCTTCCAAAAATCCCGTGTTGCAATCTTGGCAAAAGCACAAAATGTGCTGAATCGCTACCTTCGGACCGAGAATGCGGAATTGGTTGTTTTTTGTTCGAAGAACGTTCAAAGCTGACCTTTGCTTGGCAGGACGGCGCCCCGAGGTTTAAAGCAGAAGCACTGGACGCAGCAATAAATAAATAAAACGCAAAACACAGCACACAAAACAGCTTCGACACGTTCGGCCCTTTCTTGGACGGACACCGGCATCCGCTTCCCCGTTTCCCTGAGAAGGAAGACGTCCATCATGAGACTAAAAATATAGTTTGGGACGGGAAACCATGATTTCCCTCTTGGGAGGAATATAAATGGAATAAAAGACTAGTTGGCTGTGTCACCGGTTCCTTTGAAAGAGACAACAGCGGGGTAAACAAAGACAAGGGATGGGATTTTTGTTGGAAAATCATGACTATCAATTAGTGTTGTGCATTCGTGTAGAATTGCCATTCGTTTTCTGTAGTTTCATTGGTGTCGTCTCATTATTGTATTTGTGTCCCGCTAACGAAAATGGGTCCCAGAGTAACTATTGTTACTAATATGAATATTATTATTAACACCCATTGGCACACATCAGATGTCACAGGTAGGCGTTCCTCTCCCAGACTCAGCTTAGGGTCCCAGAATAACTATTGTTACTAATATTAATATTAAGATCTATTGGTCCACATCCGATGTAATGGGGAGGCATTTCTCTCCTAGACTCAGCTTAGGGTCCCAGAGTAATTATCGTTATCATTATTATTATTATTAATAATAATAATAATAATAATAATAATAATAATAATAATAAAAATAATAATACCCATTGGCACACATCAGATATCACGAGTAGGCATTCCTCTCCCAGACTCAGCTTAAGGTCCCAGAAAAACTATTGTTACTAATATTAATATTATTATTAACACCCATTGGCACACATCAGATGTCATGGGAAATCAGACCTCTCTCAGACTCAGCTTAGGGTCCCAGAATATTAATATTAATATTAAGATCTATTGGTCCACATCTGATGTAATAGGGAGGCATTTCTCTCCCAGACTCAACTTAGGGTCCCAGAGTAACTATTATTATTATTAATATTAACATTAAGATCTATTAGTCCACATCCAATGTAATGGGGAGGCACTCCTCTCCCAGACTCAGCTTAGGGTCCCAGAATATTAATATTAAGATTAAGATCTATTGGTCCACATCCGATGTAATAGGGAGGCATTTCTCTCCCAGACTCAGCTTAGGGTCCCAGAGTAACTATTGTTATTAATATTAACATTAAGATCTATTGGTCCACATCCAATGTAATGGGGAGGCATTTCTCTCCCAGACTCAACTTAGGGTCCCAGAGTAACTATTATTATTATTAATATTAACATTAAGATCTATTGGTCCACATCCAATGTAATGGGGAGGCACTCCTCTCCCAGACTCAGCTTAGGGTCCCAGAGTAACTATTGTTATTAATATTAACATTAAGATCTATTGGTCCACATCCAATGTAATGGGGAGGCACTCCTCTCCCAGACTCAGCTTAGGGTCCCAGAATATTAATATTAAGATTAAGATCTATTGGTCCACATCCAATGTAATGCGGAGGCACTCCTCTCCCAGACTCAGCTTAGGGTCCCAGAGTAACTATTGTTATTAATATTAACATTAAGATCTATTGGTCCACACCTGATGTAATGGGGAGGCACTCCTCTCCCAGACTCAGCTTAGGGCCCCAGAATAACGATTGTTATTAATATGAATATTATTATTAGCACACATCAGATCTCCCGTTGCTTGAGATGGGCAGAAGATGCGTATATCTCAGAAAAGGAAGGCAAGGATGCCGCATATTTTCCCGATCTCTTTGGACAAATAAGGGCTAAAACGGTTCTCGAGAGAGAGAGAGAAAGGCCATGTCCCTATATAGCAAAGTAAACAAGTTGCACCTTTGAAATCTGCCTGTGTTTTCGAAACGCCTGCCAGACTCAATATTTACCAAAGAGGCTGGAAAAGGCCCAGCTCCAGCTGCCTTCTCTTCAAAGCAGGAGACTCGCAGGACACATAACCTTCCTGTCCAAAGCAGGGACACAAGGGGCCGGATTTCATCTGATTCAATCTGATTCATAAATAATGGTTTGATCTGCAAATAAATCTGTGTATTTCTACCTCCTCTGCCTCCTAGTTCCTTTATTGGAAAACTGGCACTACGGGGTTCTGCAAGGTTTGCCTTCTTTGAAAAAGGAGATCGCATCCGGGCCTCAACATTATCATGTAACATTAGGAAATAATGTTTAACATTTACACCGATGACCACCCACTGCCAGAAAGGACAGAAAGCTTCTTCTATGCTGATGATCGTGCCATCACCGCTCAAGCAGAGAGCTTGAAATGGTTGAACAGAAGCTCTCTGAAGCTTTAGGTGCTCTTACTGCCTATTACAGGGAAAACCAGCTGATATTCTATGACTCTATCTGATGATCACCCAATAACCAATCATCTATATATGTGTTCCTAATCCATCTAAAATGTAGACGTGTGCTTTTCATCTCAAGAACATATAAGCATCTCGAGCTCTGAGGATGATCTGGGAAGGAATCCCACTGGAGCATTGCACCACATCAAAATATCTGGGAGTTGCCTTGCTACTCTGCTGCTGAATATATGCCTTAATGATAATAATAATAATATTTCTATACTGCTATTATTATTATTATTATTATTATTATTATTGCACTATAGAATTATTATTATTTTATTATGTCACAGCAAACAAGATAGATATGCTGGATTTCGTATCACAAAATCACAAGTCGAACACTTCCCAAGTGTTTAGCACTGTCTTATGTATTTTCTATTATTATTATTATTATTATTATTATTATTATTATTATTGTTGTTGTTGTTGTTATTGTTATTGTATGGCACAGCAAACAAGATAGACATGCTGGATTTCGTATCACAAAATCACAAGTCGAACACTTCCCAAGTGTTTAGGACTGTCTTATGTCTTTTCTATTATTATTATTATTATTATTATTATTATTATTATTATGACACAGCAAACAAGATAGACATGCTGGATTTCGTATCACAAAATCACAAGTCGAACACTTCTCAAGTATTTAGGACTGTCTTATGTATTTTCTATTATTATTATTATTATTATTATTATTATTATTATTATTATTATTATTATTATGACACAGCAAACAAGATAGATATGCTGGATTTCGTATCACAAAACCACAAGTCGAACACTTCCCAAGTGTCTAGGACTGTGTGATGTATTTTTGGATGATGCGAGCAGATCCCAGTCAGGTGGCCTTTTGCAGTTGGCAGATCGTAATTTTGTCAATGTCTATTGTTTCCAAATGCCGGTTGAGATCTTTTGGTGTGCCCATCACCACCGGGACCACCTGCACTGGTTTCTGCCAGAGTCTTTGAAGTTCAATCTTGAGGTCCTGATAGCGGCTGAGTTTTTCCTGATGTTTTTTGTCAATGTGACTGTCACCTGGGATGGCGACATCAATGATCCAAACCTTTTTCCTTTCCACAACTGTGATGTCTGGTGTGTTGTGTTCCAGAACTTTGTCAGTCTGGATTCGGAAGTCCCACAGTATCTATGCGTGCTCATTTTCCAATACTTTTGCAGGTTTGTGATCCCACCAGTTCTTTGCTGCTGGGAGGTGGTACTTGAGGCATAAGTTCCAATGAATCATTTTGGCCACATAGTTGTGCCTCTGTTTGTAGTCTGTCTGTGCAGTTTTCTTACAGCAGCTGAGGATATGATCAATGGTTTTGTCAGTTTCCTTGCACAGTCTGCATTTTGGGTCATCTGCTGATTTTTTGGTCTTGGCCTTAACTGCACTTGTTCTGATGGCTTGCTCTTTGGCTGCAAGGATCAGGCCTTCTGTCTCCTTCTTCAGTGTCCGATTTGTGAGCCAGAGCCAGGTCTTCTCCTTATTATTATTATTATTATTATTATTATTATTATTATTGCTCCTGAGCTGCAAGGATCAGGCCTTCTGTCTCCTTCTTCAGGGTCCCATTCGTGAGCCAGAGCCAGCTTTTCCTGCGATTTTGTCAAGGAACTTTCCATGCAATGTTTTGTTGTGCCAGCTGTCAGCTCTAGTTTGTAGTGCGGTTTTCTTGTACTGATTCTTTGTCTGCTGTGCTTTGAGGAGTTTCTGATTTTTGACTTCAATCAGAGCAGGTTCTTCACTTTGCTTGACATATTCTGCCAGGGCATGTTCTTCTTCTTTGACTGCTTGTTTTACTTGTAAGAGTCCTCTGCCCCCTGATCTTATTATTATTATTATTATTATTTTATTTCTATAGTACTGAGTGTGTTGTATCCTGAGGCGACTGGTTCCAATGTCACCTCTTTACCCTCGAACACATGACATGTTTGTCGCAGGAAGCCGTCTGTCACACACTTCCTCATATTTGGGAAGCACCGAAGCGTGTCCAAGGGAGGAAACGTGACACGCATTGCATTTCCCGACAAAGACGAGCCATTTGTCACCATAAAATCCGAGAAGGGGGAACAATTGCAGAGAAGTAGTAAAATCTGGCCCTTGAATGACCCGCACCATATCCTGCGCCTGGGAATGTCTACACTTGTAGAATGAGTGCAAGTTGGCACCGCTTGGGTTGTTGTGTGTTTTCCGGGCGGTATGGCCATGTTCCAGAAGCATTCTCTCCTGATGTTTCGCCCACATCTATGGCAGGCGTCCTCAGAGGTTGTGAGGTAAATGATGTAAAGTATGGAACCCTGCGCAGACAGGGAAGCCTTAGCATTGAACGGTTGTGTTGTTAATAATAATGGGTGTTAATAATAATATTAATAATAATAACGATCGCTTTCCTGGGACCCTAAGCTGAGTCTGAGAGAGGAGTGCTTCCCCATGACATCTGGTGTGTGCCAATCGGTGTTAATAATAATATTATTAACTAGCTGTGCCCAGCCACGCGTTGCTGTGTCTAGGACTTAATTTTTCTTTTCTTTTTGTTGTATGAACGTAGAGGCGTGGATGAGAGGTTGTGCTGTTGATTTTCAAGGTTGTGGGGCGTTCAGTTTAGTTGTTTTGTCCGGCGCCGTGATTCCATTACCCTTATATATAGATAGATAGTAGGCATGTCCGATCGATGGAAAAAATGTTTCAATTCTCGTTTCTAAAGTAGAGGGTGCCGGCGCTTCGATATAGAAAGTATTTCTGAATTTTTCACCCAAAAATTTCGGATATTTCCAAAAATTCGTAATGATTCTAAATGTTTCTAAAATGGCAGACGCGCATGCGCAGTCGCCAAAAAAAAAAAAAGGAAACCGGGGGGGGACTTTTACAGGGCTCTCCCGCCCTCATTTCTTGAACTATCCTCATCAAATTTGGTACAGTGGGAGATCACATTCAACAGTCTTTGCTCAACAAATTGCAGAACATTTCCTGTCTTTTATGATTTTTTGGGGAAAAAAATTAACGAAACATTAAGACACATTTAGAGAATGGGCCAACGATGGTTCAAATTACATTGCTGGTTGCGCCCAGGGACAACGTCTCGGAACTCGATTCAAAAAGTGAGAACAATCCGAAATAATTCCGATATAAGAATCAAAACGATTTTTTGGACAACCCTAATAGATAAACAACAGTACTCTGGGGAAGATCCAAACGTTTTAAAAGTTGGTGGACATGGATCCGAAGATTCTCCATTTTGAGTGAGGAACTGCTTTGTTGACGGTCTCTTGTCCCTTCCTATCAGCATCCCGTTCTCTAGTCTTCATCGGACAAGTGAAATTATTATTGCCGGTCCCGTTGTCAGAACGAATCATCCTTTTTCATTCTCTTCGGTGTCAGCATGTATTAGACTCACTGTCCAAGCAATGGAACAAACTCCATAGTTTTCTGGCTCAGCTTTCCAACGGGAAGGCTTTGTAGATACAAGGATTAAGAGGATGTTCGTCGTTGGGAAATGTGAAGGGCTTGGCGGGCAGGATTAGACGCATTGCCATGCCTAAGCTTGCCCTTGCCACCCTATTAAGCCCTAAACTGTAATATTAGTACGGGAATAACAACAAGTCTTGAACTACCGCCAAGGAAAGAAGACGTTCTTGGTGAGCGGTAGCGAAGCTGTGTTCGTTCGGGAGCCGCTTCTCCGTTGCCAGACCCAAAACAATGGCTTTTTTATTGTGTCCAGATTTTCCAGAATGTGCTGCAGAGAAACCCTTGGCACCTCCATGCGCCAGGAGATGCATTAGGCTCCAGTGGTAGAAAAGGAGGCGGAGGAAGACAGATGTTCGGGAGACATCAAAATAAAGGCTGGAGCGTCTGTGTAGCGAAAGGTCAGAAGAAAAAATATACGAGTACAAGGGTTGAACGAAAACTAGTGCCTCCACCTTCGTTACTTGGGTTTGGGTGGGAATATTTTAATACGTAATTATTGTTATTAATATTATTATTAACACCCATTGGCACACATCGGATGTCATGGGGAAGCACTCCTCTCTCAGACTCAGCTTAGGGTCCCAGAGTAACTATTGTTATCAATATTAATATTATTGTTGACACCCATTGGCACACATCAGATGTCATGGGGAAGCACTCCTCTCCCAGACTCAGCTTAGGGTCCCAGTGTAACTATCGTTATTAATATTAATATTATTATTATTAACACCCATTGGCACACATCAGATGTAATGGAGAAGCACTCCTCTCTCAGACTCAGCTTAGGGTCTCAGAGTAACTATTGTTATCAATAATAATATTATTATTAATACCCATTGACAAACATCAGATGTAACAGAGAAGCACTCCTCTCTCAGACTCAGCTTAGGGTCCCAGGATAGTTATCGTTGTTATTATTATTAATATTATTAACACCCATTGGTACACATCAGATGTAACAGAGAAGCACTCCTCTCTCAGACTCAGCTTAGGGTCCCAGGATAGTTATCGTTATTATTATTAATATTATTAACACCCATTGGCACACATCAGATGTAACAGAGAAGCACTCCTCTCTCAGACTCAGCTTAGGGTCCCAGAGTAACTATTGTTATCAATATTAATATTATTATTAACACCTATTGGCACACATCAGATGTCATGGAGAAGCACTTCTCTCTCAAACTCAGCTTAGGGTCCCAGGATAGTTATCGTTATTAATATTAATATTATTATTAACACCCATTGGCACACATGGGGAAGCAGGCCTCTCTCAGACTCAGCTTAGGGTCCCAGAGTAACTATTATTATCAATATTATTAATATTATTATTAATACCCATTGGCACACATCAGATGTAATGGAGAAACACTCCTCTCTCAGACTCAACTTAGGGTCCCAGATATTAATATTATTATTAACACCCATTGGCATACATCAGATGTCATGGGGAAATGACAGATTAAACAAATACTGTGCACATCTCTAATGCGTCTACACAGGAGAATAAATGACACCACCGGGATCCTGGGAGTTGTTGTTTTGTCCAATCCAAGAGTGCCAAACTACAACTCCCAGGGTCCCATACATGCTGATCCAGGGATGCCACCACCCCTTTCCAAGCAGTGTGTGATGCCAGCGTGGGATCCTCTGTTGACATGCATTCGAAGGCGACGTTGTCGTCATCGCTTTTGGCCGAGGACCACGTTCTCCAAGTCTGAGTGGGAGAACTTCCCTTGAAACCAATTCGCCCGGAGGGAGTGTTAAATCAAGGGTGGCATTTTGCCGAAACGGAGTCAAAGGCCCCGTTTGTTCTGCGCCGTAACGGGAAAGGACCGTCCTTACGGAAACTGTCTCGTTCTGCTCATCCTCGACTATAAACATCTCTCTTGGGCATCAACTCGGAGAGGATCCCATTGAATTTCGGGGAGATTTGTTTCCCGTCTCTACGTCCCTTCCCAAAACCCAAATGGTGTGTCAGTAACCTTTCCGAGGAGCCAAGAAAGCCTCTTTTGTCGGGAAACAATGCCACATCCCACTCACGACCAGTTTTTCTCAGAAAAAACCCATAGATGCTTACATTATCGCTAGTAGATGCCGCCAAACAAACAATGGGCCTATTCAGAGATCCTTGCCTTTATTACATGAATCACAGCAAAATACAAGGGTTGAATGAAAAGTAATGCCTCCGCCTTCGTAATTCCTCAACATCTGGCAGTCCTGGTATGTTCAGTAGACTCTCCTCTACAGTTCCATTTTGCGGGAAGCCTTAGCATTGAACGGTTGTGTTGTTAAAGTGTGAAGTATGGAACCCTGCGCAGACGGGGAAGCCTTAGCATTGAACGGTTGTGTTGTTAAAGTGCGAAGTATGGAACCCTGCGCAGACGGGGAAGCCTGAGCATTGGACAGTTGTGTTGTTAAAGTGCGAAGTATGGAACCCTGCGCAGACGGGGAAGCCTTAGCATTGAACGGTTGTGTTGTTAAAGTGCGAAGTATGGAACCCTGCGCAGACGGGGAAGCCTTAGCATTGAACGGTTGTGTTGTTAAAGTGCGAAGTATGGAACCCTGCGCAGACGGGGAAGCCTGAGCATTGGACAGTTGTGTTGTTAAAGTGCGAAGTATGGAACCCTGCGCAGACGGGGAAGCCTTAGCATTGAACGGTTGTGTTGTTAAAGGGCGAAGTATGGAACCGTACGCAGACGGGGAAGCCTTAGCATTGAACGGTTGTGTTGTTAAAGGGCAAAGTATGGAACCCTGCGCAGACGGGGAAGCCTTAGCATTGAACGGTTGTGTTGTTAAAGGGCGAAGTATGGAACCGTGCGCAGACGGGGAAGCCTTAGCATTGAACGGTTGTGTTGTTAAAGGGCGAAGTATGGAACCGTGCGCAGACGGGGAAGCCTTAGCATTCAACGGTTGTGTTGTTAAAGGGCAAAGTATGGAACCCTGCGCAGACGGGGAAGCCTTAGCATTGAACGGTTGTGTTGTTAAAGGGCGAAGTATGGAACCGTACGCAGACGGGGAAGCCTTAGCATTGAACGGTTGTGTTGTTAAAGTGCGAAGTATGGAACCCTGCGCAGACGGGGAAGCCTTAGCATTGAACGGTTGTGTTGTTAAAGGGCGAAGTATGGAACCGTACGCAGACGGGGAAGCCTTAGCATTGAACGGTTGTGTTGTTAAAGGGCAAAGTATGGAACCCTGCGCAGACGGGGAAGCCTTAGCATTGAACGGTTGTGTTGTTAAAGGGCGAAGTATGGAACCGTGCGCAGACGGGGAAGCCTTAGCATTGAACGGTTGTGTTGTTAAAGGGCGAAGTATGGAACCGTGCGCAGACGGGGAAGCCTTAGCATTCAACGGTTGTGTTGTTAAAGGGCAAAGTATGGAACCCTGCGCAGACGGGGAAGCCTTAGCATTGAACGGTTGTGTTGTTAAAGGGCGAAGTATGGAACCGTGCGCAGACGGGGAAGCCTTAGCATTCAACGGTTGTGTTGTTAAAGGGCAAAGTATGGAACCCTGCGCAGACGGGGAAGCCTTAGCATTGAACGGTTGTGTTGTTAAAGGGCGAAGTATGGAACCGTACGCAGACGGGGAAGCCTTAGCATTGAACGGTTGTGTTGTTAAAGTGCGAAGTATGGAACCCTGCGCAGACGGGGAAGCCTTAGCATTGAACGGTTGTGTTGTTAAAGGGCGAAGTATGGAACCCTGCGCAGACGGGGAAGCCTTAGCATTGAACGGTTGTGTTGTTAAAGGGCGAAGTATGGAACCCGGCGCAGACGGTCGGTCAATGCGACTTAAGCAACGTGCAGTCATTGGAGATTCCCAAAGGAGATTCCTCAGAGAATGCAAGCTGTCTGTGTTGAATGTGTTGATGTGAGTCCTGTTGCGTCGTTGGGTGAGTAAGTTCAACGATGTTGAGGTGGGAACATCTGACTTGCGTGACAAAGAAAGAGTTGGACGTCCTGTGACAGCAACGACCGGGTTTCGCAAGCAAAAGGTCGAGAGATTGATTCAGGACGATAGTTGTATCACTCAGAGAGAAATTTCAAGCATTATCGGCATTTCACAAGAACGTGTGGGTCACATGATTGCTTTGCTTGGCTATCGGAAGATCTGTGCACGATGAGTCCTGCGAGACGCCGGTTGTGGAAACCGAGTGTAGACTTCTTCCGTGACGGCTTCAGAAAACTTGTTCATCGTTGGAAGAAATGTATCCAATGGTCTGGTGGTGATGTGGAAAAGTGAATAGTGGTCGTTAAAGGATTATTTCTGCATTTGATTTATTAAAATAGTCCCATCCAAATCCAAGTAACGAAGGTGGAGGCATTACTTTTCATTCAACCCTCGTAGTTTGGGGAGGAAGCAGTGCTCTTTGGCCAAGAAAGTGAGTGAACATGTGAAACGAATACTCTATGGCAGTTAAATCAGTACCAAACTAAATTCATTCTACAGTGTAAACGCACTCCGTAACGCAAACATTGAAGAGACTCTATTGCCTCCAAGGGACACAACATCACATCCCATTTTGCTTAGTTCAGAAAGCTATAGAAAACAAATCATCGCTGGGAGTAGCGACTTAATCCTCCGACACTTGCAGAACATAATATTGACAAGTCGGCGGGATTTTGTGGCTTGCTCCGGTTTGACCCCACAGCTGCTCTCCGGAGAGACCGGGCCAGATGTTTACAACTGCCCAAAACAAACTTACGTTTGGTCCCTTGGAGATCTGTCCAGACACAGCAGGCTTCCCTACAACATGTGTATGTGTCGAGCAAAGGAACTAACTGTAGAGGAGAGTCTACTGAACAAGCTAGGACCTGCCATTTGTTGAGGAGTTACGAAGGCGGAGGCATTACTTTTCATTCAACCCTCGTAGGCAAAGCAGTTGACAAACTGCATCTTTCCACCGTCTTGCCTTTTTCAAGGGGATTTTGGATAGAGATGCCTCCAAGATTGACTTCATCCATCCGTTTCTCATTATCCTTCAATCTGTCTTGGCTGCCAAGACAGAAATCCCGATCAAAGTGAAGCTGTCAACAAAAACGGCTCTTCCCTTGGACTGTTCGAGAGTTTCCATCTCAGGTTGTAAATATCTTAAAACCAATAGCCCTCGGGTGGTGAAAAACGCTGGGAGAAAAATACCGTGATCTGGATCTTCCATCCCCAAAGCATGACTTGATCCAATGTATGCACACATACGTGTTTCTTTCCATCGTTTTGGCTCGTGGAAAAATGTGATCATGCTCTATAGGCAGCGCGATGCCGTGAGACACTCCCCTCCTAAGATTTGGAGTTTGGCTCCACTTCTCTGCAGTATAAACCAGACATGGGCAAACTTCGGCCCTCTCTCCAGATGTTTTGGACTTCAACTCCCACCATTCCTAACAGCATCAGGCCCATACAGATGCAAGATACTCCACTTAGGGTATCTCAATTTTTCCGCATTTGGACTTCTTGCAATTGAACCGTTCACTGCAATAATAATAATAATAATAATAATAATAATAATAATAATAATAATAAGTAAAACAAGCAGTCAAAGAAGAAGAACATGCCCTGGCAGAATATGTAAAGCAAAGTGAAGAACCTGCTTTGATTGAAGTCAAAAATGAGAAACTCCTCAAAGCACAGCAGACAAAAAACCAGTACAAGAAAGCCGCACTACAAACTAGAACTTTGTCAGTCTGGATTCGGAAGTCCCACAGTATCTTTGCGTGCTCATTTTCCAATACTTTTGCAGGTTTGTGATCCCACCAGTTCCTTACCGCTGGGAGGTGGTACTTGAGGCATAAGTTCCAATGAATCATTTGGGCCACATAGTTGTGCCTCTGTTTGTAGTCTGTCTGTGCGATTTTCTTACAGCAGCTGAGGATATGATCCATGGTTTCGTCGGTTTCCTTGCACAGTCTGCATTTTGGGTCATCAGCTGATTTTTCGATCTTGGCCTGAATTGCCTTTGTCCTGATGGCTTGCTCCTGGGCTGCAAGGATCAGGCCTTCTGTCTCCTTCTTCAGGGTCCCATTCGTGAGCCAGAGCCAGGTCTTCTCCTTATCAGCTTTTCCTTCAATTTTGTCAAGGAACTTTCCATGCAATGTTTTGTTGTGCCAGCTGTCCGCTCTAGTTTGTAGTGCGGTTTTCTTGTACTGATTCTTTGTCTGCTGTGTTTTGAGGAGTTTCTGATTTTTGACTTCAATGAAAGCAGGTTCTTCACTTATTATTATTATTGCAGTGGTCAGTTCAATTGCAAGGAATCCAAATGTGGAAAAATGGTTCTGCTCTCTATTTCTTGTGGGTCTCTCTGCCTGCCCTTCCATGCGGTCCTACCTGACTCCTGGCCCAAGAATGCAATTCCCAGTCGTCTTCTCGGGTCCTCCGAATGACACGCTTGTCGGAAGCGTCACTTCGGTTTCTGCCGTTCTCCCTGAGCGGCTGGTGCACAACGACAAGGCATCCGCCTTCGGGCGCCATCAGACGGCAAGTGCCCTGATCCAAAGCGATTGTGTTTCGGTACCAGCGGACATCGTGGGCAAATGGAAGCTGGGACGGTGAGCCTGCCTTCTACTCCACCGAATCGCTCCGATCGAATCAGAAAGGGGGAAAGAAGCCACCTAAGATAACCCACTCGAAGCTTGGGAAAAGTTGCCGCCTTTCATGGATTCTAAGACACACTATACCCTTATATAAACTTCTTGGAAAACGGGGAGCATCTTAGAATCAGAGGTGCATCTATCTATATATAAAAAAGGGTAATGGAATCACGGCACCGGACAAAACAACTAAACTAAACATCCCACAACCTTGAAAATTGACAGCACAACCTCTCATCCATGCCTCTACGTTCATACAACAAAAAGAAAAGAAAAATTAAGTCCTAGCCACAGCAACGTGTGGCCGGGCACAGCTAGTATTTATATATAAAAATGTAATGTCTGTTTGTAGGACTGAGTAAACAACAAAACCACTGAACCAAATCACACCAAATTTGGCCACAAAAGACATAGTCATCTGATCTATGTCTTTCAAACAAAAAAACCTGGAAAAGAAAGTCTTTTTATATATAAAAACTAGCTGTGCCCGGCCACGCGTTGCTGTGGCGTTGTCTGGTGGTGTTGTTGAGAAATTGTTGAGGTAGTGGTGGTATTGAATGTGTGTTGTATGGTTGTCTTTATGTTTAGTATGCATTTGGTTGTTCGTGTACTGTGAAAGTAGTGACGATAGAGGGGGTCTATGTGCGAAGCTTAGCCTTCTAACTGGCAGCAATTGGATAAAAACAATTATTGCTCTCCCTCTAATTGGGACTTTATTTTTCTTTTCTTTTTGTTGTATCAACCTAGCGGCGTGGATGATGGGTTGTGTTGTCAAATTTCAAGGTTGGGGGCCTGTAGTTTTGTCGTTTTGTCCGGTGCCCTGATTCCATCACTCTTTTATATATATAGATGTAATGTACGTTTGTAGGACTGAGTAAACAACAAAACCACTGAACCAGATCACACCAAATTTGGCCACATTACTTATCACTTTCCAAGGAGCGACCTTGCAGCTTCAAAGCCTGGCTGCTTCATACCTAGGGGACTCCATTGTTGGACAACTTGAATACCATTGAATAGCTTTACAGCTTCAAAGCCTGACTGCTTCATACCTAGGGGAATCCTTTCTAGGCCAACTTGAATGTCACAAAGAAAAGGACTACTTAGTACTACGCCACAGCAACACATGGCTGGGCACAGCTAGAATAATAATAATAATAATAATAATAATAATAATAATAATAATAATAATTTGGGAAGTGTCCGATGTGTGATCCAATACAACAGCCAGCAGAGTGTCTGCTGTGGACTCATCTTGTGTTTCTTATAATAATAATAATAATAATAATAATAATAATAATAATAATAATAATAATAATGTGCTCCAATACAACAGCCAGCAGAGTGTCTGTTGTGGACTCATCTTGTTGTGTTTCAAATCATAATAATAATAATAATAATAATAATAATAATAATAGTGTCCGACGTGTGATCCAATACAACAGCCAGCAGAGTGTCTGCTGTGGACTCACGTTGTGTTTCAAATTATTATTATTATTAATAATAATAATAATAATAATAATAATAATATCTCGCCCTATCTCCTCAAGGAGACTCAGGACTACATCCCTCTACATTCTGGGCGTATCTACAATATATAAATAGTAGTAGTAGTAGTAGTAGTAGTAGTAGTAGTAGTATTTTATTGATTAGCCCTTAGGCCATATCACAGTACCAAACCAAACAAGACGGCTTGCTAAAACATGGTTACACTCCATATAGTAAGTTAAATAAAACACTTATAACAAGATAGAAAATAAACATGGCTGGCCCATGAGGTCTTTTCTAACTCTACTATTCTATGATTCTATGATTCTATGATAAAGCATGGCTCCATGCGATTCAGTCCTGGAAGTTGTAGTTTTCTGGGTGTAAGTTGGGAAAGTTACACCAAGGGCAGGACAAGAGGACCCGAGGTGACCCCAGGACCGTTATAAATAGCATCGGTGAATCAGCCCGGGGGTCAATGGTTCACGATGAACTTTATGGGGTGTCACCTTTCAGATCCCAGAATCGGGGATCTTGTTTCAATGTTTACGGGAGAGGAGGATTCCTTATGAAGGTAACATCAACAACAGCCTGGATGTCACTACAACACAACTGGGGAACAAACGTCACGGGAACAATTCGTTCTTGTTGTCTCATGTTCCTAGTCACACCAGAGTCCAGTAGTATGAACTACAGCAGTTTAATGTAAAATAACAGCCCAAGCCCGACCAAGAAGCCATGAGATCATGCCTCGCACACCTGGGTTTCAAATACTTCCCACAAAGTCTCTCTGACCACCCAAAAAGACCAAGTAAACATCACTTAATTGAAGCCCAAGCCCGACCAAGAAGCCATGAGATCGTGCCTCGTACACCTGGGTTTCAAATACTTCCCACAAAGTCTTTCTGACCGCCCAAAAAGATACCACTTAATTGAAGCCCAAGCCCGACCAAGAAGCCATGAGATCGTTTCTCACACACCTGGGTTTCAAATACTTCCCACAAAGTCTCTCTAACCACCCAAAAAGACCAAGTAAACATCACTTAATTGAAGCCCAAGCCCGACCAAGAAGCCATGAGATCGTGCCTCGCACACCTGGGTTTCAAATACTTCCCACAAAGTCTCTCTGACCACCCAAAAAGACCAAGTAAACATCACTTAATTGAAACCCAATCCCGACCAAGAAGCCATGAGATCGTGCCTCGCAAACCTGGGTTTCAAATACTTCCCACAAAGTCTCTCTGACCACCCAAAAAGACCAAGTAAACATCACTTAATTGAAACCCAATCCCGACCAAGAAGCCATGAGATCGTGCCTCGCACACCTGGGTTTCAAATACTTCCCACAAAGTCTTTCTGACCGCCCAAAAAGATACCACTTAATTGAAGCCCAAGCCCGACCAAGAAGCCATGAGATCGTTTCTCACACACCTGGGTTTCAAATACTTCCCACAAAGTCTCTCTAACCACCCAAAAAGATCAAGTAAACATCACTTAATTGAAGCACAAGCCCGACCAAGAAGCCATGAGATCGTGCCTCGCACACCTGGGTTTCAAATACTTCCCAGAAAGTCTCTCTGACCACCCAAAAAGACCAAGTAAACATCACTTAATTGAAACCCAAGCCCGACCAAGAAGCCATGAGATCGTGCCTCGCACACCTGGGTTTCAAATACTTCCCAGAAAGTCTCTCTGACCACCCAAAAAGACCAAGTAAACATAACTTAATTGAAACCCAAGCCCGACCAAGTAGCCATGAGATCGTGCCTCGCACACCTGGGTTTCAAATACTTCCCACAAAGTCTCTCTGACCACCCAAAAAGAGCAAGTAAACATCACTTAATTGAAACCCAAGCCCGACCAAGAAGCCATGAGATCGTGCCTCGCACACCTGGGTTTCAAGTCCTTGAAATCTACTCTTCACTCCCTCTGTCAGGAGACCTAATCTGATATCCTGGGAAAACTCCCCATCCGCGAAAGGCCGATTCCCAAGAGAAATTGACTTTTCCCCTGTTGCAAAGGAATTGACATTGGAATTATCTAATTTTCAACGGCCTGCACTTCTCTCTGATTTAAAACCTGTTATTATTTATTTATTTATTTATTCATATTCAAATATAATGAACAGATTTTTTTTTTCGTTCCCACGCCTAGATGGAAACTCACACCTTGGCTGGTAATTTTTTAATATGCGTTCAGATATCCTTTTCTCACCAAGGATTGGAAACTTTGCTAAATATTCTCTCTCTATATATATTTACCAGATGACTATATCTCCGTCCCTATTGCATTATTCTTTGGGTATGTTCCCAACTTTCTCTTTTTCCGAGCTCTGACTCACCGACACCATGAGCTTTAAGGCAAAATATGCTGGCATGTTCATTTATTTATCTTATTTCGGGGGGAATTTATTTTAAAAATATTATAAATGTTTATTTTAAGAGGCATCAACGTCTGTTCCTGTGTCTTTTCCCCAAAGCCTGACTGAATGCGAGTTGCGGAGAATGAATCATAATAAAGAGTCGGAAAGTTTTTAAAAAGTTTAATAACCCCCCAAATTGAAACATTAATATGACATCAATGTAAAAGCACGGCAATAAAAAGGCAGCACGCGCAGCCTGTTAAAGACATTTCTGAGTCAGATGCACACATAGGCTGGATCTCAATGCGGGAATCGCATTGGCCTTTTTAGCTGCCACGTCACACTCTTGGCTCAGCTTGGGGTCTAAAAGACTCCTGGATCCCTTTCACATGGATTGTTTTCAATTGCTGCTCAATTGATATGAGTCAATAATATGATTCGGTGGCTTAAAAAGCCAATGGGATTTTGGCCGGCTTCAAAAAGGAGTCTTGTGCCTGAGATAAAGAGAAGTCGTGCTGCCCTGCATTGTACGAAGGGAGGGAGAAAGAAAAAGGAGGGAAGGAGAAAGAAAGAAAGAAAGAAAGAAAGAAAGAAAGAAAGAAAGAAAGAAAGGAGGGAGGGAGGGAGGGAGGGAGGGAAGGAAGGAAGGAAGGAAGGAAGGAAGGAAGGAAGGAAGGAAGGAAGGAAGGAAGGAAGAAAAGAGATGGAAGGTAGGAAGATAGAAAAAAGAAGGAGGAGAGGGAGAAGAGAAGGAAGAAAGAAACATAGAAAGGTGAGAGGGAAGGAGAGAAGGGAGGGAGAAAGAAAGGAAGAAAGGAAGAAAGGAAGAAAGGAAGAAAGAAAGAAGGGAGGGGAAGAAGGGAGGGAGTACGAAAAGGAGGGAAGGAAAAAGGGAGGGAAGAAAGAAATAAAGAAAGGAAGGGAGGAAGGAAATAGAGAGAGAAAGAATCATAGAATAGTAGAGTTGGAAGAGACCACATGGGCCATCTAGTCCAACCCCCTGCTAAGAAGCAGGAAATCGCATTCAAAGCACCCCCGACAGATGGCCATCCAGCCTCTGCTTAAAAGCCTCCAAGGAAGGAGCCTCCACCACGGCCCGGGGGAGAGAGTTCCACTGTCGAACAGCCCTTCTCACAGTGAGGAAGTTCTTCCTGATGTTCAGGTGGAATCTCCTTTCCTGTAGTTTGAAGCCCTTGTTCCATTGCGTCCTAGTCTGCAGGGCAGCAGAAAGGAAGCTCCCTCCCTCCTCCCTAGGACTTCCCCTCACGTATTTGTACATGGCTATCATGTCTCCTCTCAGCCTTCTCTTCTGCAGGCTAAACATGCCCAGCTCTTTAAGCCGCTCCTCATAGGGCTTGTTCTCCAGACCTTTGATCATTTTAGTCGCCCTCCTCTGGACGCTTTCCAGCTTGTCAACATCTCCCTTCAACTGTGGTGCCCAAAATTGGACACAGTGTGATTCCAGGTGTGGTCTGACCAAGGCAGAAGAGAATAAGGGGGAGCAGGACTTCCCTGGATCTAGACGCTATTCCCCTCTTGATGCAGGACAGAATCCCATTGGCTTTTTTAGCAGCCGCATCACATTGTTGGCTCATGTTCATCTTCCTCCCCACGAGGACTCCAAGGTCTTTTTCGCGCACACTGCTGTCAAGCCAGGCATCGTCCCCCATTCTGTATCTTTGATTTCCATTTTTTCTTCCGAAGTGAAGTCTCTTGCATTTGTCCCTGTTGAACTTCATTTTGTTAGTTTCGGCCCATCTCTCTAGTCTGTCAAGATCGTTTTGAATTCTGAGAGAGAGAAGAACTGGTCCTGAGTGGGAGCCCTTCCTTCCTTCCTCCTCCTCCTCCTCCTCCTCCCTCCCCGAAGTGTTGAGAGCCAGCCGCAAGGAGAGCAAGCAGGCGGGGTGGTGTTTTCTGAAGCCACTCCTGCCAAGAAGGATTTACGACTTGGGAAGAGAAAAAGAAGAGAGAAGAAGAGAGAGAGAGAGAGAGGAGAAGAGAAGCCACCGGGGAGGAGCGCAGCCTGGGGGGAGTGGGTGCCTGTGTGTGTCTGCCTGTCCCTCCCTCCAAGGAGAGGAGCCCAGGGCTTCCCTTCCTGGAATATGCCCCCCAGCGTCCAGGTCCTGGGCTTGAGGTAGTAGGCGCTGCTGCTCCAGGATGGCTTCCCGGGCCCTGCTGAGCCTCCTCTGCCTTCAGGCCGCCCTGGGAGACTCTCGGCCGAGAGGTGAGTGAGTCCTTTCTGGGAGTGTCTATTCCCTGCCAGTTGTGAGCTGTGTCTTGCGTCCTTTGCAAAGTCAAGAGGAACCAGAGTCGTGCAAGAATGTGCTCCGGCTCGAGCGCGGATACGGAGTTCCCGAACCGTCTCTAGTCTCCGCGCTCTTCGGCATTGCACTCATTTTCGTGTACTTCGCAACCAAATCCAGATCTTTCAATCCAGACTCCAGCAACATCGCCGTCCCTTGACGTTTCGAAACAGAGCATGGCCATCTGTCGGGAGGGCTTTGATGGTGTCTTCCTGCCTGACACTATGGGGTCAATCTGTCAGTCAGGGAGACATCCAAGCGTATGCCGTTGCCTTGGAGTCTGGTGGCATCTCCTTCTCTGGAATGTTTCGAAACACAATATGGCCATCTGTCGGGAGGGCTTCGATGGTGTCGTCCTGCCTGACACTATGGGGTCAATCTGTCAGTCAGGGAGACATCCAAGCGTATGCCGTTGCCTTGGAGTCTGGTGGCATCTCCTTCTCTGGAATGTTTCGAAACACAATATGGCCATCTGTCGGGAGGGCTTTGATGGTGTCTTCCTGCCTGACACTATGGGGTCAATCTGTCAGTCAGGGAGACATCCAAGCGTATGCCGTTGCCTTGGAGTCTGGTGGCATCTCCTTCTCTGGAATGTTTCGAAACACAATATGGCCATCTGTCGGGAGGGCTTCGATGGTGTCGTCCTGCCTGACACTATGGGGTCAATCTGTCAGTCAGGGAGACATCCAAGCGTATGCCGTTGCCTTGGAGTCTGGTGGCATCTCCTTCTCTGGAATGTTTCGAAACACAATATGGCCATCTGTCGGGAGGGCTTCGATGGTGTCGTCCTGCCTGACACTATGGGGTCAATCTGTCAGTCAGGGAGACATCCAAGCGTATGCCGTTGCCTTGGAGTCTGGTGGCATCTCCTTCTCTGGAATGTTTCGAAACACAATATGGCCATCTGTCGGGAGGGCTTTGATGGTGTCTTCCTGCCTGACACTATGGGGTCAATCTGTCAGTCAGGGAGACATCCAAGCGTATGCCGTTGCCTTGGAGTCTGGTGGCATCTCCTTCTCTGGAATGTTTCGAAACACAATATGGCCATCTGTCGGGAGGGCTTTGATGGTGTCTTCCTGCCTGACACTATGGGGTCGATCTGTCAGTCAGGGAGACATCCAAACGTATGCCGTTGCCTTGGAGTCTGGTGGCATCTTCTTCTCTGGAATGTTTCGAAACACAGTATGGCCATCTGTCGGGAGGGCTTTGATGGTGTCGTCCTGTCTGACACTATGGGGTCAATCTGTCAATCAAGGAGACACAATCCAAGCATATGCCGTTGCCTTGGAGTCTGGTGGCATCTTCTTCTCTGGAATGTTTCGAAACACAATATGGCCATCTGTCGGGAGGGCTTCGATGGTGTCGTCCTGTCTGACACTATGGGGTCAACCTGTCAATCAAGGAGACACAATCCAAGCATATGCCATTGCCTTGGAGTCTGGTGGCATCTCCTTCTCTGGAATGTTTTGAAACACAGCATGGCCATCTGTCGGGAGGGCTTCGATGGTGTCGTCCCGCCTGCTGGGTTGGATGGGATGTCTTTTGGGGTCTCTTCTAATTCGACACACTCCGAGACGGAACAATGGATTCAAACTACAGCAAAAGAAGTTTCACCTAAATATTACAAAATTATTATTATTATTATTATTATTAGTAGTAGTAGTAGTAGTAGTAGTAGTATTATTAGTATTATTATTATGTTGTATGACACAGCAAACAAGATAGTCATGCTGGATCTCGTTTCATAAAATCACAAGTCGAACACTTCCCAAGTGTCTAGGACTGTGTGATGCATTATTATTATTATTATTATTATTATTATTATTATTATTATTATTATTATTATTTTATTATGACTCAGCAAAAAAGATAGATATGCTGGATTTCATATCACAAAATCACAAGTCGAACACTTCCCAAGTGTCTAGGACTGTGTGATTTATTATTATTATTATTATTATTATTATTATTATTATTATTATTATTATTATTTTATTATGACTCAGCAAACAAGATAGATATGCTGGATTTCGTATCACAAAATCACAAGTCGAACACTTCCCAAGTGTCTAGGACTGTGAGATGTATTTTCGGATGATGCGTGCAGATCCCAGTCGGGTGGCCTTTTGCAGTTGGCAGATCGTGATTTTGTCAATGTCTATTGTTTCCAAATGCCGGCTGAGATCTTTCGGCACTGCACCCAGTGTGCCCATCACCACCGGGACCACCTGCACTGGTTTCTGCCAGAGTCTTTGAAGTTCAATCTTGAGGTCCTGATAGCGGCTGAGTTTTTCCTGTTGTTTTTCGTCAATGCGACTGTCACCTGGGATGGCAACATCAATGATCCAAACCTTTTTCTTTTCCACAACCGTGATGTCTGGTGTGTTGTGTTCCAGAACTTTGTCAGTCTGGATTCGGAAGTCCCACAGTATCTTTGCGTGCTCATTTTCCAAGACTTTTGCAGGTTTGTGATCCCACCAGTTCTTTGCTGCTGGGAGGTGGTACTTGAGGCATAAGTTCCAATGAATCATTTGGGCCACAGAGTTGTGCCTCTGTTTATAGTCTGTCTGTGTGATTTTCTTACAGCAGCTGAGGATATGATCAATGGTTTCATCGGTTTCCTTGCACAGTCTGCATTTTGGGTCATATTATTATTATTATTATTATTACTATTATTATTATCATCATCATCACAAAGATATTATTATTATTATTATTATCATCATCATCATCATCATCATTACATGATTATCTAATTTTTGCTCTGAAAGAGTTGGGTTCATGAATAAGCAGCTAGAGCTGTTCAGAAGTGGAATATGCTGCCTTGGAATGCAGCAGAGGTTTTGAAACTAGGACTGGATGGCCATCTGTCGGGAGGGCTTCGATGGTGTCGTCCTGCCTGACACTATGGGATCAATCCGTCAATCAGGGAGGCACAATCCAAGCGTATCCCGCTGCCTTGGTGTCTGGCGGCATCTCCTTCTCTGGAATGTTTCGAAACACAGTATGGCCATCTGTCGGGAGGGCTTCAATGGTGTCATCCTGCCTGACACTATGGGATCAATCTGTCAGTCAGGGAGACACAATCCAGGCTTATGCCGTTGCCTTGGAGTCTGGTGGCATCTCCTTCTCTGGAATGTTTTGAAACACAGCATGGCCATCTGTCGGGAGGGCTTCGATGGTGTCATCCTGCCTGACACTATGGGATCAATCTGTCAGTCAGGGAGACACAATCCAAGCGTATGCCGTTGCCTTGGAGTCTGGTGGCATCTCCTTCTCTGGAATGTTTTGAAACACAGCATGGCCATCTGTCGGGAGGGCTTCGATGGTGTCATCCTGCCTGACACTATGGGATCAATCTGTCAGTCAGGGAGACACAATCCAAGCGTATGCCGTTGCCTTGGAGTCTGGTGGCATCTCCTTCTCTGGAATGTTTCGAAACACAGCATGGCCATCTGTCGGGAGGGCTTCGATGGTGTCGTCCCACCTGCTGGGTTGGATGGGATGTCTTTTGGGGTCTCTTCTAATTCGACACACTCCGAGACGGAACAATAAATTCAAACTACAGCAAAAGAAAATTCACCTAAATATTACAAAAATATTATTATTATTAATATTATTATTATTATTATTTATCAGCAGCAGCAGCAGCATCACAAAGATATTATTATTATCATCATTATTATTACATGATTATCTAATTTTTGCTCTGAAATAAGCAGCTAGAGCACTTCAGCAGTGGTATATTCTGCCTCAGAGTCCAGCAGAGGTTTTGAAACAAGGACTGGATGGCCATCTGTCGGGAGGGCTTCTATAGTGTCGTCCCGCCTGCTGGGTTGGATGGGATGTCTTTTGGGGTCTCTTCTAATTCGACACACCCCGAGACGGAACAATGGATTCAAACTACAGCAAAAGAAGTTTCACCAAAATATTACAAAAATATTATTATTATTATTAGTATTATTATTATTATTATCATCATTATTACATGATTATCTAATTTTTGCTCTGAAAGAGTTGGGTTCATGAATAAGCAGCTAGAGCTGTTCAGAAGTGGAATATGCTGCCTTGGAATGCAGCAGAGGTTTTGAAACTAGGACTGGATGGCCATCTGTCGGGAGAGCTTCGATGGTGTCTTCCTGCCTGACACTATGGGGTCGATCTGTCAATCAAGGAGACACAATCCAAGTGTATGCCACTGTCTTGGAGTCCAGTGCCATTCTCCTTCTCAGAAATGTTTCCAAACACAGTATGGCCATCTGTCGGGAGGGCTTCGATGGTGTCGTCCTGTCTGACACTATGGGGTCAATCTGTCAATCAAGGAGACACAATCCAAGCATATGCCGTTGCCTTGGAGTCCATTGTCATTCTCCTTCTCAGAAATGTTTTGAAACAGAGCATGGCCATCTGTCGGGAGGGTTTCGATGATGATGATAATAATAATAATAATAATAATAATAATAATAATAATAATAATAATAATAATAATAACAACAACAACTAAGTTTCACGAATAAGCAGCCAGGGCTGTCCAGCAGTGGAATATTCCACCACAGAGTCCAGTGAAGGTTTTGAAACAGAGGCTGGATGGCCATCTGTCGGGAGGGCTTTGATTGTTTCCTCCTTCCTGGCAGAATTCTGCCAGCAAGATTGTATTAAAATCACCACTCCCAGAATCCACCATGGGAGAATTTGTTTACCAAAACCCATGTTCAAGAGGATAACATGACCTGATTAGCCTTGGATTCTCTGCAGCTGGTTTTCAGCGGCTGGAATAATAGGACTTTATTTACCCCTCCTAATAAATACTTCTCTCTGGGTTTATATCTAATCATGAGGACTTGTTGTGCTTTGTGCTCCGCAAATTGATATTTTACTCGCTGGCGGAATGTGCAACGCGGTCCAAATAGTTGTCTCCGTCAGTTGCAAAAAGAAAAACACGCCGGCTTCTGTTTCGGAGATTTTCTGGAAAACTTGAGGCCGAGTCCTGGCTTCAGATCCAAAAAAAGCCCAACGCCAGCTGGCAACAAAACGCATTTCGGGTAGGAAGAAACAGCCCCGGGGTTTAACAGCTTCATTGGCAACAAGAATCCCGGGCATCACAAACCTGGAGAGACCCACAAAACCCAAAGCTTGAATGAATCCGGGTTCCTTCCTTCTGCCAAAGACTTGTGACAGAATTGGCCTTGCCCAATCTGACAAAACAACTCAAAATTTATCTTATTCCGACTGTGTGTTGTCGAAGGCTTTCAGGGCCGGAATCATGGGGTTATTGTAGGACAGAATTGGGGAGTTTTCAGGGTTAACTTGGCATGATGTGAGTTGGGTTGTTGTATGTATTCCGGGCTGTATGGCCATGTTCTAGAAGCATTCTCTCCTGACGTTTCGCCCACATCAATGGCAGACCTCCTCAGAGGTTGTGAGGAATATATCTCCATGTTCCAGAAGTATTCTCTCCTGACGTTTCGCCCACATCTATGGCAGGCATCCTCAGAGGTTGTGAGGAGTATATGTCCACGTTCCAGAAGTATTCTCTCCTGACGTTTCGCCCACATCTATGGCAGGCATCCTCAGAGGTTGTGAGGAGTATATGTCCACGTTCCAGAAGTATTCTCTCCTGACGTTTCGCCCACATCTATGGCAGGCATCCTCAGAGGTTGTGAGGAATATATATCCATGTTCCAGAAGCATTCTCTCCTGACGTTTCGCCCACATCTATGGCAGGCCTCCTCAGAGGTTGTGAGGAATATATGTCCATGTTCCAGAAGTATTCTCTCCTGACGTTTCGCCCACATCTATGGCAGGCATCCTCAGAGGTTGTGAGGAGTATATGTCCACGTTCCAGAAGTATTCTCTCCTGACGTTTCGCCCACATCTATGGCAGGCATCCTCAGAGGTTGTGAGGAATATATGTCCACGTTCCAGAAGTATTCTCTCCTGACGTTTCGCCCACATCTATGGCAGGCATCCTCAGAGGTTGTGAGGAATATACGTCCACGTTCCAGAAGTATTCTCTCCTGACGTTTCGCCCACATCTATGGCAGGCATCCTCAGAGGTTGTGAGGTCCATAGGTCCATTGACGCAGGGACTACAAATACACAACACTCACGGGCGCTTAACTCTGTGATGCATTCATAACTGCGACATAGGATTCCAGCCAGCCTTCCCATATACATAGACCTCACAACCTCTGAGGATGCCTGCCATAGATGTGGGTGAAACATCAGGAGAGAATGCTTCTGGCACATGGAGATATATTCCTCACAACCTCTGAGGAAGCCTTTGAGACAGCTTCTCATGAGCACAATCCAGGAAAAATTAGGGCTTTGTTCTGTTCTATTAATTATAGCAATTGGATCTGACAAATTAATAGGACGTTTTCAGGGCTCCAGCACCACCGCCCCCGCAAGACACACATTCTGATCAAGCTCGCGTCGGGATTTCAAAAGGAGCAAAAGCCCGAAAAGGCTTCGCCTGCAGATGTTATCTCCCGATGTGTATTCTGGAGAGAAAACAGAGGAAATGACTTGCAACCAGCTCAGGTGCAAGCCATGCTTGGAATGCCGGCGGAGATGTGGGAGCCGGATCCTGAAATCAATCGTCGGGCTAGAGAATCCACATAGAGATTGAAATTCAAATCCTATTCTTCTTATACGCCGCCGCTTCCTAGAAGTCTCGTGGAGTCCGGAGGTTGGATGGTTTGATGTTGTCTATCTGCCTGGCACCATTGGGTCAGACTAGATGGCCCTTGGGGGTCTCTTCGAACTCTGGGTTTCAAAATGGAAAGCTGCTTGCAAGGGGGAAAAAACCGTGACATTTCGCATTGGTCCGTGCCAGATTTCCTTGGAAATGTACTGTATATACTCGAGTATAAGCCTAGTTTTTCAGCCCTTTTTTTAAGACTGAAAAAGCCCCCCTCGGCTTATACTCGGGTGAAGGTCCTGGTTGGCTTATATTTGGGTCAGCTTATATTCGAGAATATAGGGTACATTTATAATTTTCCCTAATATTATTGGTATTATTACATTTATTATTTTTCTCTATTATTGTTGCTACTATTACATTTATTTTACTCTATTTTTATTAATACATTTATTATTTCACTCTGATATTATTATTATTATTATTGCATGTATTATTTTACTCTATTATTATTACAGCAGAGTCTCACTTAGCCAACATAAACGGGCCGGCAGAATGTTGGATAAGTGAATATGTTGGATAATAAGGAGGGATAAGGAAAAGCCTATTAAACATCAAATTAGGTTATGATTTTACAAATTAAGCACCAAAACATCATGTTATACAACAAATTTGACAGAAAAAGTAGTTCATTACACATTAATGCTATGTTGTAATTACTGTATTTACGAATTTAGCACCAAAATATCACGATTTATTGAAAACATCGACTACAAAAAGGCATTTGATAATCCAGAACGTTGGATTAGTGAGTGATGGATAAGTGAGACTCTACTGTATTACATTTGTTTTACTCTATTTTTATTATTAATAATACATTTATTATTTCATTCTGATCTTATTATTATTGCATTTATTATTTTACCTTATTTATTATGACATGCATTATTTTCCTGTATTATTTATTATTATTATTATTATTATTATTATTATTATTACATGTATTATTTTACTCTATTATTATTAAAAGGATACATAAGCACATTTACATTGAAGAAGATGAGAATAATGACTTGATCAGAGTTGGAGAGTCTTATCTTAAATTTGAGCTTTGTGTAAATATTCAAAAACATTTAACCTACGGATGCCTCAATTAAAGTAATTTTATTGGTACAGTAGAGTCTCACTTATCCAACATAAACGGGCCGGCAGAATGTTGGATAAGTGAATATGTTGGATAATAAGGAGGGATAAGGAAAAGCCTATTAAACATCAAATTAGGTTATGATTTTACAAATTAAGCACCAAAACATCATGTTATACAACAAATTTGACAGAAAAAGTAGTTCATTACATATTAATGCTATGTAGTAATTACTGTATTTACAAATTTAGCACCAAAATATCACGATTTATTGAAAACATTGACTACAAAAATGGCTTGGATAATCCAGAACCTTGGATAAGTGAGTGTTGGATAAGTGAGACTCCACTGTATGTATAGCAGGCATGGGATGTATATATAGCATACGTTGATCATGCTTACTTGTGTCTGTCTACACTCCAAAGTAAAATACAAATCAACATTCCCAAACGGAGAGCAGCCACACCAGGGTGGTAAGTTTCTCAGCGACGCTTATCCTCCACCCTTCTCCACCCCAGAAAAAATGTTTTGCCTCTGGCAACATGCGAAAGAAAACATGTCAGGAAGTTGACGCCCGTTGACTTAAATGCCCTTTTCCTCGCTTCCAGATCAGTGGTTCTCAACCCCAACTAGTGTTTTGGCCCCGCAATTCCCAGGGATCCTCTAAATGCTTGTGTTTCTCCCTCAAGGTTCCGAGCCCTCCGCTCCCGACTTGGAAGGAGACCTTCTCTTCCTCCTGGACAGCTCCGGCAGCGTCTCCTACTACGAGTTCTCCAGGGTCAAAGAGTTCATCGCGGACCTCCTTCGCCCCTTCCGCTTCGGCCCCCATGACGTCCAGACGGGCGTGGTCCACATCAGCACCCTGCCCAGCCTGGAGTTTCCTTTCGACCGCTATCTCTCCAGCGGGGCGGTTCAGCACGCCGTCCGCGGCATCCGCCAGAAGATGGGAGACACCAACACCGGGAAGGCCCTCTCCTTCGCCAAGGAGAAGCTCTTCACCGAGGAGGCCGGCGCCCGGGCCGACGTGCCCAAAGTGATGGTGTGGGTCACCGACGGCTTCTCCACCGACGACGTGTCCCACCCCATGCGGCTGCTGAAGGACATGGGGGTCACCGTTTTCATCGTCAGCACCGGGCGGGGGAACTACTTGGAGCTTTCCGCCGCGGCCAGCCAGCCCCCCGAGAAGCACCTTCATTTTGTGGATGTGGACGACCTCATCATCATTACGAAGGAGCTGAGGAATGCCATCACAGGTAATAGCACTCTCAGTATGAATATTAATAAGCTCATTTAAACAAAGTCTTGACATCACTAGAGATGGTGAAGTGCCACCAGGCATCCACCTCGACTGGGGTGCAGAGCGGACTGACTACAAAATTGAGTCCTGCGTCTGAACATGCTCAGTACAATCACATGTTTATCACCCCTCCCACACCAAAGAGGTACAGCCAAACTGGCAAATCAACTTACACATACAATACTAGTCTTGTGCATTTGTATGGAATTGCTACCATTTCTATCTGACAGCCTGGGCCTCCATCTGAGCGGACCTGGCACTCAGCTGTAGGCCTTGCCAGCCTGGGCTTACATCTGAGCTAGCCCGGCACTCGGCTGGAGGCCCTGCCAGCCTGGGCCTACGTCTGAGCAGGCCCGGCGCTCAGCTGCAGGCTCTACCAGCCTGGGCCTACATCTAAGCGGGCCCGGCACTTGTCTGGAGGCCCTGCCAGCCTGGGACAACATCTGAGCGGTCCCAGCGCTCGGCTGCAGGCCCTGCCAGCCTGGGTCTACGTCTGAGTGGGCCCAGCGCTCAGCTGTATGCCTTGCCAGCCTGGACTTACATCTGAGCTAGCCCGGCACTCGGCTGTAGGCCCTGCCAGCCTGGGTCTACATCTAAGCGGGCCCGGTGCTCACCTGGAGGCCCTGCCAGCCTGGGACAACATCTGAGCGGGCCCAGTGCTTGTCTGGAGGCCCTGCCAGCCTGGGTTTACGTCTGAGCGGGCCAGGCGCTCGTCTGAAAGCCCTGCCAGCCTGGGACAACATCTGAGTGGTCCCAGCATTCGTCTGGAAGCCCTGTCAGCCTGGGTCTACATCTGAGGGGTCCCAGCATTCGTCTGGAGGCCCTGTCAGCCTGGGTCTACATCTGAGGGGTCCCAGCATTCGTCTGGAGGCCCTGTCAGCCTGGGTCTACATCTGAGGGGTCCCAGCATTCGTCTGGAGGCCCTGTCAGCCTGGGTCTACATCTGAGGGGTCCCAGCATTCGTCTGGAGGCCCTGTCAGCCTGGGTCTACATCTGAGGGGTCCCAGCATTCGTCTGGAGGCCCTGTCAGCCTGGGTCTACATCTGAGGGGTCCCAGCATTCGTCTGGAAGCCCTGTCAGCCTGGGTCTACATCTGAGGGGTCCCAGCATTCGTCTGGAGGCCCTGTCAGCCTGGGTCTACATCTGAGGGGTCCCAGCATTCGTCTGGAGGCCCTGTCAGCCTGGGTCTACATCTGAGGGGTCCCAGCATTCGTCTGGAGGCCCTGTCAGCCTGGGTCTACATCTGAGGGGTCCCAGCATTCGTCTGGAGGCCCTGTCAGCCTGGGTCTACATCTGAGGGGTCCCAGCATTCGTCTGGAGGCCCTGTCAGCCTGGGTCTACATCTGAGGGGTCCCAGCATTCGTCTGGAGGCCCTGTCAGCCTGGGACAACATCTGAGCGGTCCCAGCACTCGGCTGTAGGCCCTTCCAGCCTGGGTCTACATCTGAGCGGCCCCGGCGCTTGGCTGGAGGCCCTGCCAGCCTGGGTCTACGTCTGAGCTGGCCGGGCAATCGTCTGGAGGCCCTGTCAGCCTGGGACAACATCTGAGCGGTCCCAGCACTCGGCTGTAGGCCCTTCCAGCCTGGGTCTACATCTGAGCGGCCCCGGCGCTTGGCTGGAGGCCCTGCCAGCCTGGGTCTACGTCTGAGCTGGCCGGGCAATCGTCTGGAGGCCCTGTCAGCCTGGGACAACATCTGAGCGGTCCCAGCACTCGGCTGGAGGCTCTGCCAGCCTGGGTCTACGTCTGAACAGGCCTGGTGCTCAGCTGTAGTCCCTGCCTATGAGCGTCGAGTGCTCAGCTGTAGGCCCTGCCTGCCAGTCATACGAGCATCAAGCATTCAGCATGTAGGGCCTACTCAGGAGGGCCGTTGGTGTCTCCTGAATAGTGGGAGCTATAGTTATTTGTGGAAGTGGGAGCTTGTCTGTGGAAGTGGACACTCCAGCCACACATACACATAAATATGTCCACTTTTATTATGTGTATAGATAGTGAATTTTTGCTCTGCACTATTTGCTGCATACTAATAATAACAACAATAAGAAGAAGAATAGGAATTATGGTCCAAAAGATAACTTGGCGTAGCTGTGGTCATGGAGGGATGAGAGAAAGCATCCACCACCACTTGAGTCACGATACCAATGGTCTGAAGCCAGAAACGGGAGCCGCAACAAGGAGAGAGGTTTGGGTGGAAAGGCCTGAGGCAGACCGCTCCTCCCGCCGCACTGCATTCTCCTCGCATCTTGTCAACATTGGCGCGACTCCCGCCAGCCCTTCCTGCCCACATGGCCATTCGGCTTTGGCACAAATCCCAGGGACTTCCTTCCTTCTGCGCCAGATGTCTGCCTCCAGTGCTGTCTTTACAAGTGCGAGGCAAATGCCGCCTTCTCCGAATCCAGAGAGCAAAGAACTCATTTGCAAACGAGCCTTCGGAGACGACAACTCCTCCGCTCCCTCAACCGGCACGTGATGAATCCTCTCCCCACAAATATAACTTTCCCAAACTGCCCTCCAGTCTGGGAAATGAGGGTTCTCTCTGTTCGGAAAGTGCATTCAGGTGAGTCGGAAGTCGCAACAGTAGACAAGGAAGCGAGTGAGTAGCTGAGTGATGAGGAGGGCTCCCATGGGAACCCACCTGCAGCTAAGATCAGTTCAGGCAATGCTGTGTTAGAGTGAGAAGCTAAGCCTGAGTCCGCTTGTTCCTGCTTCAAATCAAGCTTTGGTTTTGGATTTAATATATCCTGGAAGTTTTCTATGTTCCTGTTCGTGCACTCCTGTTCAAGTTTAACTCGGAATCGAGTGAAGAGCTGAGTGATGAGGAGGGTTCCCATGGGAACCCACCTGCAGCTAAGCTCAGTTCAGGCAACGCTGTGTTAGAGTGAGAAGCTAAGCCTGAGTCCGCTTGTTCCTGCTTCAAATCAAGCTTTGATTTTGGATTTAATATATCCTGGAAGTTTTCTATGTTCCTGTTCATGCACTCCTGTTCCAGTCTTACTCGGAATCGAGTGAAGAGCTGAGTGATAAGGAGGGTTCTCATGGGAACCCACCTGCAGCTACGGAGATCAACAAAAGTTGTCGAAGGTTTTCATAGCCAGAATCACTGGGTTGCTGTGAGTTTTTCAGGCTGCATGCCCATGTTCCAGAAGCATTCTCTCCTGACGTTTTGCCCACATCTATGACAGGCATCCTCAGAGGTTATGGGAACATGGCCATACAGCCCGGAAAGCTCACATCAACAAAAGTCTTCATTTACAAATGAATGAGAGTGTCACTCAGGGAGATTACATGGGAAAGTTGTGAAAGAAATTCACGGGAAACAGAATACTTTCATGGGTGTCTATTAAGCAACAAGTTGTTGACTTTAAGCTCAGTTCAGGCAACGCTATGTTAGAGTGAGAAGCTAAGCCTGAGTTCTCTTGTTCCTGGTTCCAGTCAAGCTTTGATTTTGGAAACGGAATGCTTTCATGAGTGTCTATTAAGCAACAAGTTGTTGACTTTAAGCTCAGTTCAGGCAACGCTATGTTAGAGTGAGTAGCTAAGCCTGAGTTCTCTTGTTCCTGGTTCCAGTCAAGCTTTGATTTTGGAAACGGAATGCTTTCATGAGTGTCTATTAAGCAACAAGTTGTTGACTTTAAGCTCAGTTCAGGCAACGCTATGTTAGAGTGAGAAGCTAAGCCTGAGTTCTCTTGTTCCTGGTTCCAGTCAAGCTTTGATTTTGGAAACGGAATGCTTTCATGGGTGTCTATTAAGCAACAAGTTGTTGACTTTAAGCTCAGTTCAGGCAACGCTATGTTAGAGTGAGTAGCTAAGCCTGAGTTCTCTTGTTCCTGGTTCCAGTCAAGCTTTGATTTTGGAAACGGAATGCTTTCATGGGTGTCTATTAAGCAACAAGTTGTTGACTTTAAGCTCAGTTCAGGCAACGCTGCGTTAGAGTGAGAAGCTAAGCCTGAGTCCGCTTGTTCCTGCTTCAAATCAAGCTTTGATTTTGGATTTATGGATATATGTTCCTGTTCATGTACTCCTGTTCAAGTCTTACTAGGAGTTGAATGAACAGCTGAGTGATAAGGAGAGTTCCCATGGCCGGAATCACTGGGTTGTTGTGAGTTTTTCAAGCTGTATGCCCATGTTCCAGAAGTGTTGTCTCCTGACGTTTCACCCACATCTATGGCAGGCATTCTCAGAGGTTGTGATGTCTTCAACGACCTCAAGTTGTAGTTCTGCTTGCAGTAATTTACGGACCTCCCTACTCCCCTGAGTATGTGCGGCAACATCTAAAGGGACCCGGGCTGTGGGGCTGAACCACCCCGAGTTGGCAGCCTGGGATGACGCCCAGACATTGCACTATGATATCATATCATATGGGAGCTTTTCAAAGGCTCCTTTGTGGATGCACAAAGCGGCATTGTTCTCCAACTTGGCCCATCTTCCCTTCGAACTCCCTGCTTGTGCCAGTTGCTTGCAGGCAACTTCTCCATGCCCATCCCTCATCTAAGAGAAGCCAATGCCTGTTTACATCGTGGAGGAGATACGAGAGAAGCCAAGTGAGCATCCTTCTTCATGGGGATATTTTCACTTTTATTATAAACTAGCTTGGGGACCCGGCGGTGCCCGGGTATTTTGAGAAATTTGTGTGCCAAGTTTGGTCAGGATGTGAAGTTGGCTGTCTTTATAAGGGTGAACTACAACTCCCAGAGCAAGAAGTGAGTGAAGCTACTTGGTCCATCCTCCCCTTATCTGTCCCAGGACGGAAAGGGGTTCATGGGAATTCTGTGTGCCAAGTTTGGTCCAGTTCCGTCACTGGTGGGCGTCGCAGTGGCCTGTGGGAGTCGTAGCGATTGAAAGTACTACAAATCCCATCACCCAGGGTCCATTGTCCCGCAAACGGCACCAGGATGTAAAGCGCGTCATGGGGATTAAGTGTGTCGAGTTTGGTCCAGATCCGTCATTCGTGGTGGTCGTAGTTGTCCGTGTAAGTGGTGGCCAATCAGAAAGCTGCCACATACTCCGCCGCATACATACATACAT
The DNA here is from genome assembly GCF_035594765.1 of Anolis carolinensis. Classification (NCBI taxonomy): domain Eukaryota; kingdom Metazoa; phylum Chordata; class Lepidosauria; order Squamata; family Anolidae; genus Anolis; species Anolis carolinensis. The sequence continues at coordinate 9,471,241 of NW_026943826.1, forward strand.
ACCCGCATACATACAAACACTGAGTTTTATTATATACTAGCTGTGCCCGGCCACGCGTTGCTGTGGCGGTCAGGTGGTATGGGAAATAAAGTATTGAGGAATTGGTGGTAGTCAAGGTAAAGGGTAAAGGTTTTCCCCTGTAGAGTAAAATCTCACTTATCCAACATTCGCTTATCCAGTGTTCTGGATTATCCAACGCAGTCTGCCTTTTAGTAGTCAATGTTTTTGTAGTCAGTGTTTTAAATTCATTGTGATATTTTGGTGCTAAATTTGTAAATACATTAATTACTACATAGATTACTGCGCATGGAACTACTTTTTCTGTCAAATTTGTTGTATAACGTGATGTTTTGGTGCTTAATTTGTATAATGATGACCTAATTTGATGTTTAATCGGCTTTTCCTGAATCCCTTCTTATTATCCAACATATTCACTTATCCAGCGTTCTGCCGGCCTGTGCATGTTGGATAAGTGAGACTGTACTGTATATTTATAATCTTATATTATCTGCTTAGAACTGGATTATATGAGGCCCCTTCTACACAGCTGGATAAAATGAACACTGAAGTGGATTATATGGCAGTGTGGAGTCAAGATAATCCAGTTCGAAGCAGATAATACAAGATTCTAAATGGGTAATATAGCTGTGTGGAAGGGCCTTGAGTCTACACTGCCATATAATCCAGTTAAAATAAGATAATCTGTATCTTATAGGCAGTGTGAAAGAGGCCTAACTGTGCCTGTCCCCTGGGCTGCGTAGGTTGCTAGGAGACCAAGTGGGTGGAGCTTAGCCTTCTAACTGGCAGCAATTGGATAAAACCAATTATTCCTCTCCCTCTAATTAGGACTTTATTTTTCTTTTCTTTTTGTTGTATCAACCTAGAGCTGTGGATGATGGGTTGTGTTGTCAAATTTCGAGGTTGGGGGGCCTGTAGTTTTGTTGTTTTGTTCGCTGCCCTGATGCCATCACTCTTTTATATATATAGACTAGCTTGGAGACCCGGCGGTGCCCGGGTTATTAGTAGAGGGCATTGAGTTGTTTTAGATATTATGAATGGGCCCATTGCTGCAGATCTGTTGCCGATGGGGTTTGCAGTGGGAGGCGATTTGGATGAAGGTAGTGCAAATCCCATCATCCTTGGTCCAGTCTTCCACAAACCGCACCAAGATGTAAAGTGGGTCACATCGCACCCATGTTTCGTGTTTGGTACAGTTTCGTCATTCATGCGTATCACAGTGGTCCGTGGGAGGTGAATCGGGTGAAGGTATTGCAAATCCCATCATCCTTGGTCCGGTCTTCCGCAAACTGCACCAGGATGTGAAGTGGGCCACATTGCACCTGTGTGTCATGTTTGGTACAGTTTCGTCATTCATGGGTATCACAGTGGTCCGTGGGAGGTGAATCGGGTGAAGGTAGTGAAAATCCCATAATCCTTTGCATTCACTTTTATCTATCTATATATATAAAAGAGTGATGGCATCACGGCGACCCACAAAACAACAAAACTCCAGGCCCCCCAACCTCGAAATTTGACAACACAACCCATCATCCACGCCTCTAGGTTGATACAACAAAAAGAAAAGAAAAATAAAGTCCTAATTAGAGAGAGAGGAATAATTGCTTTTATCCAATTGCCGCCAGTTAGAAGGCTAAGCTCCTCCAACTTGGTCTCCGAGCAACCCAATAAAAAATAATAAAAAACACTAAAAATTAATACAATAAAATACTATGATAACAGAAAATAACTAAAAATAATGCAAGAAAATAAAAAATATAATAAATAAAAAGATAACTTACAATAAAATTAATAAAAAATTGCAAATAACGTCAAATAAAAATTACACAACAATTTTTAACCAATACCACCACCACTTTGCCACAGCAACGCGTGGCCGGGCACAGCTAGTTATATATATATAGATATAGATATAGATGTACAGATTTCTCACCTGTCTTTCAAAGACGGAACTGGACCATAATTTTCGAAGCTCTTATCTTGAATCTTTCATAGCCCTGTGATGCCACCTGCTGGCTATTCACACTTATAACCCACAATCCGAAATTTCTCTTTCCGGCTTGGTCCCAACATGGAATATCACATATTTGTTCCAGTTAAAGACTTCAGAGTTTGTGCATATTTTAGAAATCCCAAGAACTTGATTGTTTTGAAAATATGCATTCTTGAAGGTCAAGGGTTTGGACTGGATGTTCTTTGTGGTCTCGTCCGAATCTATGACCTCTGAATGCAAAATTATACAAGACTAGCTGTGCCTGGCCACGCGTTGCTGTGGCAAAGTGGTGGTGGTATTGGTTAAAAGTTGTTGTGGAATTTTTATTTGACGTTATTTGTATTTTTTTAAATTAATTTTATTGTAACTTATCTTTTTTATTTATTATATTTTATTATTTTGTTGTATTATTTTTAGTTATTTTGTTATAGTATTTTATTGTATTAATTTTTTAGTGTTTTTTATTATTTTTTATTGTATTATTTGTATTTATTTTATTTTTTATTCTTTTATTAACACTGGGCTGAGTGGGTTGCTAGGAGACCAAGTGGGCGGAGCTTAGCCTTCTAAGTGGCAGCAATTGGATAAAAACAATTATTTCTCTTCCTCTAATTAGGACTTTATTTTTCTTTGCTTTTTGTTGTATCAACCTAGAGGCGTGGATGATGGGTTGTGTTGTCAAATTTCGAGGTTGGGGGGCTTGTAGTTTTGTTGTTTTGTGGGTCGCCGTGATGCCATCACTCTATTATATATATATATATATATATAGATTTATTCAATCCACTTATAAGGAAACTAGCTGTGCCCGGCCACGTGTTGCTTTGGTGTAGTCTGGTGGTTAGTGTCAGAGTAATGTAGAGCAGTAGTAGTAGTATGAAAAACAATGGAGCGCAGAATGAAGTGACACTTCGAGACGTCAGTAAAAGCAATATACAAAGCTTTACTGAATGGAGCAATAAATAGCACAGACAGACTCTTGCAGACGACAAACAAACACAGGACTGATCTGTTCTCCAACAGATCTCAAACTCGACTCGAACTCAAGACAGACTGAACTGATGCAATCGATATACACATACTCTTGTGTCTGGATACTCCCTAGTTCCAGCCACACACCAAGGTCATCATGGCTCATTAGTGATTAACTCTTTAATTAATTTAAATCTCACATTGACAGTTAAGATCCCTCTGATTACGAGGCATCCTGGCTTTGAAGCTGTAAGGCTGTTCAGTGGTATTCAAGGTGGTCAATGGAGAACCCGTCTGGTTAGGAAGCAGCCTGGCTTTTAAGCTGCAAGGCTGTTCCACCATGCCAACGTTTTTTAAAAGTGGTTAGGCTCCACACACAGCTACGAGGTCCTCTGGGTAATGTAATTGTTTCAGTTCCCAGGGGGCTTCTGCGCATGCGCAGTATGAAATTGGGGGTTTTCTGTTATTTGGACCTTACTTTTCTAGGTTTTTTTGATCGAAAGACATAGATTGGATGACTATGTCTTTTGTGGCCAAATTTGGTGTGATTTGGTCCAGTGGTTTTGTTGTTTACTTCATGGGAAAAACGCACATTACATCTATATATATAAAAGAGTGATGGAATCCTGGCACCGAGCAAAACAACAAAACTAAACACTCCCCAACCTCGAAATTTCACAACATAAACCATCATCCATGCCTCGAGGTTGAAACCACAAAATATCACGTCACGAACCTCCACAGGGCCTAAAAAAACCACAAAAACCGGAGCTATTCAGTGCAATTCCAATGGGCCACAGCAACGCGTGGCAGGGTACAGCTAGTTTATATATATATATATACTAGCTGCGCCCGGCCACGCGTTGCTGTGGCAAAGTGGTGATGGTATTGGTTAAAAATGGTTGTGTAATTTTTATTTGACGTTATTTGTATTTTTTAATTAATTTTATTGTAAGTTATCTTTTTATTTATTATATTTTATTATTTTCTTGTATAATTTTTAGTTATTTTTTGTTATTATGGTATTTTATTGTATTAATTTTTTAGTGTTTTTAATTATTTTTAGTGTTTTTTATTATTTTTTATTGGGTTGCTAGGAGACCAAGTTGGAGGAGCTTAGCCTTCTAACTGGCAGTAATTGGATAAAAGCAATTATTCCTCTCTCTCTAATTAGGACTTTATTTTTCTTTTCTTTTTGTTGTATCAACCTAGAGGCGTGGATGATGGGTTGTGTCGTCAAATTTCGAGGTTGGGGGGCCTGTAGTTTTGTTGTTTTGTGGGTCGCCGTGATGCCATCACTCTTTTATATATATAGATAAATAAATATAGATGGGATAGTAGATGCACAACAGAGCTTGGAATTTTACACTACTACACAGAGAAGTCCCATCATAGTGGCTCCGTCTAGTCTGACTATTCCTAAAGATGAGTGACAGAGGGATTTTGAATCAATGCGCTTCCTTCCAGGGGTCATGGAAGCCAAGCGTCTCCGCGCAACGGAAATCTCTTCAAGCAGCTTCCGCATCACGTGGCCACCGCTTCTCACCCGTGGCACTGGGTATTACGTCCTGGAGTATGCCCCAAACGGAGACCCCCGGCGGAAAGTGACCAGACAGATGCCCGGCGACCACACCAGCGCTGTCGTGCGCGACCTCCAGCCGGAAACCACTTACGAGGTGGCGCTCGTTCCGGAGTCAAACGAGAAGTACATCCCTCCGCAGGTCACCAGAGTCACCACTTTGGAAGGTAAGAGCAAAACACAGTGAACTGGTAGTTCCTGTTAGGATACAGGGGGCGGGGCTAGAGGAGGGGGCGGGGCCTCTTCCCAAGTGCCTGACGGGACTGAACCTCTATATCCCACCCTGTGTTTTAACAAGCACCTCAGGGGAGGTATAGAGGCTCAGCCCTGTCTTGCGCTCTTTGGAAGAGGCTCCGCCCCCACCCCTAGCCCCGCCCTTTAGTCCTAAAAGGCCTCTCAGGAGAGATATAGAGGCTCAGCCCTGTCTCGGGCTCTTGAAAGGAGGCCCCGCCCCCTTCGCTAGCTCCGCCCTCTGTGTCCTAACAGGTGCCTGATGCTTTTTCCTCTCTCCGTAGAAGTGATCAGCCCGGCACAGGTCCTCATCTCGGACTCGAAGCCCCACAGCGTTCGGGTCAGCTGGTCCCCGACCCCGGAGGGCGTGGCCAGCTACCAGCTCCTCTATGGCCCTCTTCCTGGGAACGCCATCCAGGTGGTGGAGGTGAAAGGGAGCCTCAACTCCACCGTCCTGGAAGACCTGGCGGCCAACACCACTTACCTGGTGACCGTCTCAGCCATTTATAAATCCGGCAAAGAGAAAGCACTCTCCGCTAAGGCCTGCACCCAGGAAGGTGAGTAGATACTTCGCCCTTTAACAACACAAACGTCCAATGCTAAGGCTTTCCCGTCTGCGCAGGGTTCCATACTTCAGCCTTTAACAACACAACCGTTCGATGCTAAGGCTTCCCCGTCTGCGCAGGGTTCCATACTTGGCACTTTAACAACACAACCGTTCAATGCTAAGGCTTCCCCGTCCGCTCAGGGTTCCATACTTCGCCCTTTAACAACACAACCGTTCAATGCTAAGGCTTCCCCGTCTGCGCAGGGTTCCATACTTCGGCCTTTAACAACACAACCGTTCAATGCTAAGGCTTCCCCGTCTGCTCAGGGTTCCATACTTCGGCCTTTATCAACACAACCGTTCAATGCTAAGGCTTCCCCGTCTGCGCAGGGTTCCATACTTCGGCCTTTAACAACACAACCGTTCAATGCTAAGGCTTCCCCGTCTGCGCAGGGTTCCATACTTCGGCCTTTAACAACACAACCGTTCAATGCTAAGGCTTCCCCGTCTGCACAGGGTTCCATACTTCGCCCTTTAACAACACAACCGTTCAATGCTAAGGCTTCCCCGTCTGCGCACGGTTCCATACTTCGCCCTTTAACAACACAACCGTTCAATGCTAAGGCTTCCCCGTCTGCGCACGGTTCCATACTTCGCCCTTTAACAACACAACCGTTCAATGCTAAGGCTTCCCCGTCTGCGCACAGTTCCATACTTCGCCCTTTAACAACACAACCGTTCAATGCTAAGGCTTCCCCGTCTGCTCAGGGTTCCATACTTCGCCCTTTAACAACACAACCGTTCAATGCTAAGGCTTCCCCGTCTGCGCAGGGTTCCATACTTCGCCCTTTAACAACACAACCGTTCAATGCTAAGGCTTCTCCGTCTGCGCAGGGTTCCATACTTCGCCCTTTAACAACACAACCGTTCAATGCTAAGGCTTCCCCATCTGCGCAGGGTTCCATACTTCGGCCTTTAACAACACAACCGTTCAATGCTAAGGCTTCCCCGTCTGCGCAGGGTTCCATACTTCGGCCTTTAACAACACAACCGTTCAATGCTAAGGCTTCCCCATCTGCGCAGGGTTCCATACTTCGGCCTTTAACAACACAACCGTTCAATGCCAAGGCTTCCCCGTCTGCGCAGGGTTCCATACTTCGGCCTTTAACAACACAACCGTTCAATGCTAAGGCTTCCCCGTCTGCGCAGGGTTCCATACTTGGCACTTTAACAACACAACCGTTCAATGCTAAGGCTTCCCCGTCTGCGCAGGGTTCCATACTTCGGCCTTTAACAACACAACCGTTCAATGCCAAGGCTTCCCCGTCTGCGCAGGGTTCCATACTTCGGCCTTTAACAACACAACCGTTCAATGCTAAGGCCCTTCTGCCGTCCTCATTCCCCCCTTTCTTTGCCTCTTGACTAGAGAACTCCAAGATCAAGCACCTCCGCTTTGAGGACATGAGCCCCACCATGGTCAAGGCCTCCTGGGACGCGGCTGACGGCAACGTGGCCGGCTACCGGGTGCGGTGCCGGCGGCAGGCGGGCCCGTCGACCCTCCTCAGCGTCTCGCCCCAGATCCACAGCGTTCTGCTGTCGGACCTGGCGGTGGGCAGCACCAACAAGGTGTGCGTCCGGCCCATCTACAAAAACCTGCCGGGAAAAGGGCTGTGCAGGATGGTCCACATGCAGCCAGGTAAGAAGAAGTGAACCAATGGTAATATTGCATGTAATATATAATATATAATACTATGTAATACTAATAATACAATATAATAATATTAATTATATATTATATATTACATGCAATATTATTAACAATATTTCAATATCTATAGTACAATAAGGTAATTTATTGCCAGTATTGTGCTGTGCTAATAATATAATATCGTATGCAAATTTAATTTGTAAGCCACTCTGAGTCCCCTTCGGGGTGAGAAGGGCGGGATATAAATGTATAAAATAAATAATAATAATAATAATAATAACAATAATAACAACAATAATAATACATCACACAGTCCTAGACACTTGGGAAGTGTTCGACTTGTGATTTTGTGATACGAAATCCAGCATATCTATCTTGTTTGCTGTGTCATAAAATATAATAATAATAATAACAATAATAATAATAATAATAATAGACACTTGGGAAGTGTTCGACTTGTGATTTTGTGATACAAAATCCAGCATAGCTATCTTGTTTGCTGTGTCATAAAATATAATAATAATAATAACAATAATAATAATAATAATAATAATAATAATAATAGACACTTGGGAAGTGTTCGACTTGTGATTTTGTGATACAAAATCCAGCATATCTATCTTGTTTGCTGTGTCATAAAATATAATAATAATAATAATAATAATAATAATAATAATAATAATAATAATAATAATAATAGACACTTGGGAAGTGTTCGACTTGTGATTTTGTGATACAAAATCCAGCATAGCTATCTTGTTTGCTGTGTCATAAAATATAATAATAATAACAATAATAATAATAGACACTTGGGAAGTGTTTGACTTGTGATTTTGTGATACAAAATCCAGCATAGCTATCTTGTTTGCTGTGTCATAAAATATAATAATAATAATAATAATAATAAGAAGAAGAAGAAGAAGAAGAATTAAAAACTTTATTTCCAGACCGCCCTCTCTCCCCAGAGGTACTCAGGGCGGTTAACATACACATAAAGGGTATGTTAACTACTTTGCTAATATCAAAAGTATAAAATGACAATGACATACTCATTATAATAAAAATTCCCAAAAATTAGAAAAAAATTATACATGTAAACATTAAAGCCAGATGGGGCAACACAGTGCTATGGTGGATGACGCATGATGCATTGACTACATTTACAAGATCCTTATATGACATCTTCTGTAAAAAATAATAAATGTAAATATGTAAACAGTAAAGTCAGATGGGGCAACACAGTGTTATGGTGGATGACGCATGATGCGTTGACTATATTTACAAGATCCTTATATGAACTCTTCTGTTTTTGTCATGTTTAGCTTCAGTCCCCAGAGGCTATCGGCACCGGAGAGAGCATAAGCATTAATGGACCTGAGCAGAACCTCTGTGGAGCAGAGCGAGACGGACCGGAGGAGAGCGCGCATGCGCATGGCGCATGGCAAGTGAGCCATAATCCCAAACCTATGAGACCCCTGGCTCTCTCATTGCCACTGGGAATAAGGATTGGCACATGAAGAAGACTCCGCCAGACATTGCCCAGTATTGCTTTCCGTATCCTTCCTTGTATTCCAGCAAGACTGAGGATCCAAATCCCTTCGTCCAAAATCCTTACTGTATTTTGTATTTATTTGTTTTTAGCTATCGTCATTGAGTGAGTAAGAAGGTTACATGCAGGTCTCCCTTCTCCCACCCCTAGATTCATACATACATCTATATCTATAAAAATGTCATGTGCGTTTTATTACGGAGTAAACAACAAAACCACTGATACCAATCACATCAAATATGTCTTTCAAACAAAACAAAAAAAACACATAGAAAAATAAAATCCAAATTAGAGGAAGAACGGTTTTTTCCCCTTGCTGCCAGTTAGAAGGGTAGGCTCCGCCCATATTTATATATATATATAAATGCAATGTGTGTTTTATTACGGAGTAAACAACAAAACCACTGATACAAATCACATCAAATATGTCTTTCAAACAAAACAAAAAAAACACATAGAAAAATAAAATCCAAATTAGAGGAAGAACGGTTTTTTCCCCTTGCTGCCAGTTAGAAGGGTAGGCTCCGCCCATATTTATATATATATATAAATGCAATGTGTGTTTTATTACGGAGTAAACAACAAAACCACTGATACAAATCACATCAAATATGTCTTTCAAACAAAACAAAACAAAACACATAGAAAAATAAAATCCAAATTAGAGGAAGAACGGTTTTTTCCCCTTGCTGCCAGTTAGAAGGGTAGGCTCCGCCCATATTTATATATATATATAAATGCAATGTGTGTTTTATTACGGAGTAAACAACAAAACCACTGATACCAATCACATCAAATATGTCTTTCAAACAAAACAAAAAAAACACATAGAAAAATAAAATCCAAATTAGAGGAAGAACGGTTTTTTCCCCTTGCTGCCAGTTAGAAGGGTAGGCTCCGCCCATATCTATATATATATAAAAATGTAATGTGCGTTTTACTATGGAGTAAACAACAAAAACACTGAACCCAATCGCACCAAATTTGGCCACAAGACATCCAAAATATGTCTTTCAAACAAAACAAAAAACACCTAGAAAAATAAAGTCCAAATTAGAGGAAGAACGGTTTTTTCCCCTTGCTGCCAGTTAGAAGGGTAGGCTCCGCCCATATCTATATATATATAAAAGGGTAATGGAATCACGGCACCGGACAAAACAACTAAACTAAATGCCCCACAACCTCGAAAATTGACAGCACAACCTCTCATCCATGCCTCTACGTTCATACAACAAAAAGAAAAGAAAAATTAAGTCCTAGCCACAGCAACGCGTGGCCGGGCACAGCTAGTCTATATATAAAAATGTAATGTGTGTTTTACTATGGAGTAAACAACAAAACCAATGAACCAAATCACACAAAATTTGGCCACAAAAGACATCGTTATCTAAAATATGTCTTTCAAACAAAACAAAACACCTAGAATAATAAAGTCCAAATTAGATGAAGAACTGTTTTTTCCCCTTGCTGCCAGTTAGAAGGGTAGGCTCCGCCCACTTTGTCTCCTAGCAACCCACTCAGCCATTTAATGGTGCCCAGAGCCTCTTCACTCAGGCCTCTTCCACACTGTCTATAAAATACAGATTATCTGATTTGAACTGGATTATATGGCAGTGTAGACTCAAGGCCCTACCACACACCTATACAACAAATAATTCCCATAAAAATGATTCCCATACAAATGATTCCCATACACCACAGAAATGTGTGGCCGGGCACAGCTTTTATATATATATATATATATATATATATATATATATATATATATATTCTTAATTTCAATATTCGTTGGCACTAAGTGTATCCATTCTGAAGCCTCTGCATATTTGCCCAGGCAATCGTGGCAAATAAAATAGTTTCTGCAATAGTTTTCTGCTCTTATCGGGCAGGACACATCACATTATTTCACACAACCAGCAAGCTGGGGTTTCATTCAAACGTTTACATGGACTGCAGATGTAACATAAACATGGTGGGATTCTTTATTGGTATTGTGAAGCAGGGTTTGCTTAACCCAAGAACACGAAACAGGGCCCCTTTTCACTAATAACTTTTTGAGACGCAGTATTTTTTCTCCTTCATTAAAAATAATAATAAACAAAACGTGGTGAAGTTGCCAGAGTTCCCCATTTGTGTGTGTTGACGTCTCTTCCGATTCTTCTGGAGTAATAATAATAATAATTATTATTATTATTGATGAAAATACATCACACAGTCCTAAACACTTGGGAATGGTTTAGAGAAACAATCCCAATGTTGTATATACTCCAGGCTTGGAAACATCTACAATCACTGCACCACACAATAATAATAATAATAATAATAATAATAATAATAATAATAATAATAATAATAATAATAATAATTACTATTATTATTGACAAAAATACATCACACAGTCCTAAACCCTTTGGAATGGTTTAGAGAAACAATCCCAATGTTGTATGTACTCCAGGCCTGGAAACATCTATGATCACGGTATCACACAATAATAATAATAATAATAATAATTATTATTATTATTATTATTATTATTATTACTGACGGAAATACATCACACAGTCCTAAACGCTTGGGAATGGCTTGAGAAACAAGCCCAATGTTGTACTCCAGGCCTGGAAATGCCTATGATTACTGCACCACATTATTATTATTATTATTATTAGTATTATTATTAGTATTATTATTATTGACGAAAATATATCACACAGTCCTAAACACTTGGGAATGGTATAGAGAAACAATCTCAATGTTGTATGTACTCCAGGCCTGGAAATACCTATGATCACTGCACCACATTATTATTATTATTATTATTATTATTATTATTATTATTATTATTATTAATATTATCATCATCATTTTTGATGAAAATATATCACACACTCCTAAACGCTTGGGAATGGTTTACAGAAATAATCCCAATGTTGTATGTACTCCAAGCCTGGAAATGCCTATAATCACTGCACCACATTATTATTATTATTATTATTATTATTATTATTATTAATATTACTATTATTATTATTATTATTATTATTATTATTATTACTATTATTATTATTATTATTATTATTATTATTATTATTATTGACAAAAATATATCACACAGTCCTAAACGTTTGGGAATGGCTTAGAAAAACAATCTCAATGTTGTATGTACCCCAGGCCTGGAAATGCCTATGATAACTGCAGCACACTATTATTATTACAGTATTATTAGTAATAGTAGTAGTAGTAATATTGATGAAAATATATCACACAGTCCTAAACACTTGGGAATGGCTTAGAGAAACAATCCCAATGTTGTATGTACTCCAGGCTTGGAAACATTTGTGATCACTGCACCACATTATTATTATTATTATTATTATTATTATTATTATTATTATTATTATTGACTAAAATACATCACACCATCCTAAATGTTTGGGAATGACTTAGAGAAACAACCCCAATGTTATATGCACTCCAGGCTTGGAAACACCTATAATCACTGCACCACACAATAATAATATTATAATTTATAATTAATAATAATAATAATAATATATAATAATTAATAATAATTAATAATAATAATAATAATATAATTAATAATAATAATAATAATAATAATAATATATTAATATTATTATTAATAATATTACAATTAATAATATTATTGTGTTAATTATTATTATTGTAATTTTATTATTATTCACGAAAATACATCACATGGCCCTCTATGCTTGGGAAGTGTTCGACTTGTGATTTTGTGATACGAAATCCAGCATATATACCTCGTTTGGACAGACAGGACAGAAGAGAACAGACAGAAAGGCGGTATGTTGGTGTTTGAAGTCCAGCTTCGGTGCCTTGGGGAGAAGACTTACATCTTCTGGAAGGAGCAAGCTGCCCAAGATTCCCAAACAGATCTTTACCTCTAGGTATCTAGGTAAGTGGAAATAGGATGCAGGAGGAATTCTTTGGAAGCCGTCACTAGGTCCTGCCTGTACTTGGAGACAGAGGGCACCTCTTGGCTGTTTCTCAAAAGCTCATTATTCTTGCGGGCTTCGTAGTGGAACTGAGAGTTTCGCATCTCGTACCTAAAACACAGCAAGGGGAAGCAATGGATTTCCACCAGCCAGCAACAATGTAATGCACTCCCACCGGTCACAAAGGGAACAAGTCCAGACTTCTAGGCCTGTACATTTATTTCTTTGCGACATTTATATCCCGCCCTTCTCACTCCGAAGGAGACTCGGGGCGGCTTACAAGTTATATGTACATACAATATATTATATCGTTAGCATAGCACAATACAGTAGAGTCTCACTTATCCAACATAAACGGGCCGGCAGAATGTTGGATAAGCAAATATGTTGGATAATAAGGAGGCATTAAGGAAAAGCCTATTAAACATCAAATTAGGTTATGATTTTACAAATGAAGCACCAAAACATCATGTTAGACAACAAATTTGGCAGAAAAAGTAGTTCAATACGCAGTAATGCTATGTAGTAATTACTGTATTTATGAATTTAGCACCAAAATATCATGATATATTGAAAACATTGACTACAAAAATGCATTGGATAATCCAGAACGTTGGATAAGCGAGGGTTGGATAAGTGAGACTCTACTGTATTAGCATTATATATTACTACTAGCTGTGCCCGGCCACGCGTTGCTGTGGTGTTGTCTGGTGGTGTTGGTGAGAAATTGTTGAGGTAGTGGTGGTATTGAATGTCTGTTGTATGGTTGTCTTTATGTTTAGTATGCACACTGAAGTGGATTATATGGCAGTGTAGAGTCAAGATAATCCAGTTCAAAGCAGATAATATAAGATTCTAAATGGGTTATATTGCTGTGTGGAAGGACCTTGAGTCTACACTGCCATATAATCCAGTTACAATCTGATAATCTGTGGAAGAGGCCTAAGTGAGGCCTAACTGTGCCTGTCCCCTGGACTGAGTAGGTTGCTAGGAGACCAAGTGGGCAGAGCTTAGCCTTCAAACTGGCAGCAATTGGATAAAAACTATTATTCCTCTCCCTGTAATTAGGACTTTATTTTTCTTTTCTTTTTGTTGTATCAACCTAGAGCCGTGAATGATGGGTTGTGTTGTCAAATTTCGAGGTTGGGGGGCCTGTAGTTTTGTTGTTTTGTCCGCTGCCCTGATGCCGTCACTCTTTTATCTATATAGATATTGTACTAGACCACTATACTGCAATATTGTTAGTAATATTACATGTAATATATACGCTTATAATAGGGTATTATTATTATATTGTATTGCATTATACAATTATTATCAATATTATATGTATATAAGAAAAGGTAAAGGTTTCCCCTGACGTCAAGTCCAGTCATGTCTGACTCTGTGGGTTGGTGCTCATCTCCATTTCGAAGCCGAAGAGCCGGCATTGTCCGTAGACACCTCCAAGGTCATGTGGCCATAGGCATGACTGCATAGAGCACCGTTACCTTCCCGCCGGAGCGGTACCTATTGATCTACTCACATTGGCATGTTTTCGAACTGCTAGGTTGGCAGAAGCTGGAGCTAACAGCAGGCACTCACTCCACTCCCTGGATTCGAACCTGCAACCTTTCGGTCTGCAAGTTCAGCAGCTCACCGCTTTAACACACTGTGCCACAGGGGGTTCATTATATGTATATACAATATAACATATTATTAGCATAGCATAATATTAGTCTGACGGTATATATTATTATCTTGTTATATTGACCATTTTGGTTTGGGGCCTCGGGTCCGCTCCAGTTCCTGCTGCCGCTTCAGCTCCAGAAGCCAGGCTTCTTCCACGCCAAGGCGCTCCAGGCGGAGACGAGCCAACTCTTGCCGGTACGGAGACGTTTCGATCAGGGAATTCCCAATGGCACTTTCGGCAAGAGTCTGAAGGAACCTGATTGGGACAAGACAGGTTGACATTTTCTAGTTTGGGTAATGATCTGTCTCTACTCATCGAGCTACTAGTTTGAAGCTGCAAGGCTTTTCAACGCTAACTAAGATTGCTAAGTGCAACATTCACACTTGCCTCAAACAGACAAGAGTCTTTTCTCCCACCCTGGACATAATTCCACAGATATATAAATCCCACTTGCAGATCTCACAACCTCTGGATGCCTGCCATAGATGTGGGTATCACGTCAGGAGAGACTGCTTCTGGAACATGGCCAGACAGCCCGGAAAAATCACAGCAACCCAGTGATTCCGGCCATGAAAGCCTTCAACAACAAACCCCATAGTATTTTCTGCAGAATTAACTATTGAATCTTAATTTCTTTAATTGGAAAGTGAAAGATATAATAACATAATATATTGTATATACCTATAAAATTGGCCATAACATTATAATGTAATACAATACTAATAATAATACAATATAATATTACATGTAATATTACTAATAATATTACAGTATAGTGGTATAGCTCAATATAGTAATATATAATGCTAATGTTTTGCTATGCTAATAATATAATATATTGTACGTACATATCATTTGTAAGCCGCTCCGATGTGATATTACTAATAATATTACAGTATAGTGGTATAGTTCAATATAGTAATATATAATGCTAATGTTTTGCTATGCTAATAATATAATATATTGTACGTACATATCATTTGTAAGCCGCTCCGATGTGATATTACTAATAATATTACAGTATAGTGGTATAGTTCAATATAGTAATATATAATGCTAATGTTTGGCTATGCTAATAATATAATATATTGTACGTACATATCATTTGTAAGCCGCTCCGATGTGATATTACTAATAATATTACAGTATAGTGGTATAGCTCAATATAGTAATATATAATGCTAATGTTTTGCTATGCTAATAATATAATATATTGTACGTACATATCATTTGTAAGCCGCTCCGATGTGATATTACTAATAATATTACAGTATAGTGGTATAGTTCAATATAGTAATATATAATGCTAATGTTTTGCTATGCTAATAATATAATATATTGTACGTACATATCATTTGTAAGCCGCTCCGATGTGATATTACTAATAATATTACAGTATAGTGGTATAGCTCAATATAGTAATATATAATGCTAATGTTTTGCTATGCTAATAATATAATATATTGTACGTACATATCATTTGTAAGCCGCTCCGATGTGATATTACTAATAATATTACAGTATAGTGGTATAGTTCAATATAGTAATATATAATGCTAATGTTTTGCTATGCTAATAATATAATATATTGTACGTACATATCATTTGTAAGCCGCTCCGATGTGATATTACTAATAATATTACAGTATAGTGGTATAGTTCAATATAGTAATATATAATGCTAATGTTTGGCTATGCTAATAATATAATATATTGTACGTACATATCATTTGTAAGCCGCTCCGATGTGATATTACTAATAATATTACAGTATAGTGGTATAGTTCAATATAGTAATATATAATGCTAATGTTTTGCTATGCTAATAATATAATATATTGTACGTACATATCATTTGTAAGCCGCTCCGATGTGATATTACTAATAATATTACAGTATAGTGGTATAGTTCAATATAGTAATATATAATGCTAATGTTTTGCTATGCTAATAATATAATATATTGTACGTACATATCATTTGTAAGCCGCTCCGATGTGATATTACTAATAATATTACAGTATAGTGGTATAGTTCAATATAGTAATATATAATGCTAATGTTTGGCTATGCTAATAATATAATATATTGTACGTACATATCATTTGTAAGCCGCTCCGATGTGATATTACTAATAATATTACAGTATAGTGGTATAGTTCAATATAGTAATATATAATGCTAATATTTTGCTATGCTAATAATATAATATATTGTACGTACATATCATTTGTAAGCCGCTCCGAGTCCCCTTTGGGCTGAGAAAGGCGGGATATCAATGTCACAAATAAATAAATAAAAGGACTAGAGATATAGTGATGAAGGTGTATTGGGAAAATATAATACTTGTATTGTAAACTATATATTGAATGTAATCATATTAGAAATAGGAATAGGAAAAATGCAGCCCCAAAATACACTCTGCTCAGCAAATACCCGTTTTCCCATAAGCAGAGACCAAAGTTCACCCTAAGTGCCAGAGACATATGTCAAGTGTCAACAAGAATAGATAAGCTAATGGACAAGAGACAAATTAAGGTTTTTGGGATGTCAAGGTAAGACCTGGTGCCATGTAGGAGTGCTAATGACTCTCTGACAAGCTAAGGTAGGGGGGAATTCCTTAATTAATGGATCCTGAGAGCCTAGATGGGAATTCCTTAGATAAGGCCTAATGGAGGGTCAGAGGTCTTGAAAGTAGTCTATATTTTAGGAAACTGCAAAAGTAACTTTTAGTAAAGTGCAAAGTAAGACTTTTTTGACACTAATTGGTGATGAATAATGCCTATATGACGTAGATAGAGGAAGGCAAAAATAGTATATAAGAACCTGTGTTTCTTTGTTCTGTACCCCTTTTCCTGGAGACAGGAGGGTCTATATTCTCTCTGGCCACTGAGAATAAACGTCTTTTTTCTACAGCCACCGGAACTCTCTTTTGTCTCATTACCTCAAACTTTTGTCTGCCATTTCAATAGAAGGCAATGTGCATCAACAGCAGCTCATTGGTGTGGCTGGATATGAACAATGGCCAAGCTCTCTCTTACCTTTCATTGAGTTCTTGGGCTGTAGGTGAGCAGATAGAAGCAGAAGGGAAACTGTACGGACTCCATCCATTGTTGAGTGTTCCCCTTGCCTTAGGAGACCACGAACTGCGCATCCTTACCTGCGGCTGCTTGCTCAACCTGCCTTTCTTAAAGAGCTGTGGCGGAGGTTGCGCACAAGCATTGGCCTTGGCTGAGGTGGGCTTCCACACCGGCCTCGGAGACTGAGAGTGGGATCGGACCCAGCGTGTACGTTTGGCAGGTGGAGAGAATGACCGGCTACGGATGGACCCAGAATGGTCAAGGCTCAGCGGCGGGGAGAAAGAGGACCTTTTTGGCCAGGAGCCTTTCACTGGGATCTCAGGAGGCAACAAAGACTTGACGCCGATGACATGCGGAGACCCAAGCTTCAAGGGGAAGGCGCGATCCACCGACGGCCAGATATTTTGGTGTATGAACTCATTTCCGAGCAGCCCAGTCACCCGCTTCATTGGCGACATGGCAACAATTGGGAGGCCCAAGTTTGTCATCTCTGAAGGTCTGAGCAGATGCTTCAGCTTCAAGAACCGCTCTGTCTCTGTGGATGACTTTGGTGTCTCTCCAATACTGGAGTCCTCCCAGCTCCCAGTAAGAGCCACTGGCCAATTGGAGCCAAAATGGCTTGTATCAGATACAGATTCCAAGTTGAAAGGGTGCTCTTGATTCAGGCTGGAGGCCAAGCTATCCACTTGGACCTTGAGTTGCCTCAGACTTTCTTCCAAATCATCCATAGTGGGCATCTCGGTGATGCCATGAGAGGTGTAACTATCTATAATAATAATAATAATAATAATAATAATAATAATAATTAATAGTAATAATTATTATTATTATTATTATTAATAATAATAATAAATAATAATAATAATAATTATTGGAACTTATGCATCAAGTACCACCTGCCAGCAGCAAAGAACTGGTGGGATCACAAACCAGCAAAGGTCGTGGAAAATGAACACGCAAAGATACTGTGGGACTTCCGAATCCAGACTGACAAAGTTCTGGAACACAACACACCAGATATCACAGTTGTGGAAAAGAACAAGGTTTGGATCATGGATGTCGCCATCCCAGGTGACAGTCGCATTGATGAAAAACAACAGGAAAAACTCAGCCGCTATCAGGACCTCAAGATTGAACTTCAAAGACTCTGGCAGAAACCAGTGCAGGTGGTCCCGGTGGTGATGGGCACACTGGGTGCCGTGCCAAAAGATCTCAGCCGGCATTTGGAAACAATAGACATTGACAAAATTACGATCTGCCAACTGCAAAAGGCCACCCTGCTGGGATCTGCACGCATCATCCGAAAATACATCACACAGTCCTAGACACTTGGGAAGTGTTCGACTTGTGGTTTTGTGAAACGAAATCCAGCATATCTATCTTGTTTGCTGTGTCATACAACATCGTTGTGTCAATAATAATAATAATAATAATTGCTGGGTCATACAATAAAATAATAATAATAATAATAATAATACAGTAATAATAATAATACTTTATTCTTATATCCCACTGGCTTACAAAGGGACCATGCCCAAACAATATAAAAATACAACAGTAAAAACAAATCCAAACACATCCATAAATACATTAAGAAAAAGCATACAACAACAATTTAAAAACAATTAAAATATTTTCAATGCCTATGTGGAAGGAAAGCCGTTTATTTTATTTTATTTATTATTTGCAACATTTATATCCTGCCCTTCTCACCCTGAAGAGGACTCAGGGTGGCTTACAATTTATATGTATGTACAATATATTATATTATTAGCATAGCACAATATAAGCATTATATATGACTATATTGTACTATACCACTATATTGCAATATTATTAGTAATATAAAAATACAATTATAATAGTGTATTATTATATTTATTACCTTATAATATTATCAATATTATATGTATATACCATTAGCATATATTATTATATATTATTAGTATATATTATTAGCATAGCACAATATAAGCATTATATTGTGCTATCATATATACTGTCATATTATTAGTAATATTACATGTAATATATAATATACAATAATAGTAGTGTATTGTTATATTGTATTACATTATAATATTATTATCAATATTATATGTATATATAATATATTATATTATTATATAATATATTATATTATTAGCATAGCACAATATAAGCATTATATTGTGCTATCATATATACTGTCATATTATTAGTAATATTACATGTAATATATAATATACAATAATAGTAGTGTATTGTTATATTGTATTACATTATAATATTATTATCAATATTATATGTATATATAATATATTATATTATTAGCATAGCACAATATAAGCATTATATATTACTATATAGTACTATACCATTATACTGTTATATTATTAGTAATATTACAGGTAATATATAAAATACAATAATAGCAGTGTATTATTATATTGCATTACATTATAATATTATTACCAATATTACATGTAATATATAATATACAATAATACTAGCGTATTATTATGTTGTATTACATTATATTATTATTATCAATATTATATGTATATACGATATATTGTATTATTATTATTATTATTGTATTATTAGTATAGCATAGCACCTGAAAGAAGGCCTCAGGCCAAGCTCCAGCCAGCTTCCGCGTAGCAACAGCCTCAAACAAGCTCCCGTTGCTAAGGGGAAAAAGCTCCGCCTCCTTTCAGTCGGCTTCATTTCCCGCGCATGCGCAGAAGCAGAGCCGTTCTTTCCATGAAGTAGATTTCTGAGTGAGGGAAGAAGGAGCGTGTCTGCGCATGCGTAGACGCACAGCCGCTCTACGTGAGGGAGATTTCTGAGAGGAGGGAAGGAGGAGTGTGTTCGCGCATGCGCAGAAGCAGAGCCGTTCTTTCTGTGAGATTTCTGAGGGAAGAAGGAGCATGTCTGCGCATGAGCAGAAGCAGAGCCGCTTTTCCGTGAGATTTATGAGGGAAGAAGGAGCGTGTCTGCGCATGAGCAGAAGCAGAGCCGCTTTTCCGTGAGATTTATGAGGGAAGAAGGAGCGTATCTGCGCATGAGCAGAAGCAGAGCCGCTTTTCCGTGAGATTTATGAGGAAAGAAGGAGCATGTCTGCGCATGAGCAGAAGCAGAGCCGCTCTTTCCGTGAGATTTATGAGGGAAGAAGGAGCGTATCTGCGCATGCGCAGAATCAGAGCCGCTCTTTCCGTGAGGGAAATTTCTAAGAGGGAAGAAGGAGCATGTCTGCGCATGCGTAGAAGCAGAGCCGCTCTTTCCGTGAGATTCATGAGGAAAGAAGGAGCGTGTCTGCGCATGAGCAGAAGCAGAGCCGCTTTTCCGTGAGATTTATGAGGGAAGAAGGAGCGTATCTGCGCATGAGCAGAAGCAGAGCCGCTTTTCCGTGAGATTTATGAGGGAAGAAGGAGCATGTCTGCGCATGAGCAGAAGCAGAGCCGCTCTTTCCGTGAGATTTCTGAGGAAAGAAGGAGCGTATCTGCGCATGCGCAGAAGCAGAGCCGCTCTTTCCGTGAGGGAAATTTCTAAGAGGGAAGAAGGAGCGTGTCTGCGCATGCCCAGAACTGAGGGGAAAAAAGTCGCGTGAGGCAGTAGCCGGAAGAGGCAGGGCTGCGCCTGCGCAGAACGGAGGAAGTTAGGTCCTCGTGTGTGAGGAAAATTTTTTGCCTGTCTTGCCGGGGAAGAAAGTGGCTCCATGTCGTGGCTCTTCGGCCTGAACCGCGGCGGAGGCGGCGACGCTTCTTCCCCGGGCCTGCCTCCCTTGCCGCCTCCGCCCTCAGGCGTTTCCTCCGCCGGGGAAGGGGCCGGGGAAGGCGGCCGCCCCAAGGACAAATGGAGCAACTTCGACCCCACGGGCCTGGAGCGCGCCGCCAAGGCCGCCAGGGAGCTCGACGCCTCGCGTGAGTCATGACAAAGGGTCCAAAGAGGGCCCACTTTCAGTATGTTTTACCTTGGGGACCCGGCGTTGCCATGGTTACTTGATAAAGCCCATTTTCAGTAGTCCAAAATGCATCAGGTTGTGGGCGAACTACAACTCCCATCATGCCAGGTGAACCCTGAGTAACTCCATTAGTACTTCAAGTGTGCTCTGGATGCACCATGGGTGGGTTCAGTGTGCTCTCTGGCTGTAGGGTGAACTACAACTCCCACTAATATAATAACAATAATAATAATATATAATTTACAATCATATATAATATTATAATATACTAGCTGTGCCCGGCCACGCGTTGCTGTGGCAAAGTGGTGGTGGTATTGGTTAAAAATTGTTGTGTAATTTTTATTTGATGTTATTTGCATTTTTTATTAATTTTATTGTAAGTTATTTTTTATTTATTATATTTTATTATTTCCTTGTATTATTTTTAGTTATTTTCTGTTATAGTATTTTATTGTATCAATTTTTTAGTGTTTTTTATTATTTTTATTGGGTTGCTAGGAGACCAAGTTGGAGGAGCTTAGCCTTCTAACTGGCAGCAGTTGGATAAAAGCAATCATTCCTCTCTCTCTAATTAGGACTTTATTTTTCTTTTCTTTTTGTCGTATCAACCTAGAGGCGTGGATGATGGGTTGTGTTGTCAAATTTCGAGGTTGGGGGGCCTGTAGTTTTGTTGTTTTGTGGGTCGCCGTGATGCCATCACTCTTTTATATATATAGATTGTATATGCATCTACAGTAGAGTCTCACTTATCCAACATAAATGGGCCAGCAGAACATTGGATAAGCGAATATGTTGGATAATTAGGAGAGATTAAGGAAAAGCCTATTAAACATCAAATTAGGTTATGATTTTACAAATTAAGCACCAAAACATCATGTTATGCAACAAATTTGACAAAAAAGTAGTTCAATACGCAGTAATGCTACGTAGTAATTACTGTATTTACGAATTTAACACCAATATATCACGATGTATTGAAAACATTGACTACAAATATGCATTGGATAATCCAGAACATTGGATAAGCGAGTCTTGGATAAGTGAGACTCTACTGTATATTGTGTGTATATATATATATATATATATACACACACACACACACATATATATGTATAGTAGAGTCTCGCTTATCCAACGTAAACGGGCCAGCAGAATGTTGGGTAAGCGAATATGTTGGATAATACGGAGAGATAAAGGAAAAGCCTATTAAACATCAAATTAGGTTATGATTTTACAAATTAAGCACCAAAACATCATGTTATACAACAAATTTGAAAGAAAAAATAGTTCAATATGCAGTAGTGCTATGTAGTAATTACTGTATTTATGAATTTAGCACCAAAATATCACAATATTTTGAAAACATTGACTACATTGTGTTGGATAATCCAGAACGTTGGATAAGCAAGTGTTGGATATGTGAGACTCTACTGTATATGTATGCATAATATGTATGTGTGTATATAAGAATATAATATAATATATAACATGTATAATATATAAGAATATATATTATATATACATTTTCTTATATATAATATAATATATTGCACTTTACCACCTTGATTTAGCATTGAGTAGCCTTGCAGCTTCAAAGCCTGGCTGCTTCTTGCCTGGGGAATCCTTGGATAAGTGAGACTCTACTGTAATATTATTTTGTAATACAATATAATACTAATAATACAATATAATCATGTTAATTGTATACTATATATTACATGTAATATTTTAAATAATATTAAAATATATAGATATAGTACAATATAGTAATTTATTGCCAGTATTGTGCTATGCTAATAATATAATATTGTATGTGAATTTAATTTGTAAGCCGCTCTGAGTCCCCTTCAGGGTGAGGAGGGCGGGATATAAATTTATTAAATAAATAAATAATAAAAATAGGTAAGGTAAAGGTTTTCCCCTGACGTTAAGTCCAGTCATGTCCAACTCTGGGAGTTGGTGCTCATCTCCATTTCTAAGCCGAAGAGCCGGCGTTATCCGTAGACACCTCCAAGGTCATGTGGCCATTGGCATGACTGCATGGAGCGCCGTTACCTTCCTGCCGGAGCGGTACCTATTGATCTACTCACATTGGCTTGTTTTCGAACTGCTAGGTTGGCACGAGCTGGGGCTAACAATGCGCGCTCACTCCGCTCCCGGGATTTCAACCTGGGACCCTTGACATTAAGTTAGTCAAATCCGACTAGGGGTTGGTGCTCATCTCCATTTCTAAGCCGCAGAGACGGCGTTGTCCATGGACACCTCCAAGGTCATGTGGCCGGCATGACTGCATGGAGCGCAGTTACCTTCCCGTCGGAGCGGTATCTATTGATCTACTCACATTTGCATGTTTTCGAACTGCTACACTCGCAGAAGCTGGGGCTAACAGCGGGAGCTCACTCCGCTCCCTGGATTCGAACAGCAGACTTTTTTGTCTGCAAGTTCAGCACGCTGCGCCACGAGGAGCTTCTAATAATAATAATAATAATAATAATATAAAACTTAATTTATATACCGCCCTATCTCCACAGGGGACCCAGGGCGGTTTCCAACATAATAAAAAAAAAACAATACACATAATAAAAACAGAACCATGCAACAATTTAAAAATAATACAAGTAATAAACATAAATACACAACATACGATCCAGCAATGAAAAATAAAACTAGAAACAATAGGAGTTAGTCAAGCCAGTTCTGTGTGCCAAGTGTGGTCCAAGTCCATCATCAGTGAAGGTCACAATTTGTCTCTGGTTGTGGGTGAAATACAACTCCCAGAAAGGAGGGTCAATTTCTCCCCAAATAAATAGTCTAATTTTGAGCTACCAACTTGCAGTTTTCCAGCAGTAGATTGCATCAGTGGGAGCTGTCCTTTGAACCTTCAGCCTTCACGTGACTCATGACTTTATCATTCATAGTTAGCAACGACTAGATCATGGGAATGGCAGTCTAGTAAGGCATAAGGACTCTTTTGCTGCAAAGGCAAAAAACCTTGCGAAGCTACAACTCCTTTGAGAGTTTTCCTGGGAGTTATTGCTTCTGAGGTTCTTTGTAAAACTCTAGCCTCTCAGCCAAACAACCAACTCCAAGGGCTCCACAGCATTGAGGCATAGCAGTTAAAGCGAATTTCCCTTCCAAGGGATAGATTTCTCTCACTTCCTGTTGTCCTAGCCCTATTCTTATTTATTTATTTACTACATATATACCCCACCCTTTCTCACCCTGAAGGGGACTTAGAGCAGCTTACAAATTATATGTACATACAATATATTATATCATTAGCATAGCACAATATTAGCATTATGTATTACTCTATTGTACTATACCACTATACTGTGATATTATTAGTAATACAGTAGAGTCTCACTTATCCAAGCCTCGTTTATCCAAGCTTCTGGATAATCCAAGCCATTTTTGTAGTCAATGTTTTCAATATATCGTGATATTTTGGTTCTAAATTTGTAAATACAGTAATTATTACATAGCATTACTGTGTATTGAACTACTTTTTCTGTCAAGTTTGTTGTACAACATGATGTTTTGGTGCTTAATTTGTAAAATCAGAACCTAATTTGATGTTTAATAGGCTTTTCCTCAATCCGTCCTTATTATCCAAGATATTCACTTATCCAAGCTTCTGCTGGCCTGTTTAGCTTGGATAAGTGAGACTCTACTGTACATTTAATCTACAATATATAATTAATATTATTATATTGTATTATTCTTAGTATTATATTGCGTTGCATTATAATATTAGTATCAATATTATATGTATATATACAATATATTATTACCAAAGGTAAAAGTTTCCTTTGACGTTAAGTCCAGTCATATCCGACTCTGGAGGTTGGTGTTCATCTCTATTTTTAAGCCGAAGAGCCGGCGTTGTCCGTAGACACCTCCAAGGTCATGTGGCCATTAGGCATGACTGCATGGAACGCCATTACCTTCCCACCGGAGCAGTACCTATTGATCTACTCAAATTGCCATGTTTTTGAACTGCTAGGCTGGCAGAAGCTGGGGCTAACAGCGGGAGCTCACTCTGCTCCCTGGATTCGAACCTGTGACCTTTTGGTCTGCAAGTTCAGCAGCTCAGCGCTTTAACACACTCTGCCAATCGGGGGGGGGGGGGGCATTATTATTATTTTTACCATATTTTATTTTATTATTGCCATAGCACAATATTATTATATTATATAATACTATGTTGTTGCTAAGGGGAGGAGTCATTTGTAAGTCGGATGTTTGTAACTCAGGGACTGCCTGTAATGAGTGTAATGCCTTTACAGACTCAAAGCCCGAACAGCTCTGATATTTGGGGTGGTTAGCTTATCTGCCTTCCAGCTTTGGAAGTCTTGTTCCCCAGTTGGTTGTGATATAGAGTCAAATGATTTGAAGGGGTGACCTATAGACTTGTGCCTTTTGCTCTTTGTCCTTCTTTGTGGTCACCCACTTGCAAAGGAGTGTTGAACTATGTCTCTTCTTTTCAGGACATGCCAAAGAGGCTCTCAATATGGCACAGTTGCAGGAACAGACTCTCCAGCTAGAGCAGCAGACCAAACTGAAGGTGAGCTAAGCTTTTGAGCTCCAAACTGTCTTAGTAGATATCATAACCCTTTTGTTTGTTTACGGAGTCTCAACTCAGTGTTAAAGATCCTGTTTGTAAACAGAAGATCACCCATCTGGATAATTTAATATTTTTGAGAGTACAACTCTTCCAAATCACTTCCCTGTATCAACTGTTAAAGCAGTATTTCTCAACCTGTGGGTCCCCAGATGTTTTGGCCTACAACTCCCAGAAATCCCAGCCAGTTTACCAACTGTTAGGATTTCTGGTTGAGAACCACAGTTTTAGAGGGTTTGTTGACATTGTGGAAAATTTACTCTTCCAAGCTCTGAGATCATCTCAATTATATACAATAATAATAATAATAATAATAATAATAATAATAATAATAATAATAATTTTATTCTTATATCCCGCCCCATCTCCCCGGAGGGACTCGGGGCGGCTTACATGGGGCCATGCCCAGACACGACAGCACAAATCAGATAAAACATTAAACCGAGCAGTAAAACTTCAACATGATTAAAAACAGTCATAAAAGTCAATATACACAATAATATTAAAATCCCGATTTGGGTCAAAAGATCCAGGCCAAGGTGCAAAGCAATATCAAGTTATCAGGGAGGGATAATTATACAGCAGGTGTAATACTTAAAGTGCTGAATGAATCCTAAAAACAATCCAGAGGGTCTACTGCTTAATAGGTAAATAACATGATCCCACAAGGATCAGTCAATGAAGGCCTTCTGGAATAGCCAAGTTTTCAGGCTCTTCCTGAAAGAAAGTAGGGTAGGGGCCTGCCTAATCTCCCTGGGGAGCGAGTTCCACAGCTGGGGGGCCACGGCGGAGAAGGCCCTCTCCCTCGTCCCCACCAACCGCAACTGCGAAGTTGGTGGAAGCGAGAGGAGGCCCTCTCCCAACGAGCGAAGAGGTCGTGCGGGTTCATAGGGGGAAATGCGGTCTCGAAGGTAGGTGGGTCCCAAACCGTTTAGGGCTTTGTAGGTGATAACCTGCACCTTGAATTGGGCTCGGAAAATAAATGGCAGCCAGTGGAGCTCTTTAAACAGCGGCGTTGAGCGCGCCCTGTAATCTGCCCCAGTTAGAAACCTGGCTGCCGATCATTGTACTAGTTGTAGTTTCCGAGCCGTCTTCAAAGGCAGCCCCACGTAGAGCGCATTGCAGTAATCCAGTCTAGAGGTAACTAAGGCATGGACCACCATGGTCAGATCTGACTTCTCGAGGTATGGTCGCAGCTGGCGCACAAGTTTTAGTTGTGCAAAGGCCCTCCCAGCCACGGCCGACACCTGGGCCTCAAGTGTCAGCGCAGAGTCCAGGAGGACCCCCAAGCTGCGGACCTGCGCCTTCAGGGGGAGTGCAACCCCGTCAAGCACAGGTGGCCACCCAATACCCCGATCAGACGTACGACTGACCTGGAGGACCTCTGTCTTGTCAGGATTGAGCTTCAGCTTGTTCGCCCTCATCCAGGCCAATACAGCGGCCAGACACTGGTCCAGTATCCGAGGGGCTTCCTTGGAATTAGGTGGAAAGGAGTAGTAGAGTTGGGTGTCATCCGCGTAGAGATGGCACCGCACTCCAAAACTCCGGATGACCTCACCCAGTGGTTTCATGTAGATATTAAAAAGCATGGGGGACAAAATGGAACCTTGTGGGACCCCACAGGTCAATGGCCAGGGGTCCGAGCAGGTGTCCCCCAGCTTCACCAACTGGGAACGGCCCTCTAGGAAGGACTGGAGCCACTGCAATGCAGTGCCCCCAAGGCCCATCCCAGAGAGCCGTCCCAGAAGGATACCATGGTCGATGGTATCGAAAGCCGCTGAGATATCCAAGAGAACCAGCAGGGTCACACTCCCCCTGTCCAGCTCTCTGCGGAGGTCATCCACCAAGGCTACCAAAGCCGTCTCGGTACTGTAGCCAGGTCTGAAACCAGACTGCGATTGGTCCAGAAAATCCGTATCTTCCAAGAATCCCTGGAGCTGGGAAGCAACCACCCGCTCCAAGACCTTGCCCAAGAATGGAAGGTTAGAGATTGGTCTGTAGTTACTGAGGTTAGCCGGATCCAAGGAGGCTTTCTTCAAAACAGGCCTCACCACAGCTTGTTTTAGGCCAGATGGAAATATGCCCTGCTCCAAAGAGGCATTGATTATTCTCATAAACCAATCAACTAGCCCTCCACTGGCTTGTTTTAAGAGCCAAGATGGGCAAGGGTCAAGGGCACAGGTGGTCGCCCTCACCGCTCCAAGAATCTTGTCCACATCATCAGGCTGCACAAGCCGAAACGAATCCCACAAGATCGAACAGACAGATGCCTCGGTTACCTCACCTGGCAATGCATCAAGGCCGGCGTCTAAGTCGGAACGAATCTGAGCGACTTTGTCTGCAAAATGGTGAGCGAACTCGCTACACCGAGTTGATGAGATGTCGGGTGCTCCCCCGACCTGAGGAGGGTGGAGGAGCTCCCCAACAACTCGAAACAACTCTGAAGATCTATTTGTTGCAGACGCGATGCGGGCAGTCGAGAAAACTTTCCTGGCTGCCCGCAACGCCGCGGAATAGGCCCTAATAGCGGCTCTAGACCGTGCTCGGTCAGATACGTCACGAGTTGTCTGCCAGCGGCACTCTAGTCTCCTTCTTGCACGTTTCATCTCCGCCAGCTCCCCAGTAAACCAGGGAGCTGGGGCAACTCCACGCAGCGAGAGGGGATGCTCAGGAGCAATCGTGTCTATTGCCCTGGACAACTCGCCAATATCATTTACAATAATATATAATAATTATAACATACTAGCTGTGCCCGGCCATGCGTTGCTGTGGCAAAGTGGTGGTGGTATTGGTTAAAAATTGTTGTGTAATTTTTATTTGACATTATTTGTATTTTTTAATTAATTTTATTGTAAGTTATCTTTTTATTTATTATACTTTATTATTTTCTTGTATTATTTTTAGTTATTTTCTGTTATTATAGTATTTTATTGTATTAATCGTTTAGTGTTTTTAATTATTTTTAGTGTTTTTTATTATTTTTTATTGGGTTGCTAGGAGACCAAGTTGGAGGAGCTTAGCCTTCTAACTGGCAGCAATTGTATAAAAGCAATTATTCCTCTCGCTCTAATTAGGACTTTATTTTTCTTTTCTTTTTGTTGTATCAACCTAGAGGCGTGGATGATGGGTTGTGTTGTCAAATTTCGAGGTTGGGGGGCCTGTAGTTTTGTTGGTCGCCGTGATGCCATCACTCTTTTATATATATATAGATTGTGTATACATATAATATTCATAATATTATATTGTAATACAATATAATACTAATATTAATTATATATATTTTACATGTAATATTACTAATTACTAATAATATTACAATATATTGAAATAGTACAATATAATAATTTATTGCCAGTATTGTACTATTTATTTATTACAATATTTATATCCCGCCCTTCTCACCCAATAGGGGACTCAGGGCGGCTTACAATAAAACACATATATAAAATTGTACAATACATTGTGAATCAATTAAAAAGTTATTAAATTACATCAGACATTCATAAAAACACTTATAAAATACAGATGGGCATGTCCGAGTCTGAAAGACTGGATCTGTCAATTGAGTTCCAGCGTACATAATAATAATTGATTGATTATTTTCCCTTCGGTCTTTTGTCCTAGGAATATGAGGCTGCCATAGAGCAACTGAAGAACGAACAGGTCCGGATACAAGCGGAAGAGAGAAGAAAAACACTGAATGAAGAGACAAGGCAGCAGCAAGCAGTAAAGTGGGCTTTTCTGATCATGTCTGAAAGTCAGGGGGCAAAAACAGAGTTGTAAATAAGTAAAATCCACCTTCCTTCCAAGTTTAACCTGCCAAAAACCCACATTATTGTCTCCAAGTAATATGGTTTTTTAACAGATATATTTTAAATAAATATATATTGAAGTGTATTCTTTTTTTTCCTTCACAGAGAGCACAATACCAAGACAAGTTGGCCAGGCAGCGGTATGAGGACCAGCTAAGACAACAGGTGAGGCTACCTCCTTGCAGGAAATACACCTGAATTACTTATAGTAAAAAATACCGTATATACTCAAGTATAAGCCGACCCGAATATAATTTTGCCACAAAAATACTGGGAAAACATTGACTCCAGTATAAGCCGAGGGAGGTAGATTTCAGAAATAAAATTACCGTATATACTCGAGTATAAGCTGACCCGAATATAAGCCGAGGCACCTAATTTTGCCACTTAAAAACTGGGAAAACATTGGCTCCAGTATAAGCCGAGGGTGGTAAATTTCAGAAATAAAAATACTGTATATACTCGAGTATAAGCCGCCTCGAATATAAGACATGGCACCTAATTTTACCACAAAAAACCTGGGAAAACATTGACTCCAGTATAAGCCGAAGATGGTAAATTTCAGAAATAAAAATGGATACCAATAAAATTACATTAATTGAGGCATCAGTAGGTTAAATGTTTTTGAATATTTACATCAAGCTCCAATTTAAGATAAGACTGTCCAACTCTGATCCAATCATGATTCTCATCTTCAATGTAAATTTGGTTATGTATCCTTTTAATAATAATAGAGTAAAATAATACATGTAATAATAATAATACATACAGGAAAATAATACATGTCATAATAAATAGAGTAAAATAATAAATGCAATAATAATAAGATCAGAGTGAAATAATAAATGTATTAATAATAATAAAAATAGAGTAAAATAAATGTAATACTGTAATAATAAATAGAGTAAAATAATAAATGCAGTAATAATAATAATAATAATAATAAGATCAGAGTGAAATAATAAATGTATTAATAATAAAAAGAGTGAAATGTAATAGTAGCAACAATAATAGAGAAAAATAATAAATGTAATAATACCAATAATAATAGAGAAAAATAATAAATGTACCATATATTCTCGAATATAAGTTGACCCAAATATAAGCCAACCAGAACCCTCACCCGGGTATAAGCCGAGCGGGGCTTTTTCAGTCTTTAAAAAAGGGCTGAAAAACTAGGCTTATACTCAAGTATATACAGTAAGTGAACTCATGTCTTTTGGGGTTGATTTTTTAACTAAACCTATACGAACAATATAAGATATTGTAAATACATATATTGATAATATTATAATATAATAATAATACACTATTATAATTGTATATTTATATTACGTGTAATAATACTAATATAGTGGTATAGTACAATACAGTAATATATAATGCTTATATTGTGCTGTGCAAATAATATAATATATTGTATGTACATATGACTCGTAAGCCACCCTGAGTCCCCTTTGGGGTGAGAAGGACGGGATATAAATGTCGCAAATAATAATAATGTAGTAATATATAATGCTTATATTGTGCTATGCTAATAATATAATATATTGTATGTACATATAACTTGTAAGCCGCCCTGAGTCCCCTTTGGGGTGAGAAGGGCGGGATATAAATGTCGCAAATAATAATAATAATGTAGTAATATATAATGCTTATATTGTGCTATGCTAATAATATAATATATTGTATGTACATATAACTTGTAAGCCGCCCTGAGTCCCCTTTGGGGTGAGAAGGGCGGGATATAAATGTCGCTAATAAATAAATAATTGTATATATGGGAACAGCTAAATTGAGTGCCTCGTTCTCTCTTTCTAGCAACTCCTTAATGAAGAGAATTTGAGAAAGCAAGAGGAATCTGTTCAGAAGCAGGAGGCCATGAGACGAGGTAATTTAAGGTTTCTTTTTCCCTTTTCTTGGAGAGGAAGTATAACTGATAGATAGTTAGATCTCTTTATTGATTATTCTACTGAGCATATCAACAATAAAAGATAAAACCAAAAATATATAGACAAATAGGGGCCATGGTAGAGCAGTGGGATAAAATTTATGTATTTATTTATTTACAGTATTTATATTCCACCCTTCTTTCTCACCCCGAAGGGGACTCTGGGCGGATCACATCGTACACATATAAGGCAAACATTCAATGCCATATAAACATAGAACAGAGACAGACACAGAGGCAATTTAAACTTCTCCAGCTTCCTGAGGGTATGCTTGATTCCGGCCACAGGGGTAGCAGTTGCTTCATCATCCACTGCAATGGCAACTTCCTCGTTCCAACAGCGGCTGGATGATTTTTATGGTGTCGTAAATTAGCCTCCCCACGTATAAGTGGTACCTAAATTTCCTACTTGATAGATTTTTTTTCGTGTCAGGAGCAACCGGACTTGCTTTTGGAGTGATAGATGCAACCTTGAGATCATTTGGGGAGGGGTTATCTAGATGCTGTTTTTATATTTTAATGTTAATGGTTTTAAATTGTATTTATATGTTGATTGTTTCTATTGATTTTATGTTATGTTTTATTTGCTTTGTATAATGTGGCATTAAATTTTTGCCTAAATGTATGTGGTACGCCGCTCTGAGTCCCTTGTGGGGTGAGAAGAGTGGGATAGAAATGAAGAAAAGAAAGAAGAAGAAGAAACTATTTGGGTTGTTGTATGTTGTATGTCTTTCGGGCTGTGTGGCCATGTTCCAGAAGTATTCTCTCCTGACATTTCGCCCATATCTATGGCAGGCATCCTCAGAAGTTGTGAGGATGCCTGCCATAGAGGCAACCTCTGAGGATGCCTGCCATAGATGTGGGTGAAACATCAGGAGAGAATACTTCTGGAACATGGCCACACAGCCCGAAAAACATACAACAACCCTGTGATCCCGGCCATGAAAGCCTTCGACAACACAAGAAACTATTTTTTGGGTTACTTAGGTCAGCAACGAGCAGTGGCTATTTTTTATTTTAATTGTCGGGTGCTCACCCCGACACGGGCTGGCCGCGAACTCATGACCTCTTGGTCAGAGTGATTTATTGCAGCTGGCTGCTAACCAACCTGTGCCACAGCCCGCTAACTGCAGGAAATCTGTTGACCGGAGGCTTGGCATTTAAAAGTCGGGGTGAGCACCAGACTGTCAGCCCTAGCTTTTGCCAACTTAGCAGTTTGAAAGCCTGCAATGTGAGTAGATCAATAGGTACCCGCCTCTGCGGGAAGGTAAAAAGGCCTGCATATCCATATATTTCTTGAGAAAGGATTTTGTCCCAGGCGGACAATAATATGTTAAAATATAATTAACTATACACATAATAAAAGTGAAAATATGTATGTGTGTGTGTGTGTTGCGCCTACTCAAGGCACTGTTGTCTCTCTTTTGCAGCTACGGTGGAGCGGGAGATGGAGCTCCGGCACAAGAACGAGATGCTGCGGATCGAAGCCGAGGCCCGGGCGAGGGCCAAGGCGGAGCGGGAGAACGCAGACCTCATCCGGGAACAGATTCGGTTGAAGGCAGCCGAGCACCGCCAGACTGTGCTCGATTCCCTCAAGTAGGTTTGAACTCAGCTGAAGCATTGGGAGCAGCCTGTCAATTTGCGTTTTGTCAGCCTGAACTGCGTGGTGTTGTCCACCGAACCCTTCAGTTTGCAATGAAACCATGCCTTCTCATCTGATGTTTCTTCTCGTCCTTTCCTTAGGACGGCCGGGACGCTGTTTGGCGAGGGATTCCGTGCCTTTGTCACAGACTGGGACAAAGTGACTGCCACAGTAAGCTGAGGAAAATTTATTTATTTACTACATTTTTATTTATTTATTTATTTATTTACAGTATTTTATATCCCGCCCTTCTCACCCCGAAGGGGACTCAGGGCGGATTACAATGAACACATATACGGCAAACATTCAATGCCAACAGACAAACAACATTCAGTTTTAGACAGACACAGAGGCATTTTAACATCTTTCCAGCTTCACGATTCTGGCCACAGGGGGAGCTGTTGCTTCACCGTCCATTGGTGGCTGTTCTTCCTCTTCTTTTCCTCGTGAGCAGTTTTATGGTGTTGTAGATTAGTTAAATTAGCCTCCCACATAAGCGTACCTAAATTTTCCCTACTTGATAGGTGCAACTGTCTTTCGGGGTTGCTAGGTCAACAGCAAGCCGGGGCTATTTTTTTTTTATTTTTTTTTTATGGTTGGAGGCTTAACCCGACCCGGGCTTCGAACTCATGACCTCTCGGTCAGTAGTGATTTATAGCAGCTGGTTACTAGCCAGCTGCGCCACAGCCCGGCCCTTCTCACCCCAAAGGGGACTCAGGCTGGCTTACATATTATATATACATACAATAAATTATATTATTAGCATAGCACAATATTAGCATTACATATATCACTATACTGTAATATTATTAGTAATATTACATGTAACATATAATTAATATTATATTCTATTATTATTAGTATTATATTATATTACAATATTATTGTCAGTATTATATGTATATACAATATATTATATTATTATATATTGTATATTATATACAGTAATATATATTATTAGCATAGAATAATATATTATTAGCATACCATAGCATGTTATTGGGGAGAAGGGCCCTATTATTATTATTATTATTAGTATTATATTGTATTATATTACAATATTCTTATCACTATTATATATATATATACAATATATTATATTATTATATATTATTGTATATTATACTGTATATTATATGCAATAATATATATATTATTAGCATAGATGAATATGTTATTAGCATAGCATAACATGTTATTGGGGAGAAGGGCCCAATTATTATTATTATTATTATTATTATTATTAGTATTATATTGTATTATATTACAATATTCTTATCACTATTATATGTATATACAATATATTATATTATTATATATTATTGTATATTATACTGAATATTATATACAGTAATATATATTATTAGCATAGAATAATATATTATTAGCATACCATAGCATGTTATTGGGGAGAAGGGCCCAATTATTATTATTATTATTATTATTATTATTATTATTATTATTATTATGTGTTATCATTATGTGTTATCATTATGTGTTATCATTATGTGTTATCATTAGTATTATATTGAATTATATTACAATATTCTTATCACTATTATATGTATATACAATATATTATTATATATTATTGTATATTATACTGTGTATTATATACAGTAATATATATCATTAGCATAGAATAATATATTATTAGCATACCATAGCACAGGGGTCCCCAAACTAAGGCCCGGGGGCCGGATGCGGCCCTCCAAGGTCATTTACCTGGCCCCTGCCCTCAGTTTTATAATATAATATTTTTATATCAGTTTTAATAATATAATATTGTATATACATATAA
Source organism: Anolis carolinensis (assembly GCF_035594765.1). NCBI lineage: Eukaryota > Metazoa > Chordata > Lepidosauria > Squamata > Anolidae > Anolis > Anolis carolinensis. The sequence continues at coordinate 9,506,340 of NW_026943826.1, forward strand.
TATTGATAGTAATATTATAATGTAATACAATGTCATACTAATAATAATACCATATAATAATATTAATTATATATTATATATTACATGTAATATTACTAATAATATTACAGTATAGTGGTATAATTCAATATAGTAATATATAATGCTAATATTGTGCTATGCTACTAATATAATATATTGTATATAGATATAAATTGTAAGCCGCTCTGAGTCCCCTTCGGGATGAGAAGGACAGGATATAAATGTAGTAAATAAATAAATAATAAATAAATAAATTTTTGACTTAGGCTTGCCCCAAATCTGAAATGACTTGAAGGCACACAACAACAATAATTCTAAATAACTTGACTATCTTGTTGGCCAGAAGCAGGTCCACACTTCCCATTGATATTCTGATCGGTTTGGGTTGGTTAAAATTGTTTTTATTTTTAAATATTGTATTTTTATTTCGTTGTTGTTGTTGTTTTTGCACTACAAATAAGACATATGCAGTGTGCATAGGGATTTGTTCGTGTTTTTTTTTTCAAATGATAATTCGGCCCCTCAACAGTCTGAAGGATTGTGGACCGGCCCTCTGCTTTAAAAGTTTGAGGACCCCTGCCATAGCATGTTATTGGGGAGAAGGGCCCCCAGCTCATATCACAGGAGACATGAATAGAATAGAGCTAGATTTACCTAAATATTGGCTCACTAATAACACTATGTAACACGATTTTTGTTCCTGGGTTACAAATGACATTTCCTAATTGGTTCTGTCATTAAAACATGGAAAGAGTTTACTAGACTGCAAAAACTTTGGTTCTGTGGAACATCCGGCAGAATATTTTGCTACGGCTTTTCAATGACTATCTCTTAGCGTCTGAACCAATTCAAGATAGTTTGTGGCAGCCACAAAAATGAAGTTCCTGGAGTAGGACAACTATTTTCGAAGTAAGTGCTGCACAATTAAACAGGAAATAACACTTTCAAACCAGGAACAGAACATTTTTCAAATTTTGTTGCATAGGGTTAATTCACTGGAACTGTACTAGTTGAAACTAAGGAATAGTTTTTCTTTTCAACAGGTGGCAGGGCTGACCCTGCTGGCGGTGGGCATTTACAGTGCCAAGAATGCCACCGCGGTGGCCGGGCGGTACGTGGAGGCCCGCCTGGGCAAGCCGTCCTTGGTGAGGGAGACCTCCCGCATCACTCTGCTGGAAGCCCTCAAGCACCCCATCCAGGTAACACCGCTCCGTCCTTGGTCTTTTCAGCCAGACAAACAAAGTCTCCTTCCCAACATGGCTCATTCTTTCCCTCTCCTTCCCAGATTGGCAAGCGGCTCCGCAGCAAGGCCCAGGATGCCCTCGAAGGCGTTGTTCTCAGTGTGAGTAACACCAAAGCATTGCTTTGTAAGACACCTCTACTATTTGAGAGCGCTTCCCATACGTCAGACTCTTGAGTCTTGCAGACCATGTACTTTGCCATATTATGCTAATATCTATATATATAAAAGAGTGATGGCATCACGGCGACCCACAAAACTACAGGCCCCCCAACCTCGAAATTTGACAACACAACCCATCATCCACGCCTCTAGGTTGATACAACAAAAAGAAAAGAAAAATAAAGTCCTAATTTGAGAGAGAGGAATAATTGTTTTTATCCAATTGCTGCCAGTTAGAAGGCTTAGCTCCTCCAACTTGGTCTCCTAGCAACCCAATAAAAAACAACAAAAAACACTAAAATACTATAATAACAGAAAATAACTAAAAATAATACAAGAAAATAATAAAATATAATAAATAAAAATATAACTTACAATAAAATTAATAAAAAATGCAAATAAAGTCAAATAAAAATTACACAACAATTTTTAACCAATACCACCACCACTTTGCCACAGCAACGCGTGGCCGGGCACAGCTAGTATCTATCTATATATATAAAAGAGTGATGGCATCACGGCGACCCACAAAACTACAGGCCCCCCAACCTCGAAATTTGACAACACAATCCATCATCCACGCCTCTAGGTTGATACAACAAAAAGAAAAGAAAAATAAAGTCCTAATTAGAGAGAGAGGAATAATTGCTTTTATCCAATTGCTGCCAGTTAGAAGGCTAAGCTCCTCCAACTTGGTCTCCTAGCAACCCAATAAAAAATAATAAAAAACACTAAAAATTAATACAATAAAATACTATAATAGAAAATAACTAAAAATAATACAAGAGAATAATAAAATATAATAAAAAGATAACTTACAATAAAATTTATAAAAAAATACAAATAACGTCAAATAAAAATTACACAATTTTTAACCAATACCACCACCACTTTGCCACAGCAACGCGTGGCCGGGCACAGCTAGTACATACAATATATTATATTATACAACTATATCGCAATATTATTAGTAATATTGCATGTAATATAAATACACAATTATAATAGTTAATTATAATTATTATTACATTGTATTACATCATAATATTATTAATATTACATGTATATACAATGTATTATAATATTAGTATAGTATAATATTATTATATATCATTATATCATTAAATTGATACAGGAGACATGGTGGAAAGATCTACTCTTATTTGCATATTTTCGAACTTCTGGGTTGGCAGAAGCTGGGGCTTTAGATAATCTGTGGAAGAGGCCTAAGTGAAGCCTAACTGTGCCTGTCCCCTGGGTTGAGTCGTTTGCTAAGAGACCAAGTGGGCGGAGCTTAGATTTCTAACTGGCAGCAATTGGACAAAAACAATTATTCCTCTCCCTCTAATTAGGACTTTATTTTTCTTTTCTTTTTGTTGTATCAACCTAGAGGCATGGATGATGGGTTGTGCTGTCAATTTTCGAGGTTGTGGGGTGTTTACTTTTGTTGTTTTGTCCGCTGCCGTGATGCCATCACTCTTATATATATAGATTATAATAAAATATATATTGTATATACATATAATATTGGTAATATTATAATGTATTACAATATAATACTGATAACAATACAATTTAATAATATTAATTATATATTATACTAGCTGTGCCCGGCCACGCGTTGCTGTGGCAAAGTGGTGGTGGTATTGGTTAAAAATTGTTGTCATTTTTATTTGACGTTATTTGCAATTTTTTATTAATTTTATTATAAGTTATATTTTTATTATATTTTATTATTTTCTTGTATTATTTTTAGTTATTTTCTGTTATTATAGTATTTTATTGTATTAATTTTTAGTGTTTTTTATTATTTTTATTGGGTTGCTAGGAGACCAAGTTGGAGGAGCTTAGCCTTCTAACTGGCAGCAGTTGGATAAAAGCAATTATTCCTCTCTCTCTAATTAGGACTTTATTTTTCTTTTCTTTTTGTTGTATCAACCTAGAGGCGTGGATGATGGGTTGTGTTGTCAAATTTCGAGGTTGGGGGGCCTGTAGTTTTGTCGTTTTGTGGGTCGCCGTGATGCCATCACTCTTTTATATATATAGATATTAAATGTAATATTACTAATATTACATTGTAATGATATAATACAATATAGTAATTTAATGCTAGTATTGTACTATGCTAATAATATAATGTATTGTATGTGAATGGAATTTGTAAGCCGCTCTGAGTCCCCTTGGGGGGGGGGGGGCGGCATATAAATGTAGTAAATAAATAAATAAATAATATTAGAGCTTAAAATACAAAAATGTGAGACATTGGCACTTAGAAAAAGATCAACATGGGTTTCTAAAAAACAAGTCCTGCCAGACTAGACTTGCCTGTATTTTTTGGATGGCTATGTGTTGAATGTTGTGTTCCCGTATGGCAGGGAGTTGGACTGGGTGGGCCTTGGGACTCTTCCGACTCTTGTTTGTCCATCTAGCTGTTTTTCCCACCCCTGTGTTAATAATAATAATAATAATAATAATAATAATAATAATAATAATAATAATAATAATAATAATAATAATAAAAGCAGATAAACATCTACCGGGGGGATAGAGCATACTGGACACAAACTGGAGTCTTGTGCCTGAACATGCTTAGTCCAATCAAATGTCTATAACCCCTCTCACACCAAAGAGGTGCAGTTAAACTGACAAATCAACATTTATTTACAGTATTTATATTATATACTAGGTGTGCCCGGCCACGCGTTGCTGTGGCATTTTCTGGTGGTGTTGGTGAGAAATTGTTGAGGTAGTGATGGTATTGAATGTCTGTTGTATGGTTGTCTTTATGTTTAGTATGCACACTGAAGTGGATTATATGGCAGTGTGGAGTCAAGATAATCCAGTTCAAAGCAGATAATATAAGATTATAAATGGGTTATATAGCTGTATGGAAGGGCCTTGAGTCTACACTGCCATATAATCCAGTTAAAATCTGATAATCTGTGGAAGAGGCCTAAATGAGGCCTAACTGTGCCTGTCCCCTGGGCTGAGTAGGTTGCTAGGAGACCAAGTGGGCGGAGCTTAGCCTTCTAACTGGCAGCAATTGGATAAAAACTATTATTCCTCTCCCTGTAATTAGGACTTTATTTTTCTTTTCTTTTTGTTGTATCAACCTAGAGGCGTGAATGATGGGTTGTGTTGTCAAATTTCGAAGTTGGGGGGCCTGCAGTTTTGTTGTTTTGTCCGCTGCCCTGATGCCATCACTCTTTTATATATATAGATATAGAATACAGCTTAGCAAATATATACATTAACAAATATAATGACGCTTCCTTCTGGAGAGACGTGGCCAGGGGGGTGTTGGATGCACATGTGTCTGAATCTGGGACTTGCTGCGTGTCTTGATCCCGGGACTAATGCTGTTGCTTGTCCTCCCCTATCTTCTTGCAGCCAAAGCTGGAGGAGCGAGTCAGGGACATCGCTATTGCGACCCGGAACACGAGGAACAACAGGAGTCTCTACCGGAACATCCTCATGTACGGTCCCCCGGGGACAGGGAAGACCCTCTTTGCCAAGGTAGCCCTATCCCAAGGAATAGAGCCACAACTACTGCTGGCACTTGGTTTGTTTGAGTATTGTTTTGATTGAGCTTTTATAAATAATTATTATTATTATTATTGACACAATGACATTGCATGACACAGCAAGCAAGATAGACATGCTGGATTTTGTATCACAAAATCACAAGTCGAACACTTTCCAAGTGAAATAAATTATTATTATTATTATTATTAATTTGCTGCTGTTTTATATCCTGCTGTTTTATCTAATTGTGTTCTATCTATATCGTTATATTTTATCACATTCTTATTTTAATTCTGCTTTTCCTTTAATGGATTGTTTGTAGTTTTTTTTAGTGTTTTGTGGGAATTTTGCCCCATATGTAAGCCACCCCGAGTCCCTTCAGGGAGATGCTGGCGGAGTATAAGAATAAAGATATTATTGTTGTTATTATTTGATACACAACAAAATTAGTCCACTGCAAACAAGATTGCTATGCTGGCTTTTGCATTCAATGACATGTCAGACACTTCCCAAGTGTCTAAGTCTATGTGATGTCTTATTATGTATGTGATTTATTATTATTATTATCATTATTATTATTATTATTTGATACACAACAAGATTAGTTCACCGCAAATAACATCCCTATGCTGGCTTTTGTATTTGATCACACATCGGACACTTCCCAAGTTTTAGAACTATTATTATTTATGTGATATATTATTATTATTATTATTATTATTTGATACACAAGAAGATGAGTTCACAGCAAACAAGATCCATATAGTCTTTTGTATTTGATCACACATCGGACACTTTCCAAGTTTCTAGAACTACTATGTGAAATATTATGTATGTGATATTAGTATTAGTATTATTATTATTTGATACACAACAAGATTAGTTCACCGCAAACAAGATTGCTATGCTGGCTTTTGCATTCGATTACATGTCAGACACTTCCCAAGTGTCTAAGTCTATGCGATGTCTTATTATGTATGTGATTTATTATTATTATTATTATTATTATTATTATTATTATTATTTGATACACAAGAAGATTAGTTCACCGCAAATAACATCCCTATGCTGGCTTTTGTATTTGATCACACATCGGACACTTCCCAAGTTTTAGAACTATTATTATTTATGTGATTTATTATTATTATTATTATTATTACTATTATTATTATTTGATACACAACAAGATTAGTTCACAGCAAACAAGATCCATATGCTGGCTTTTGTATTCGATCACACGTCGAGCACCTCCCAAGTTTCCAGAACTATGTGATGTTTTATTGTTATTATGTGATTTATTATTATTATTATTATTACGAAAGAGTTGCATCTGTCGAGTAGGAAATTTAGGTACCGCTTTATGTGTGGAGGCTACTTTAACTGTTACGTATGTGATGTACTATTATTATTATTAATATTATTTAATACACTTCCCAAGTTTCTAGAACTACTATTCTGTACATGATATATTATTATTATTATTATTATTATTATTATTATTATTATTATTATTAGATACGTGATATATTATTATTATTATTATTATTATTATTATTATTAGATACGTGATATATTATTATTATTATTATTATTATTATTATTATTTGATACACAACAAGATCACTATGCTGGCTTTTGTATTTGATCACACATTGGACACTTCCCAAGTCTCTAGGACTATGTGATGTATTATTATGTATGTGATATATTATTATTATATTATCACACATTGGACACTTTCCAAGTTTCTAGAACTACTATTATGTATGTGATATATTATTATTATTAGTATTATTATTTGATACACAACAAGATTAGTTCACAGCAAACAAGCTCACGATGTTGGCTTTTGTCGATCACACGTCAGTCATTTTCCAAGGTTCTCGGACTATGTGATGTATTATTATTATTATTGTTATTATTATTACTATTATTATTTGCCACACAACAAGATTAGTTCACCGCAAACAAGATCGCTATGTTGGCTTTTATATTCGATCACACATCAGACACTTCCCAAGTTTCTAGAACTATTATTATGTATGTGATATATTATTATTATTATTTATTTATTTATTTATTATTTGATACACAACAAGGTCACTATGCTAGCTTTTGTATTTGATTACACATCAGACACTTCCCAAGTTTCTAGAACTATTATTATGTATGTGATATATTATTATTATTTATTTATTTATTTATTATTTGATACACAACAAGGTCACTATGCTGGCTTTTGTATTTGATTACACATCAGACACTTCCCAAGTTTCTAGAACGATTATTGTGTATGTGATATATTATTATTATTTATTATTATTTGATACACAACAAGGTCACTATGCTAGCTTTTGTATTTGATCACACATCAGACACTTCCCAAGTTTCTAGAACGATTATTGTGTATGTGATATATTATTATTATTTATTATTATTTGATACACAACAAGGTCACTATGCTAGCTTTTGTATTTGATCACACATCCGACACTTCCCAAGTTTCTAGAACTATTATGTATGTGATACATTATTATTATTATTATTATTATTATTATTATTATTATTATTATTATTTGATACACAACAAGATCACTGCTGGCTTTTATATTCGATCACACATCAGACACTCCCTAAGTTTCTAGAACTACTATTATGTATGTGATACATTATTATTATTATTATTATTATTATTATTATTATTATTATTATTATTTGATACACAAGATCACTATGCTGGCTTTTATATTCGATCACACATCAGACACTCCCCAAGTTTCTAGAACTACTATTATGTATGTGATATATTATTACTATTATTATTAGATACACAAGATCACTATGCTGGTTTTTATATTCGATCATACATCGGACACTTCCCAAGTCTCTAGAACTATGTGATGTATTATTATTATGTATGTGATTTATTATTATTTATTATTATTATTTTTATTATTATTATTATTATTTTTATTATTATTATTATTATTTGATACACAACAAGATTAGTTCACCACAAACAAGATCACCATGCTGGCTTTTGCATTCGATCACACATTGGCCACTTTCCAAGTTTCTAGAACTACTATTATGTATGTGATATATTATTATTATTGTTAGTATTATTATTTGATACACAACAATATTAGTTCACCGCAAACAAGATCGCTATGCTGGCTTTTGTATTCGATCACACGTCGGGCATTTTCCAAGGTTCTAGGACTATGTGATGTATTATTATTATTATTATTATTATTATTACTATTATTATTTGATACACAACAAGATTAGTTCACCGCAAACAAGATCATTATGCTGGCTTTTATATTCGATCACACATCATTTCCCAGTTTTCTAGAACTATTATTATGTATGTGATATTATTATTATTATTATTTGATACACATCAAGATCACTATGCTGGCTTTTGTATTTGATCACACATGGGACACTTCCGAAGTCTCTAGGACTATGTGATGTATTAATATTATGTATGTAATATATTATTATTATTATTATTATTATTATTATTATTATTATTATTGATATACAACAAGATTAGTTCACCACAAAGAAGATCACCATGCTGACTTTTATATTCGATCACACATCTGCCACTTTTCAAGTTTCTAGAACTACTATTATGTATGTGATATATTATTATTGTTGTTAGTATTATTATTTGATACACAACAATATTAGTTCACCGCAAACAAGATCGCTATGCTGGCTTTTGTATTTGATCACACATGGGACACTTCCGAAGTCTCTAGGACTATGTGATGTATTAATATTATGTATGTAATATATTATTATTATTATTATTATTATTGATATACAACAAGATTAGTTCACCACAAAGAAGATCACCATGCTGACTTTTATATTCGATCACACATCTGCCACTTTTCAAGTTTCTAGAACTACTATTATGTATGTGATATATTATTATTGTTGTTAGTATTATTATTTGATACACAACAATATTAGTTCACCGCAAACAAGATCGCTATGCTGGCTTTTGTATTCAATCACATGTCGGGCATTTTCCAAGGTTCTAGGACTATGTGATGTATTATTATTATTATTATTATTATTATTATTATTATTATTATTATTACTATTATTATTTGATACACAACAAGATTAGTTCACCGCAAACAAGATTGCTATGCTGGCTTTTGTATTTGAACACTTTCCAAGTTTCTAGGACTATGTGATGTATTATTATGATTATTATTATGTGATTTATTATTATTTATTTGATACACAACAAGATTAGTTCATTGCGAACAAGAGCTTGAGGCACACTTTGCATGTCTCCCAACTCAATATGGAATCTGTATGAGCCTCTGTACTTGATAACTTAAATCTATTAAATCCTTTAAAAAAACCCACAGGTTTAAGTTTTATTCATTTCTTGTTTGTCTTTTTCTTTCTCCAGAAACTAGCCACACATTCCGGCATGGATTACGCCATCATGACGGGCGGCGACGTGGCCCCGATGGGCCGGGAAGGAGTCACCGCAATGCATAAGGTCTTCGACTGGGCAAACACCAGCAGGAGAGGGTAAGCCGGGCAAAGGATTTCCCCCCCGGGCAGGAAGCAGACAGGCCTTGAAGCTGCAAGGCTATTCAGTGCTGATCAAGGTGATCAATTGCAACATTCACACTTGCCTCAAACAGACAAGAGTTTCTTTCTCCCACCCTGGATATTATTCACCCCACTTGCCTGGCAGACTTCGCAACCTGCCTTTTTATTTTTATTTTTTTCCATGAGAAGGAAGCGAGAGGCGAGGATATTATGGGAGTGTTTAAAAATGTATTGGCGGCACGGGATACATTATTCAGAGGCTCATCGTCTGCAAAGGGAGCTGAAAACACGGAGCTGGGGACTCAATGGCTGTCTAAGCATTTCTCTGAAATCCTCTGCAGCAGTATTACTTATTTATTAGCGAGTTTGGATTGTGGCTTCTTACATAATAATAAGTTTTTATGACTTGTTTTTATGGTTTGATTATTGGTTTTATTGGTTTCTTGTCTTGTTTTTATTGTTCTATTCGGGCTTGGCCCCATGTAAGCCGCCCCAAGTCCCTTCGGGGAGATGGGTCGGGGTATAAGAATAAAATTATTATTATTATTATTATTATATACCGTATATACTCTAGTATAAGCCGACTCGAGTATAAGCTGAGGCACCTAATTTTACCACAAAAAAACCTGGGAAAACTGACTCCGGTATAAGCCGAAGTATAAACACTTCCCAAGTGTTTAGGACTGTGTGATTTTTTATTATTATTATTATTATATATTGTATATACTCTAGTATAAGCCGACTCGAATATAAGCCAAGGCACCTCATTTTACCACAAAAAAACTGGGAAAACTGACTCCAGTAGAAGCCGAAGTATAAACACTTCCCAAGTGTTTAGGACTGTGTAATTTATTATTATTATTATTATTATTATTATTATTATTATTATTATTATTATTATTATTATTGAGACAAAGTCATAGTATGACACAGCAAACGAGATCTATATGCTGGATTTCGTATCACAAAATCACAAGTCGAACACTTCCCAAGTGTCTAGAACTGTGTGATTTATTTTTTTTATTATTATTATTATTATTATTATTATTATTATTATTATTATTATTATAATATAGTATATTCTGGATTTCGTATCACAGAATCACAAGTCGAACTGTTCCCAAGTGTCTAGGACTGTGTGTTGTATTATTATTATTATTATTATTATTATTATTATTATTATTATTTGAAACACAACAAGATGAGTCCACAGCAGACACTCTGCTGGCTGTTGTATTGGATCACACGTCAAACACATCCAAAGTGTCTATTATTATTATTATTATTATTATTATTATTATTATTATTATTATTATTATTGAGACAAAGTCATAGTATGACACAGCAAACAAGACAGATATGCTGGATGTTGTATCACAAAATCACAAGTCGAACTCTTCCCAAGTGTCTAGGACTCTGTGTTGTATTATTATTATTATTATTATTATTATTATTATTATTATTATTATTATATAGTATATGCTGGATTTCGTATCACAAAATCACAAGTCGAACTCTTCCCAAGTGTCTAGGACTGTGTGTTGTATTATTATTATTATTATTGTTATTATCATTATTATTTATTTGAAACACAACAAGATGAGTCCACAGCAGACACTCTGCTGGCTGTTGTATTGGATCACACATCAGACATGTCCAAAGTGTCTATTATTATTATTATTATTATTATTATTATTATTATTATTATTATTATTATTATGAAAGCCTTCAACAACATATCAATCTATCTATCTATTTACCTATCTACCGTATATACTCGAATATAAGCCGACCCAAATATAAGCCAAAGCCCCTACCACAAAAAAACTGGAAAAACATTGACTCCAGTATAAGCCGAGGGTGGTAAATTTCAAAAATAAAAATAGATACCTATAGCCGAACAACTTTCCTCTCTTTTCCAGCCTCTTGCTATTTGTGGATGAAGCAGATGCGTTCCTGCGTAAGCGGTCAACGGTACGTATCTAAAGACAGAATTCTGCATCTTTGCTTGCTGTGAGCTGAATGCTCAACTATAAGTATCCCTTTTTTGTATCGTTCCCTCCTAAGCTCTAAATTCTTAACAGCCACTTCACGCTCTGCTTGCTGTGAGCTGAATGCTCAACTATAAGTATCCCATTTTTGTATCTTTGCCTCCTAAGCTCTAAATTCTTAAAAGCCACTTCACGCTCTGCTTGCTGTGAGCTGAATGCTCAACTATAAGTATCCCATATTTGTATCTTTGCCTCCTAAGCTCTAAATTCTTAAAAGCCACTTCACGCTCTGCTTGCTGTGAGCTGAATGCTCAACTATAAGTATCCCATTTTTGTATCTTTGCCTCCTAAGCTCTAAATTCTTAAAAGCCACTTCACGCTCTGCTTGCTGTGAGCTGAATGCTCAACTATAAGTATCCCATTTTTGTATCTTTGCCTCCTAAGCTCTAAATTCTTAAAAGCCACTTCACGCTCTGCTTGCTGTGAGCTGAATGCTCAACTATAAGTATCCCATTTTTGTATCTTTGCCTCCTAAGCTCTAAATTCTTAAAAGCCACTTCATGCTCTGCTTGCTGTGAGCTGAATGCTCAACTATAACTATCCCGTTTTTGTATCTTTGCCTCCTAAGCTCTAAATTCTTTACAGCCACATGGCACTTCACGCTCTGCTTGCTGTGAGCTGAATGCTCAACTATAAATATCCAATTTTTCTATCTTTGCCTCCTAAGCTCTACATTCTTAACAGCCACATGGCACTTCATGCTCTGTTTGCTGTGAGCTGAATGCTCAACTATAATTGTCTCTCTCTCTCCTTTAGGAAAAGATCAGCGAAGACTTGCGGGCCACCCTCAATGCTTTCTTGCATCGAACAGGGCAGCACAGCAACAAGTAAGGAATCTCTTTCTCTTTTGCGCCTTGACATTAAGTCTAGTCGTGTCCGACTCTGGGGGTTGGTGCTCTTCTCCATTTCCAAGCCAGAGAGCCGGCGTTGTTCATAGACACCTCCAAGGTCATGTGGCCACTGGCATGGCTGCACAGAATAGCCTTACCTTCCTGCCTGAGCGGTACCTATTGATCTACTCACATTGGCATGTTTTCGAACTGCAAGGTTGGCATAAGCTGGGGCTAACAGCGGAAGCTCACCCCGCTCCCTGGATATGAACCACCAACGTTCCAGGCAGGAAGTTTGGAGCCAAAGTGAAGAGGGGGGGGGCAGGAAGACATCATTCCACCATGTTTCCTATGTCAATATAATAATAAAATGAAATATACTGATAGTATGCTATACTAATATACCTCTCCCGCTTCTCCAGGTTCATGCTGGTCTTGGCCAGCAACCAGCCCGAGCAGTTTGACTGGGCCATCAACGACCGGATCGACGAAATGGTTCACTTTGCGTTGCCGGGGCTGGAAGAGCGAGAGAGGCTGGTCCGGATGTATTTCGACAAGCACGTCCTGAAGCCGGCCACCGAGGGCAAGCAGTCAGTAAACACCCTTCCTGCGCCTTCTCTATTGCCATTATGGTTTTGGGATTACGGGGTCTCACGTGGGGCTATTCTAGAGCAGGGGTCCCCAAACTAAGGCCCATGGGCCGGATGTGGCCTTCCAAGGTCATTTATCTGACCTTCAGTTTTAGTATTTTATTTTTAGTGTGTTAAGTATTTAAGGTGGCCATTGCCTAATACTACTTGCATGCTGGTGCTGATTTGTGTTGTTTTTCTTCATCCAGGCGCCTGAAGCTGGGCCAGTTTGACTATGGGAAAAAGTGCTCTGAGATTGCAAAGCTGACCGACGGCATGTCCGGCCGGGAGATCTCGCAACTCGCTGTTGCCTGGCAGGTAAGCACAACGTTCTTCCCGTTGTTTACGTGGATTCTCTTTTCCTTGCATTTGAATCCACTGCCCCGTTGTGTCTTAGTCTCTGGAGCAGCAGTCCTTGTATAGGACATCATTTCAATTATTTAAACATAACACTCACGTCACCTCGCTTTTCTCCAAGCTAAACATACTCAGCGTCGCTGTGAGTTTTCCGAGCTTCATGGCCATGCTCCGGAAGCATTCTTTCCTGACGTTTCACCCACATCTATGTGTGCTTCATAGAGGTGAAGAAGGGGGCCAGGAAGACACCATTCCACCATGTCTCCTATCTCAATATAACAGTATATAATACTAATATTATGCTATACTAATAATATAATATACAGTAGAGTCTCACTTATCCAACGTTCTGGATTATCCAACGCATTTTTGTAGTCAATGTTTTCAATACATCATGATATTTTGGTGCTAAATTTGTAAATACACTAATTACTACATAGCATTATTGCATATTGAACTACTTTTTCTGTCAAATTTGTTGGTGCTTAATTTGTAAAATCATAACCTAATTTAATGTTTAATAGGCTTTTCCTTAATCTCTCCGTATTATCCAACATATTCGCTTATCCAACGTTCTGCCGGCCCGTTTACGTTGGATAAGCGAGACTCTACTGTATTGACAATATTATAATATAATACAATATAATAATGCACTATTATAATTGTATATTATATATTACATATAATATTACTAATAATGCAGTATAGTGGTCGTACAATATAGTAATATATAATACTTATATTGTGCTATGCTAATAATATAATATATTGTATATACATATAATATTGATAATAATATAATGTAATACAATATAATAATAATGCACTATTGCAATTGTATATTATATGTTACATGTAATATTACTAATAATATTGCAGTATAGTGGTCTAGTACAATATAGTAATATATAATACTTATATTGTGCTATGCTAATAATATAATATAGTGTAAGTAAATATAATATTGATAATAATATTATAATGTAATACAATATAATAATAATACATTATTATAATTGTATATTATATGTTACATGTAATATTACTAATAATATTGCAATATAGTGGTCTAATACAATACAGTAATATATAATATATTGTGCTATGCTAATAATATAATCTATTGTATAAACATATAATATTGACAATATTATAATATAATAATGCACTATTATAATTGTATATTATATGTTACATGTAATATTATTAATAATATTGCAATATAGTGGTATAGTACAATATAGTGATATATAATGCTTATAGTGTGCTATACTAATAATATAATATATTGTATGTACGTATAACTTGTAAGCTACCCTGAGTCCCCTTTGGGATGAGAAGGGCAGGATATAAATGTTTATAATATTATAATGTAATACAATATAATAATAATGCGCTATTATATTTGTATATTGTATATTACATGTCATATTACTAATAATCTATGTTTTGAGTTTACAACTTGTAATGTGCACTTTGCTAATCTATTACAGCCTCACTGTTTTTAAATTCTATGTTTTTAATAAGTGTGTTTTTATTATTTTTGGGTAATGTGCAAATATTACAATGGGTGCATGTTATTGTTTATTGATGTATTATATATTGTTATTGTTTTGTGTTTGATATTTCTGTGAGCCGCCCCGAGTCCCCTCCGGGGGAGATGGTGGCGGGATACAATTATTATTATTATTATTATTATTATTATTATTATTATTATTATTATTATTATTATTATTCTGGTCTAGTACAATATAGTAATATATAATGTTTATATTGTGCTATGCTAATGATATAATATATTGCATGTACATATAACTTGTGAGCCGCCCCGAGTCCCCTCTGGGGGAGATGGTGGCGGGATACAAATAAACATCATCATCATCATCATCATCATCATTATTATTATTATTATTATTATTATTCTGGTCTAGTACAATATAGTAATATATAATGTGTATATTGTGCTATGCTAATAATATAATATATTGTATGTAAATATAACTTGTGAGCCGCCTGAGTTCCCTTTGGGGTGAGAAGGGCGGGATATAAATGTGGCAAATAAATAAAATAGAATGTGGGCAAAACGTCAGGAGAGAGTGCTACTGGAACATGCCCATACAGCCCGGAAATAGCCTTGAATTGTTTTTGTTTTTTGTTTTTTTGATCGGTGAAACGTAAAATGAGATGACAGAGGGTTGTGGGTTTCGGGGTAACTCTGTATCTGAGAAAGCGGATTCCGGGCGACGCCGCGAGGCATTTGCATTTATCTCGGGCAAAGCCAAATGCTTGATTTCGGCAAGTTAAAAATTTCCCCTTCCGAGCGGTTTCCTTTCTTCTGCTGGCAGCCGCGGGCCTGGGCAGCTCTATTTTTAGAAAACCATTCAGAGAACCAGCCAAGTGTGAACCGCAGAGACCCAGCTGGAGCTTTGCAGTAAAACGGGTTTGCGAGCCCTCTTTATCCTACCAAATCTGCAACATTCCTGGCTCTTGAAAGGAAGCTAGAACCTTCCAGTGCCTCTTACAAATATGCTGGGATCCTGTGAGTTTTCCCGGCTGTATGGCCATGTTCCGGAAGCATTCTCTCCTGACGTTTTGCCTACATCTATGGGTGAAACTGCCTCACAACCTCTGAGGATGCCTGCCATAGATGTGGTCAAAACGTCAGGAGAGAATGCTTCCAGAACACGGCCAGACAGCCCGGAAAACTCACAGCAACCCAGTGATTCCAGCCATATCGACAACACAGGATAGTGTGTTTTATTCTGTTTAAATTTTCTTGTTGATGATGCTTGATTTGCTCTGTATGTGTTTTATTCTGTTTTATTGTGATTATCTGGGCTTGGCCCCATGTTAGCCGCTCTCAGTCCCTGCGGGGACATGGAGGCGGGGTATAAAAATAGTTATTAATAATAATAATAATAATAATAATTTTCTGTTCTTCTACAAGACTTGTAGTTCCCATAGGTGACACATATTATGATGATGATTATTATTTTTTTGTTCTTCTACAAGACTTGTACTTCCCATAAGTGACATTATTATTATTATTGTTGTTATTCTGCAAGACTTGTACTTCCCATAAGTGACACGTATTATTATTATTATTATTATTATTATTATTATTATTATTATTATTATTATTCTGTTCTTCTGCAAGACTTGTACTTCCCATAAGTGACATTTACTGTTGTTATTATTCTGTTCTTCTGCAAGACTTGTACTTCCCATAAGTGACAAGTATTATTATTATTATTATTCTGTTATTCTGCAAGACTTGTACTTCCCATAAGCGACACTTGTTATTATTATTCTGTTATTCTGCAAGAACTGTACTTCTCATAAGTGACATGTATTATTATTATTATTATTATTATTCTGTTCTTCTGCAAGACTTGTACTTCCCATAAGTGACACGTATTATTATTATTATTATTATTATTATTATTATTATTATTATTATTATTATTCTGTTCTTCAAAACTTGTACTTCCATAAGTGGCACTTATTATTATTATGTTCTTCTACAAGACTTGTACTTCCCATAAGTGACACGTATTATTATTATTATTATTATTATTATTATTATTATTATTATTATTATTATTATTCTGTTCTTCTGCAAGACTTGTACTTCCCATAAGTGACTTATTATTATTATTATTATCTCCCGACAGATAGCCACCCAGCCTCTGCTTTAATAAGTCAGCGTATTGTAGATGTAGGAGAGACCCAAGGGTCATCTAAGCCAGGCAAGAACACACAATGGAAGCACTCCCAACAGATGGCCATCCAGGCTCTATTGGCTTTTTGGCTAATGCTTGGAAGACCAGCATCAAGCCAGTTCTCAGGGCTTTTTGTTTCAATCTCTTTCCTTTTCCCAGGCGGCCGCGTACGCATCCGAGGACGGCGTTCTGACGGAGGCGATGATTGACGCCCGCGTGGCCGACGCGGTCCAACAGCACAAGCAGAAAATGGAGTGGCTCAAGGCCGAGGGCGTGGAGCCGGGAAAGAGCCAACCGTTGCCTCTGGCGCTGGGGAAGTCCGTATGAGTTGCAAAGAGAAAACGAGAGACGGAGAAAACATGCCAGGCCGACTGACGACGGGGAAGCGAGCGGCCCTTCGCCTTAAGGTACCGGGACGGAACAGAATCATGTCAAGGAGATCACAAAGGTTGTGCCAATGAAGAAGGATCAAGGTGATACATTTTGAAATCCGCTGTCTCTGGATTATTCTTTTTTTTAAAATGTGGGACTGTATCCCAGAAGAGGATACCAATACATTAAAAGAAAGCAACCGGTTTGTGCCTGATTTTCTTCCAAAGGTTTGTAAACCACTTTAAGTTGTGGGATTTTTTTGAAAAGGCAAAGGAGGGGTTGTTGTATGTCTTACGGGCTGTGTGGCCACGTTCCAGAAGCATTCTCTCCTGACGTTTCGCCCACATCTATGGCAGGCATCCTCAGAGGTTGTGAGGAATATATATCCATGTTCCAGAAGCATTCTCTCCTGACGTTTCGCCCACATCTATAGCAGGCATCCTCAGAGGTTGTGAGGAATATATGTCCATGTTCCAGAAGCATTCTCTCCTAACGTTTCGCCCACATCTATGGCAGGCATCCTCAGAGGTTGTGAGGAATATATATCCATGTTCCAGAAGCATTCTCTCCTGACGTTTCGCCCACATCTATAGCAGGCATCCTCAGAGGTTGTGAGGAATATATGTCCATGTTCCAGAAGCATTCTCTCCTGACGTTTCGCCCACATCTATGGCAGGCATCCTCAGAGGCTGTGAGGAATATATGTCCATGTTCCAGAAGCATTCTCTCCTGACGTTTCGCCCACATCTATGGCAGGCATCCTCAGAGGTTGTGAGGAATATATGTCCATGTTCCAGAAGCATTCTCTCCTGACGTTTCGCCCACATCTATAGCAGGCATCGTCAGAGGTTGTGAGGAATATATGTCCATGTTCCAGAAGCATTCTCTCCTGACGTTTCGCCCACATCTATGGCAGGTATCCTCAGAGGTTGTGAGGAATATATCTCCATGTTCCAGAAGCATTCTCTCCTGACATTTCGCCCACATCTATGGCAGGCATCCTCAGAGGTTGTGAGGGTTGTGTGTGTGTGTGTGTGTGTATGTGTATATATATATGGGAAGGCTGGCTGGAATCCTATGTCGCAGTTATGAATGCATCACAGAGTTAAGCGCCCGTGAGTGTTGTGTATTCGTAGTCCCTGCGTCAACGGACCTACGGACCTCACAACCTCTGAGGATGCCTGCCATAGATGTGGGTGAAACGTCAGGACAGAATGCTTCTAGAACATGGCCATATATACCTCACAACCTCTGAGGATGCCTGCCATAGATGTGGGTGAAACGTCAGGACAGAATGCTTCTAGAACATGGCCATATATACCTCACAACCTCTGAGGATGCCTGCCATAGATGTGGGTGAAACGTCAGGATAGAATGCTTCTGGAACATGGCCATGACCCAAGCTATAGCTCACAACCTCTGAGGATGCCTGGCATAGATGTGGGTGAAACGTCAGGACAGAATGCTTCTGGAACATGGCCATGACCCAATAATTAATATATATATATATATATACACACACACACATACATACATACACATACACACACACACACACACACACACATATGGGGCCCCTGGTGGTGGTGCAGTATGTTAAAGCCCTGAGCTGCTGAACTTGCAGAACGAAAGGTCCCAGGTTCAAATCCCGGGAGCGGAGTGAGCGCCCGCTGTTAGCCCCAGCTCCTGCCAACCTAGCAGTTCGAAAACATGCACATGTGAGTAGATCAATAGGTACCATTCTGGCAGGAAGGTAACAACGCTCCAGGCAGTCATGCTGGCCACATGACCTCGGAGGCGTCTATGGACAACGCCGACTCTTAGACTTAGAAATAGAGATGAGCACCAATGCCCAGAGTGTGAGTAGATCAATAGGTACTGCTCTGGCGGGAAGGTAACGATGCTCCATGCAGTCATGCCAGCCACGTGACCTTGGATGTGTCTATGGACAACGCCGGCTCTTTGGCTTAGAAATAGAGATGAGCACCAATGCCCAGAGCGTGAGTAGATCAATAGGTACTGCTCTGGCGGGAAGGTAATGACGCTCCATGCAGTCATGCCGGCCACGTGACCTTGGAGGTGTCTATGGACAACGCCGGCTCTTAGACTTAGACCTATACGGTATATATGGGAGATTTAACGTCAGTCTGCGGCAATGCCTTTGAATCATTCCTCCAGCACACATACCACAAACAGCCTTTAATGGAAATGATCTTGGTTGAGAGCTTGCAAATCAAATAAAAACAAGATTAGTGAGGTTCGTTTTGGTGGTAGATTTCTCATGTTTTGTTTTTTTCCCTTCTCCTTTTAATCACACAATTAAACAATAAGAGCAAATCACAGATATCGTCAATATTATTTTCCTATCCAATTCCCTCCCCGCTTCCTTTTTTTTACCCCCATTCTGTTTTGTAACGCGGAACGAAATTGGGAAAGTCTGGAAATATAATCTCGCCGACAAAATAAAAAGTACTATTTTGACATTGTTGGGAGATTGTTGGGAACGGGAGATATAATTCTGCCATGCAGTCCCATCCCAGGCAAACTCCAAAGAAAGCATTAAAATGTCATTTTTCAAGGGGATGACTGCTTCCAGAATCCCCAGCTAGTGGTCATGCGAAGGCAAGGGATTCTGGGAGTTGTAGTCTGAAAATAGGTCATTTTTGAGCCGTGGAAATGGGCCTTCCTGGGATTTGGGTCTTTGGAGTTCAATGGGAGGAACCTTGGCCGAAACACCAGGTTGAAAACCACTGAAAACAACTGACAAGTATCCACTGAACTGAGAAGTATCCACTGAACTGAGAAGTATCCACTGTTGGAATAATAGCAAGGCACTGAATATCATTAAGCAATGTATTATGTGCAATAAATGCATGTAAATTCCAGATAAGCAGTTAGAAATTACAATCAAAGTGTTGCATTTACATAAAATAGAGTCTCACTTATCCAAGACTCGCTTATCCAAGGTTCTGGATTATCCAAGGTATTTTGTAGTCAATGTTTTCAATAGTAATAAGATGGTGATGGTGATGATAAGAATATAACAATAAGAAAAATATGGCGATAATAATCATAACGATAATATAATAACAATAATAATATGGTGATCATAATAGTGATAATAATATGGTGATGATGATAGTAATATGGTGATAAGAATATGATAATATGGTGATGATGATAATAATCATAATGATAATAATATGGTGATCATAATAGTGATAATAATATGGTGATGATGATAGTAATATGGTGATAAGAATATGATAATATGGTGATGATGATAATAATCATAATGATAATAATATGGTGATCATAATAGTGATAATAATATGATGGTGATAAGACTATCATAATAATACGGTGATAATAATCATATGAATATGATAATAACAATAATAATATGATGGTGATAAGAATATGATAACAATAAGAATAATGTAGTGATGATGATGATAATAACAGTAAGAAAAATATGGCGATGATAATAATCATAATGATAATGACAACAATAATAATGTGATCGTAATAGTTCTAATAATAATATGAGGATGATGATCATAATAATATGATAGTGATAAGAATATGATAATAATATGGTGATGATAATCATAATGATAATATAATGACAACAATAATAATATGGTGATCATAATAGTGATAATAAGAATATGAGAATGATAATAATAATATGATGGTGATAAGAATATGATAACAATAAGAATAATATGGTGATGATAATCATAATGATAATAGGAATATAACAATAATAATATGGTGATCATAATACAGTAGAGTCTCACTTATCCAAGACTCGCTTATCCAAGGTTCTGGATTATCCAAGGAATTTTTGTAGTCAATGTTATCAATAGTAATATGATGGTGATGATATGGTGATTATGATCATAGTGATAACAACAATAATAATATGATAGTAATATAATAACATGGTGGTTATGATAATAGTAATAATAATAGTAATAAGATGATGATGATAAGAATATAACAATAAGAAAAGTATGGCGATGATGATAATAATCATGATAATATGACAATAATAATAATATGGTGATCACAATAGTGATAATAATGTTAATATGAGATGATAATAATAATAATATGATGGTGATAAGAATATGATAACAATAATAATACGGTGATGATGATAATAATGATAATATAATAATAACAATAATAATAACATGATGATAATAGAAATGATAACAATAAGAATAATGTGGTGATGATAATACAGTGGAGTCTCACTTATCCAAGGTTCTGGATTATCCAAGGCATTTTGTAGTCAATGTTTTCAATAGTAATAAGATGATGGTGGTGATGATAAGAATATAACAATAAGAAAAATATGGTGATGATGATAATCATAATGATAATATGACAACAATAATAATATGGTGATAAGAATATGATAACAATAAGAATAATATGGTGATAATGATAAGAATATGATAATAGAAATATGGTAACAATAAGAATAATATGATGATAATGATAATAGCAATATATCAATAATAATATGGTGATGATAATACAGTAGAGTCTCACTTATCCAATACTTGCTTATCCAAGGTTCTGGATTATCCAAGCCATTTTTGTAGTCATTGTTTTCAATACATCGTGATATTTTGGTGCTAAATTCGTAAATACAGTAATTACAACATAACATTACTGCATATTGAACTACTTTTTCTGCCAAATGATGTTTTGGTGCTTAATTTGTAAAATCATAACCTAACTTGATGTTTAGTAGGCGTTTCCTAAATCCCTCCTTATTATCCAACATTTTTGCTTATCCAACGTTCTGCCGGCCCGTTTATATTGGTTAAGTGAAACTCTACCGTATCTATTTTTATTTTTGAATTTGACCCGTAGCTGCTGCATTTCCCACCCTCGTCTCATACTCGAATCAATAAGTTTTCCCAGTTTTTGTGGTAAAATTAGGTACCTTGGCTTATATTCGGGTCGGCTTATACTCAAATATATACGGTAATTTAATCCCTCCTTATCCAACATATTCACTTATCCAACGTTCTGCCGGTCCATTTATGTTGGATAAGTGAGACTCTACCCTAATATTATATTGTAATACGATATAATACTAATAATACAATATAATAATATTAATTATATATCATATTTTACATGTAATATTACTAATAATATTACAATATGTTGATACAGTACAATATAGTAATTTATTACCAGTATTGTACTATACTAATATAATATTGTATGTAAATTTAATTTGTAAGCCGCTCTGAGTCCCCTTCGGGGTGAGAAGGGTGGCATATAAATGTAGCTAATAAATAAATAATAAATAAATACGGTATATTGTTTAATGATATTCAACACCTTGTGGATACTTGTCAGTTAAACCCTTGGAAACACATTTTTTTATATATAGTATTCCGGCCACACGACCTTGGAGGCGTCTACGGACAACGCCGGCTCTTCGGTTTAGAAATGGAGATGAGCATCAACCCCCAGAGTGTGAGTAGATCAATAGGTACTGCTGAGTTGGGGAAAACCTTTACCTTTTACCTATCCCATCATCCCCAATTCACGTAACACAGGGAGAAGGACAACAACAATAAAGTTAGGGTCGTGGGATCCTTTTAGTGATCGGCTTTGGTGGGAATTCGAGTTTACTGCACTAGAACCAAGGGAGTGATTGATACACAACGTCCGGCCGCTTTCCTCCAAACCAACAAATTCAATAAGAAACAAAGAAAGTGACCAATCCAACGTCAAAACAACCAAAATAGTTCCGAACCTCAAACCAAACCTGCCAGAGAAATCTTGGGACACAACCAGACCGGACTTTGAAAGTTCTCGAATGCTAAACACTGCATCTTCGGGCCAAATTCACCTACAAAGACCTGGGACGACGACGACAAATTTCCAAACAAACAAATAAACCGAAACCAAAAAATAAATAAATCAAAAGTACACTGGCGTTGCAGGACACCATCGAGGAAGCGATGGATTGGAAGTACAATGCGAGTTCTCTCTTTTTTTGTTGTTGTTGTTGTTGTTGTTTTCTTACGTTCGTTCTTTTTTGGGTTTTGTTCTTTTGTATTTACATATGTACAGAAGTCCACCAAGAAAATGGTAACCACAGTGCGACGCCGCGGGTGCCGGGCATCCGGGACGGGGATGAATTGTGCATTCTCTGTGTGCCGGGACGGACACAACTCGGGGGAAGGAGAGGAAGTCCTAAAGCAGCATCCGTCGGAGACGTGGGAACGGGCCGAGGTCCCCTCGGGACAGAGTTCGGGGGCCTCGCATCAGTCTCGGGCGGCCTCAGAGGTGCCTCGGGCTCGGGTGCCCGTTGTGGTACAGCTTCTGTTTGATGTGCACCATGTTCCCGGTGGCTTCGTCATATTGCCGGTGGTGACGTTTCCTGAACTCCTTGAAGTTACAAAATTTTGGAAGCCAAGACCAAGTATTGTCTGGAAAAAAAAGAAGAAAGGGAGACAGAGCTCTTAGAAGGACTTCGGTAAAATATAATAATAATAACAACAACAACAACAACATTTGGAAAGTGTCTGACGTGTGATCCACAACAACAACAACAACACTGTCAAAGATCAGTGTCAGGGGGTCAGGGTGCGTGTTGGTGGGTTTCTTCAAAACCATACCAGGCCCGGGCAGTGGCGCAGGCAGGAGAGCAAGCCAGCTGCAATTAACTGCAATGAATCACTCTGACCAGGAGGTCATGAGTTCGAGGCCCGCTCGGAGCCTATGTTTGTTTGTCTTTGTTCTATGTTAAAAGGCATGGAATGTTTGCCTATATGTGTAATGTGATCCGCCCTGAGTCCCCTTCCAGGTGAGAAAGAAGGGCGGAATATAAATGCTGTAAATAAATAAATAAATAAATAAACAGCTCCAGACCAGCACCCTGACGAATTGGTGAACTTCTGCCCTCACCAATTCCTCTCCAATGTCAGACTCAAAGACTTCTGCAATCTGAAGTTCAAACACTTATTTAATATTTACAAAGATATATTTACATAACAGCAAAGTCCATCGCTAGAAGCTGGCATTTTCCCTTTGCCTCTCAACTCGGCACACACAGCTCAACAACGAGAGATAAGAAGCACATTCCTTAGTCTGAAGGAAGTTCCGACCTCCAAGGCCGGAAATCATCAGGCTGTCAGTCAAACTGGCCTGCTGTTAACTGTTTCATTGCTGAAACACACACTTCTCAAAACAGCAGAAACACTTGATTTACATTTCATATACACACAACCAAAATCCAACACTTGGGAAGTGTCCGACATGTGATCCAATACAACAGCCAGCAGAGTGTCTGCTGTGGACTCATCTTGTGTTTCAAATAATAATAACTGCAAAAGGCCACCCTACTGGGATCTACGTGCATCATCCGAAAATATATCACACAGTCCTAAACACTTGGGAAGTGTTCGACTTGTGATTTTGTGAAACGAAATCCAGCATATCTATCTTGTTTGTTGTGTCATACAATAATAATAATAATGACTTCATTTGTATTCCGCCCTAACTCCCCAACTTCAGTAAATGAAACCTAACATCAATAAATTAAGCTACATGTAGTCAAACAAAATTATATAATAATAAGGAGACAGAGCTCTTAGAAGGACTTCGGTAAAATATAATAATAATAATAATAACAACAACAACACCACCACTTGGGAAGTGTCCTACGTGTGATCCACAACAACAACAACAATAATATTTTATTTATATACCCCCTATCTCCTGGATGGGACTCAGGGCGGTTTCCAATCATAAAAACAACACAAACATTACATAACATAATAACACATTATTAAGCAATTAAACCTAACATCAATAAATTAAAACTATATGTAGTCAAACAAAAGTATATAATAACATATAATAATGAGACAGAGCTCTTAGAAGGACTTCGGTAAAATATAATAATAATAATAATAATAATGTTGACTTCATTTGTATTCCGCCCTAACTCCCCAACATCAGTAAATGAAACCTAACATCAATAAATTAAACTACATGTAGTCAAAAAATTATATAATAACATATAATAATAATAATAACAATATTTGTATTCCGCCCTATCTCCCCAACTTCAGTAAATTAAGCCTAATATCAATAAATTACGCTACATGTAGTCAAACAAAATTATATAATAACATAAAATAATAATAATAATAATAAACAACTTTATTTGTATTCCGCCCTATCTCCCCAACACCAGTAAATGAAACCTAACAAATTAAAACTACATGTAGTCAAACAAAGTTATATAACAACATAAAATAATAATAATAATGACTTCATTTGTATTCCATCCTAACTCCCCAACATCAGTAAATTAAACCTAACATCAGTAAATTAAACCTAACATCAATAAATTAAACTACATGTAGTCAAAAAAATTATATAACATAAAATAATAGTAATAATAACAACAAACTTTATTTGTATTCCCCCTTACAAATTAAATTTACATACAATATTATATTAGTATAGTACAATACTGGTAACAAATTACTATATTGTACTGTATCAACATATTGTAATATTATTAGTAATATTACATGTAAAATATGATATATAATTAATATTATTATATTGTATTATTAGTATTATATCGTATTACAATATAATATTATGAATATTATATGTATATACAATATGTTATAATTATTACATATTGTAAATTATACTGTATATATATATTTATATATAAACACACACACATATATGTGTGTGTGTGTGTGTGTGTGTGTGTGTGTATATATATATATATATATACACACACACATACATATCTATATATATAAAAGAGTGATGGCATCACGGCGACCCACAAAACAACAAAACTACAAGCCGCCCAACCTCGAAATTTGACAACACAACCCATCATCCACGCCTCTAGGTTGATACAACAAAAAGCAAAGAAAAATAAAGTCCTAATTAGAGGGAGAGAAATAATTGTTTTTATCCAATTGCTGCCACTTAGAAGGCTAAGCTCTGCCCACTTGGTCTCCTAGCCACCCACTGAGCCCAGTGTTAATAAAAGAATAAAAAATAAAATAAATACAAATAATACAATAAAAAAATAAAAAACACTAAAATAATTAAAAACACTAAAATTAATACAATAAAATACTATAATAATAAAACTAAAAATAATACAACAAAATAATAAAATATAATAAATAAAAAAGATAAGTTACAATAAAATTAATTTAAAAAATACAAATGACGTCAAATAAAAATTCCACAACAACTTTTAACCAATACCACCACCACTTTGCCACAGCAACGCGTGGCCGGGCAAAGCTAGTACAGTATAGTCTCACTTATCCAACGTTCTGGATTATCCAACGCATTTTTGTAGTCAATGTTTTCAATACATCGTGATATTTTGGTGCTAAATTGGTAAATACAGTAATTACTACATAGCATTACTGTGTATTGAACTACTTTTTCTGTCAAATTTGTTGTATAACATAATGTTTTGGTGCTTAATTTGTAAAATCATAACCTAATTTAATGTTTAATAGGCTTTTCCTTAATCTCTCCTTATTATCCAACATATTCGCTTATCCAACGTTCTGCCGGCCCGTTTACGTTGGATAAGCGAGACTCTACTGTATATATATAAAACTAGCATAGCATGTTATTGCGGATAAGGGCCTCCAGCTGTAAATAAAAATTTATTTACTGTAAATAAATAAATAAAAATTTAAAATAAATAAATAAAATTAAACTAGGCATCTGAAGTCTTTGGAAGAGAAGGTCAAAGACCTTGCAAAACTACACCTTCCAGGCTGCGATAGCATTGAACCATGGCAGTTTAATTGTACGCCAGTTCTATAGTATAGAGATGCATATACTTTGAGATAACAAAATACAGTAGAGTCTCACTTATCCAACATAAACAGGCCAGCAGAATGTTGGATAAGCGAATATGTTGGATAATAAGGAGGCATTAAGGAAAAGCCTATTAAACATCAAATTAGGTTATGATTTTACAAATGAAGCACCAAAACATTATGTTAGACAACAAATTTGGCAGAAAAAGTAGTTCAATACACAGTAATGTTATGTAGTAATTACTGTATTTACAAATTTAGCACCGAAATATCACGATATATTGAAAACATTGACTACAAAAATGTGTTGGATAATCCAGAACGTTGGATAAGCGAGTGTTGGATAAGTGAGACTCTACTGTAAATGTATTTGTGTTCTTACACTTCAAAACAAAACCTTTCCTGAGACAACCATCACGAAAAGAAACACTGCAAGAGTTAATACAATATAATAACAAGGGCCATCCAATCCAACCCCCCTTCTTCCGGGGAGGAGAGGCACAATCAAAGCACCCCTGACAGATGGCCATCCAGACCCTCGCAAACCCCTTTCCAAGACCCCAGCAGACGTCCACTTACCATACCGTCGGCTTGTCCGCCACGCTCGCACGGCATAATGGAGGACCCCGTCCATCCAGACCAGAAACCAGCTTATACAGAATCCCAGCAAGAGTCCCAGCATCAGGTCAATTTCCTGCTTGGTGACATTGTCAGTCACAAAGTAGTTCTCTGAGGAATCCACGACCGACTGGTCCCCGTCGTAAGGGATGACATAATGGACATGGTGCCTGTCGGGTCGGGAGAGAAAAAGAAGAAGAGCATCAAGGTTTTGAGGCTGATTTACGGTCACAAGTAGAAATCACTCTCGGATTTAGCTCTCCAAACACGTCGTGCCGGGACACACTTTTCAGACCTGCATCCATTTACGTTCTTTTAAAATATAGGTTTACTAGTTTTATGTTGCATTCATGGTGTATTTATGCTTACCATTTGTATGATTTTAAATTGTTTTAATGATTTATATCAATTTAATGATATAATGATATATAATAATATTATACTATACTAATATTATAATACACTAGCTGTCCCCGGCCACGCGTTGCTGTGGCAAAGTGGTGGTGGTATTGGTTAAAAATTGTTGTGTAATTTTTATTTGACGTTATTTGCAATTTTTTATTAATTTTTATTAATATTTTATTATTTTCTTGTATTATTTTTAGTTATTTTCTGTTATAGTATTTTATTGTATTAATTTTTAGTGTTTTTTATTATTTTTTATTGGGTTGCTAGGAGACCAAGTTGGAGGAGCTTAGCCTTCTAACTGGCAGCAATTGGATAAAAGCAATTATTCCTCTCTCTCTAATTAGGACTTTCTTTTTCTTTTCTTTTTCTTGTATCAACCTAGAGGCGTGGATGATGGGTTGTGTTGTCAAATTTCGAGGTTGGGGGGCCTGTACTTTTGTTGTTTTGTGGGTTGCCGTAATGCCATCACCCAGCCTCAATGTTAATAATAATAATAATAATAATAATAATAATAATAATAATAATAATAATAATAAAAAAGAGGGTTGGAAGAGACCCCTTGTGCCATTGAGTCCAATCCCCTTCTGCCTTTGTGCACCAAAAGCACAAGCAAAGCATCCCTGACAGATGGCCACCCAGCCTCAATGTTAATAATAATAATAATAATAATAATAATAATAATAATAATAATAATAATAACAACTACTTTTTCTGTCAAAGTTGTTGTATAACATGTTTTAGTGCTTAATTTGTAAAATCATAACCTAATTTGGTGTTTAATAGGCTTTTCCTGGGATATGTGAGACTCTACTGTATTTATTATTTATTATTTATTTGCTACATTTATATGCCGCCCTTCTCACCCCAAAGGGAACTCAGAGCGGCTTACAAATTAAATTTACATACAATATTATATTAGTATAGTACAATACTGGTAACAAATTACTATATTGTACTGTATCAACATATTGTAATATTATTAGTAATATTACATGTAAAATATGATATATAATTAATATTATTATATTGTATTATTAGTATTATATCGTATTACAATATAATATTATGAATATTATATGTATATACAATATGTTATAATTATTACATATTATTGTAAATTATATTGTATATATATATTTATATATAAACACACACACATATGTGTGTGTGTGTGTGTGTGTATATATATATATATATACATACATATCTATATATATAAAAGAGTGATGGCATCACGGCGACCCACAAAACAACCAAACTACAAGCCCCCCAACCTCGAAATTTGACAACACAACCCATCATCCACGCCTCTAGGTTGATACAACAAAAAGCAAAGAAAAATAAAGTCCTAATTAGAGGGAGAGAAATAATTGTTTTTATCCAATTGCTGCCACTTAGAAGGCTAAGCTCTGCCCACTTGGTCTCCTAGCAACCCACTGAGCCCAGTGTTAATAAAAGAATAAAAAATAAAATAAATACAAATAATATAATAAAAAAATAAAAAACACTAAAATAATTAAAAACACTAAAATTAATACAATAAAATACTATAATAATAAAACTAAAAATAATACAACAAAATAATAAAATATAATAAATAAAAAAGATAAGTTATGTGTGTGTGTGTGTATATATATATATATATACATATCTATATCTATATATATACATACATATCTATATATATATATATATATATATATATATATATATATATATGTATATATGCATATATACATACATATCTATATATATATCTATATATATATAAAATAATAATAATAATAATAATAATAATAATAATAATAATAATAATAATAATAATAAGGGCTGTAAGAGAAGAAGAGACCCCTTGGGTCATTTAGCCCAACCCCCTTCTGCCTTTGTGTTGTGGGGGCCGGATAAATAGCTTGGATGGGCCGCATCCGGCCCCCGGGCCTTAGTTTGGGGACCCCTGCTCTACCTAATAAATCAATGAAGCCCCTGCTTTCTTTCTATCTCATTTCATACACCACTTGGGATACTTTTGAAGGCAGCCTCACACCCAGCAAGGATGATGTAGCATTTCCTTTTGCGTTGTGTTCCGGCCACACAGCTTTTGTGCATGACATAACTTTAACTGACCATTGGCTTCTCTGTGAATCTGCCTTAATGGGGGGAAGCCAGAAAAGTGTAGAAGGATGTTGAGCAATGCATCAGCCACTGCAGAACACACTCCGCCACTGCAGCAAGCAAAGCCGGC
Source organism: Anolis carolinensis (assembly GCF_035594765.1). Lineage (NCBI taxonomy): Eukaryota > Metazoa > Chordata > Lepidosauria > Squamata > Anolidae > Anolis > Anolis carolinensis. The sequence goes on from NW_026943826.1 coordinate 9,536,982, forward strand.
AACAGACAGTGTCCCAGCAGGAAGGCACAATCAAAGCACCCCCGGCAGAGAGACATCCAGCCTAGGCTCAAAAAACTCCAGCCAAGGAGACTCCGCTGGACTCCCAGGCAGCGCATCAAGCCAGGCGTGCCAGGAAAGGCAAATTAAAAGGCAATAACCCTTTCTGGTTGCCTTCTAAGCGGGCCAGAACAATTCCCTAAATTGATTGCTGCCGATTATAGCAAATAGCCGTGGCATTAAAACGGACCGGATGCCACGAGCATCGTATGCCAAGGTCATCACGGCCATGAGTCCACACACGGACCCATTAAAAGCTGCACTAAATCACGGGGTCGTTTCAGAGCCGGCCTATTTACCGTATATACTCGAGCATAAGCCGACCCGAATATAAGCCGAGGCACCCAATTTTACCACAAAAAACTGGGAAAACTTATTGAGGGTTGGAAATGCAGCAGCTACTGGTAAATTCCAAAATAAAAATAGATACCAATAAAATTACATTAACTGAGGTGATGGTAAGTGGGGTAAATGATTTTGGAATATTTACGGTATTTCAAAGAAAAACAGTAAGCTAACTCTGTAAGTGTATAAGTAGGGTCAACAAAAACAATCTATATATATATAAAAGAGTGATGGCATCAGGGCAGCGGACAAAACAACAAAACTACAGGCCCCCCCAACCTCGAAATTTGACAACACAACCCATCATCCGCGCCTCTAGGTTGATACAACAAAAAGAAAAGAAAAATAAAGTCCTAATTAGAGGGAGAGGAATAATTGTTTTTATCCAATTGCTGCCAGTTAGAAGGCTAAGCTCCGCCCACTTGGTCTCCTAGCAACCGATTCAGCCCAGGGGACAGGCAGAGTTAGGCCTCACTTAGGCCTCTTCCACAGATTATCTAATTTGCACTGGATTATAGGGCAGTGTAGACTCAAGGCCTTTCCACACAGCTATATAACCCATTTAGAATCTTATATTATCTGCTTTGAACTGGATTATCTTGACTCCACACTGCCATATAATCCAGCCTTCCAAGCAGCAAGTCTATTCCTTCCTTTGTATTCCAGCTCATCAAACAAGGAGTCCCATAAGAAGAAAATGGCCAGGCTTTGAGGCTGTAAGGCTGTTCACTGCTATTCCACCTGGCCAACAAAGCATTCCCATAAGCCACAGCAACGCGTGGCCGGGCACAGCTAGTAACTTTATAATAATAATCATCATCATTATCATCATCAACAACAACAATAACAACAACTTCCTTTGTATCCTGCTCTATCTATCTCCCACATAGTAACAGGCAAACATTCAATGCCTATATAAACAATGCAGAGCTAGATATAGATCTATAATTATATATACCAATTTCACATTTGCATTTTCCCCCTGAAAAGTCTTCAAATCCTCAACCAGCCGGTCACCCGTTCCCGCAGCTGCGCATCATCGCCATGAATGAGCTTGGCAACTCCTTCCCCACCAAACTCTGCCGCTTGCATCCCTCAACCAGCTGGTCAACCCTCCCCGCAGCTGCGCATCGTCACCATGAATGAGCTTGGCAACTCCTTCCCCACAAAACTCTGCCGCTTGCATCCTCAACCAGCCGGTCACCCCTTCCCACAGCTGCGCATCGTCGCCATGAATGAGCTTGGCAACTCCTTCCCCACAAAACTCTGCCGCTTGCATCCTCAACCAGCCGGTCACCCCTTCCCACAGCTGCGCATCATCGCCATGAATGAGCTTGGCAACTCCTTCCCCACCAAACTCTGCCGCTTGCATCCCTCAACCAGCTGGTCAACCCTCCCCGCAGCTGCGCATCGTCACCATGAATGAGCTTGGCAACTCCTTCCCCACAAAACTCTGCCGCTTGCATCCTCAACCAGCCGGTCACCCCTTCCCACAGCTGCGCATCGTCGCCATGAATGAGCTTGGCAACTCCTTCCCCACCAAACTCTGCCGCTTGTGTCCTCAACCAGCCGGTCACCCCTTCCCGCAGCTGCGCATCGTCGCCATGAATGAGCTTGGCAACTCCTTCCCCACAAAACTCTGCTGCTTGCGTCCTCAACCAGCCGGTCACCCCTTCCCGCAGCTGCACATCGTCGCCATGAATGAGCTTGGCAACTCCTTCCCCACAAAACTCTGCCGCTTGCGTCCTCAACCAGCCAGTCACCCCTTCCCACAGCTGCGCATCATCGCCAAAACGCTGCGTTGAGGACGCAAGCGGCAAAGTTTTGTGGGGAAGGAGTTGCCAAGCTCATTCATCACTATGATAAGTGCCTAGATTTGAATGCCGACTATGTTGAGAAGTGGTATTTGGGTGTGGCTTTCAACTGCATATGGTAAATGTTTTCTCCTATACTTTTTGAGCGTGCAAGCGGCAGAGTTTGGTGGGGAAGGAGTTGCCAAGCTCATTCCTCACTATGATAAGTGCCTAAATTTGAATGCCGACTATGTTGAGAAGTGGTATTTGGGTGTGGCTTTCAACTGCATATGGTAAATGTTTTCTCCTATACTTTTTGAGGGTGCAAGCGGCAGAGTTTGGTGGGGAAGGAGTTGCCAAGCTCATTCCTCACTATGATAAGTGCCTAAATTTGAATGCCGACTATGTTGAGAAGTGGTATTTGGGTCTGGCTTTCAACTGCATATGGTAAATGTTTTCTCCTATATTTTGTTCATTTTTAATTCCAAAACGTAACCTACTTTCTGGATAACCCTCGTATTCTTATTCTTATTTCTTGCAGAAATGTGTAATCAAGGCATTCCTGAGAAACGGCTATCTGATGTCTGTTTATAACTAGTTTAAAGCAGATTTCCCTTCTGCAACCCCATAGTTGGACCAGTCACGTCTTAGAGGCCTCAAGACCTTTGGGAGCAGAATCCTGTTGCTTGCTAAGAACGAGAATGGGATGGGATTGGGACGGCGAGAGTGACAAGGCAGCGAATTACAGGCTCCGGGCTGCTAGGAAAAGAGTGTGGTGTCGTGTCCTATTTGGTTGCTGTCTCCCCAACCGAGTCTATAGAGCTGCAGTCTTTCCCCAGCTAATGAATTCAGGAGCATTTTAGCTTTCCCTATCTTGCGTTGTCAGCTTGCATTACACTCAGTTGTGTGTCGAGAGAGTACCAGGGAACTTGTTGAGTTTTCTATACCCGTCACACCGGTTTCTGTCTGTTTACTTTCTTAACTCTACCTGGAGATCACTGTGTATTTCTTGGATATTCCCATCCAAGTACTAACCAGGTCCAATCCATCTTAGCTTCCAAAATCAGAGGAGATTGGGTATATTTAGGGTGGTATGGTACTACAAGGATTCAGCTGTTTGAACGTAAAACTATTAATAGTATTGCTGCTGCTATTCAGGGCGTTTGTGCCCCACATACAACACATAACCGAACATTTAAAACCTAATAACAATAATCCGCATACAGTGGCCAGGATTTAGCATTGGAATGGCCAGCTATAAAGTGCTAAATGTGTCAGGTATTTCAATACATGGAGATGGAGGCGGGATACAAAAATAAAGTTATTATTATTATTATTGACACAAAGACATAGTATGACACAGCAAATGAGATATATATGCTGGATTTCATATCACAAAATCACAAGTCAGACACTTCCCAAGTGTCTAGGACTGTGTGTATTATTATTATTATTATTATTTAGTATGACACAGCAAACGGGATATATATGCTGGATTTCATATCACAAAATCACAAGTCGAACACTTCCCAAGTGTCTAGGACTATGTGTTGTATTATTATTATTATAATAATTATTATTATTTAGTATGACAGCAAACGGAATATATATGCTGGATTTCGTATCACAAAATCACAGTGTCTAGGACTGTGTGTTGTATTATTATTATTATTGTTATTATTATTATTTAGTATGACACAGCAAACGGGATATATATGCTAGATTTCATATCACAAAATCACAAGTCGAACACTTCCCAAGTGTCTAGGACTGTGTGTTTTATTATTATTATTATTATTATTATTATTATTATTATTATTATTTTTAGCATGACAGCAAACGGGATATATATGCTGGATTTCGTATCACAAAATCACAAGTCGAACACTTACCAAGTGTCTAGGACTGTGTGTATTATTATTATTATTATTATTATTATTATTATTATTACCGTATATAATATGACACAGCAAATGGGATAGATATGCTGGATTTCTTATCACAAAATCACAAGTCGAACACTTCCCAAGTGTCTAGGACTGTGTGTATTATTATTATTATTATTATTATTATTATTATTATTATTTTTAGCATGACAGCAAACGGGATATATATGCTGGATTTCGTATCACAAAATCACAAGTCGAACACTTACCAAGTGTCTAGGACTGTGTGTATTATTATTATTATTATTATTATTATTATTACCGTATATAATATGACACAGCAAATGGGATAGATATGCTGGATTTCTTATCACAAAATCACAAGTCGAACACTTCCCAAGTGTCTAGGACTGTGTGTATTATTATTATTATTATTATTATTATTATTATTATTATTATTATTATTACCGTATATAATATGACACAGCAAACGGGATAGATATGCTGGATTTTGTATCACAAAATCACAAGTCGAACACTTCCCAAATGTCTAGGACTGTGTGATGTATTTTCAGATGATGCGAAATAATAATAATAATAATAATAATAATAATACACACAGTCCTAGACACTTGGGAAGTGTTCAACTTGTGATTTTGTGATACGAAATCCAGCATATCTACCTTGCTTGCTGTGTCATACTATAATAATAATAATAATAATAATAATAATAATAATAAATACATCACACAGTCCTAGACACTTGGGAAGTGTTCAACTTGTGATTTTGTGATATGAAATCCAGCATATCTTGTTTGCCGTGTCATACTTTAATTATTATTATTATTGTTATTATTATTATTATTATGATCATCATCATGTTGACCTCCTCCCTCACCTTAAAAACAGATCCTGAATACACCTCTTTCTGAAGAATTATTTTGATCTGCGCATTCAGATGCTTTCAATGTTGTCTTTTGAGGTGGGCTGCCTTTCAAGATGTTTCAGAAATCACAAGCGGCTCGAAAATACGGCCGCAGATTGTTAGTGGGTGCTCGGCTCTTGGAACATATTATGCCATTTGTTATATCAATCGCGCTGGTTGCTTATTATTTCGCATCTCCCTCTGACATGCTGGTTTGGGCTCTCAAGGGTCCTTAATGGGCTCCAGACCACAAAAGGAACGTTCCCAAGTTCTGGAAAGCAAGCACATGCCCTGACCTGTCTTTTCTTTCCAAGAGCCCGAGACAGGGCTGAGCCTCTATACGTCTCTGAGAGGCCTTTTAGGACTAAAGGGCGGGGCTAGGAGTGGGGGCGGGGCCTCTTCCCAAAAGCGCGAGACAGGGCTGAGCCTCTATTCCTCTCCTGAGGCGCTTGTTGGGACACAGAGGGCGGAGCTAGGGAAGGGGGCGGGGCCTCCTTCCAAGAGCCTGAGATAGGGCTGAGCCTCTATATTTCTCCTGAGAGGCCTTTTAGGACTTAGGGGCGGGGCCTCTTCCCAAAAGCGCAAGACAGGGCTGAGCCTCTATACCTCTCCTGAGGCGCTTGTTGGGACACAGAGGGCGGAGCTAGGGAAGGGGGCGGGGCCTCCTTCCAAGAGCCTGAGACAGGGCTGAGCCTCTATATTTCTCCTGAGAGGCCTTTTAGGACTAAAGGGCGGGGCTAGGGGCGGGGCCTCTTCCCAAGAGCACGAGACAGGGCTGAGCCTCTGTATACCTAGAACACGGGGGCGGGGTATAGAGGCCCCGCCCCCTCCTCTAGCCCCACCCCGTGTCCTGCCAGGCGACTTAGGACAGGGATAGAAGCTCAGCCCTAGCTCAGAGCTCGTAACTCCTCCCACCCCAGTCCTGGCCGCCCATTTGTGGCCCCGCCCACCTCCCCTCGCAGCCCTGCATCTTGGACTAGGGGAGAGGCTCAGCCCCGCCCTCTTGAGCAGGAGCCACGCCCATCCCTCTAAGCCACGCCCCCTTTCCAGCAAGCGCTGAGTAATATTTTTCCTGGAAAGAGGGCGGAAGGACAAATAAGTTTGGGAACCACTGCTCTAGATCGAAGGCCTTGTGTGTGAAGCTCCAGTGTGCAGGCTGTTGAGTAAAATATTGATAGTAATACAGTAGAGTCTCACTTATCCAAGCTAAACGGGCCAGCAGAACCTTGGATAAGCGAGTCTTGGATAAGTGAGACTCTACTGTAATATTATAATGTAATATAATAATAATAATAATATAATTGTATATTTATATTACATGTAATAGTACTAATAATATTACAATATAGTGGTATAGTACAATATAGAAATATATAATGCTTATATTGTGCTATACTAAGAATGTAATATACAGTAGAGTCTCACTTATCCAAGCTAAACGGGCCAGCAGAACCTTGGATAAGCGAGTCTTGGATAAGTGAGACTCTACTGTAATATTATAATGTAATATAATAATAATAATATTGTATCTTTATATTGCATGTAATAGTACTAATAATATTACAATATAGTGGTATAGTACAATATAGAAATATATAATGCTTATATTGTGCTATACTAATAATGTAATATACAGTAGAGTCTCACTTATCCAAGCTAAACGGGCCGGCAGAACCTTGGATAAGCGACTATCTTGGATAATAAGGAGGGATTAAGGAAAAACCTATTAAATATCAAATTGGGTTATGATTTTACAAATTAAGCACCAAAACATCATGGTATACAACAAATTTGACAGAAAAAGTAGTTCAATACGCAGTAATGTTATGTTGTAATTACCAAATTTACTAATTTAGCACCAAAATATCACAATATATTGAAAACATTGACTACAAAAATACATTGGATAATCCAGAACCTTGGATAAGCGAGTCTTGGATAAGTGAGACTCTACTGTAATATTATAATGTAAAATAATAATAATAATAATAATAATAATAATAATAATAATATATTATAATTGTATATTTATATTACATGTAATAGTACTAATAATATTACAACCTAGTGGTATAGTACAATATAGTAATATGTAATGCTTATATTGTGCTATACTAATAATGTAATATATTGTATGTACATATATTTATTATTTATTTTATTTACTACATTTATATGCCGCCCTTCTCACCCCAAAGGGGACTCAGAGAGGCTTACAAATTACATTCACATACAATACATTATATTATTGGCATAGTACAATACTAGCATTAAATTACTATATTGTACTATATCATTACATTGTAACATTGTTAGTAATATTACATTTAATATATAATATATAATTAATATTATTAAATTGTCTTATTATCAGTATTATATTGTAATCTATATATATAAAAGGGTAATGACATTTCGGCCTAGGACAAAACAACAAAACTTCACATCCCAGAAACACTAAACTTGGCAGCACAAACCCTCATCCATGCCTCTAAGTTCATACAACAAAAAGAAAAGAAAAATAAAGTCCTAATTAGAGGGAGAGGAATAATAGTTTTTATCCAGTTGCTGCCAGTTAGAAGCCTAAGCTCCGCCCACTTGGTCTCATAGCGACCCACTCAGCCCAGGGGACAGGCAGAGTTAGGCCTCATTTAGGCCTCTTCCCCACAGATTACCAGATTTTAACTGGATTATATGGCAGTGTAGACTTCCACACAGCTATATAACCCATTTATAATCTTATATTATCTGCTTTGAACTGGATTATCTTGACTCCACACTGCCATATAATCCACTTCAGTGTGCAGTCGGACACAACTGGACTTAAATGCCAGGGGAAAACCTTTACCTTTTACCTTAACTACCACCAATTCCTCAATACTTTATTTCCCATACCACCAGACTTCGCCACAGCAATGCGTGGCCGGGCACAGCTAGTACATTATAATATTATCAATATTATATGTATATACAATATATTATATTATTATATAGCTTGTAAGCTGCCCTGAGTTCCCTTAGGTCCCCAAACTAAGGCCCGGGGGCCGGATGCGGCCCTCTGAGGTCATTTACCTGGCCCCCGCCCTCAGTTTTATAATATAATATATTGTATATACATATAATATTGATAATAATATTATAATGTAATACAATATAACACTAATAGTATTACCATATAATAATATTAATTATATATTCTATATTACATATAATATTACCAATAATATTACAGTATAGTGGTATAGTTCAATATAGTTATATATAATGCTAATATTGTGCTATGCTAATAATATAATATATTGTATGTACATATAATTTCTAAGCCACTCTGAGTCCCCTTTGGGGTGAGAAGGGCGTGATACAAATGTAGTAAATAAATGCAGTAAATAAATAAATAATAAATAAATACATTTTAGACTTAGGCTAACCCAAAGTCTGAAATGACTTGAAGGCACACAACAACAACAACAACAACAACAACAACAATCCTAATTAACTTGACTATCTCATTGGCCAGAAGCAGGAGCACACTTCCCATTGAAATCCTGATAAATGTATGTTGGTTAAAATTGTTTTTGTTTTTAAATATTGCATTGTTCTTTCGTTGTTCTTTTTTTTTTTTGTATATATTTTTATTGGAGTGTATAATAAAGAAATAACAACGAAAGAGTGAGAACAATAATTTTGACAGAAAGTGAAAAAAAAGGAGAAAAAAAGAGAAAAAGTAAGAAGAAAAAATAGTAAAATTTCAAAGAAAAAGTAAAAAAAAAATTATTAAATTTTTTTTTAAAAAAAGTATAAAAATATAAAAAAGACTTCCATCTTCGCCTTAGCGGTTTCCAGCCCATATAGTTGAGTGAGGGTAATACAATAGAAACTATATTGAATTAACCTCTTTATCTGAAGTAAAGAACGAACCCTACCAAAAGGGAGGGATATTGTCCTTATTTATTAGCTTAGTCATTCCTTCTTTACCTTACTATACACTTACAACAAGTGTCACAGAAATGATTCATTTCATTTCTTTCGTTGTTCTTGTTGTTGTTGTTTTTGCACTACAAATAAGACATATGCAGTGTGCATCGGAATTTGTTTGTATTTTTTTTTTCAAATGATAATCCGGCCCCTCAACAGTCTGAAGGATTGTGGACCGGCCCTCGGCTTAAAAAGTTTGGGGACCCCTGATGTAAATCCATCCGCTTCCAACTTAAACCAGTTTTACAAGGGCCTTCCTTCCCGTTTGGCTCTTTCGAAGAAATTAATTGATGGTTCAGGTCTGAGGGACAATAGATTTGGCTTGAAGGCCGGGATGTGTGCTGCTCCTTTCCAAAGAATGCCGGTGACATCTATAAAACTCAATAGAAGGAAAAGCATTTGGCTCTCGACGCAAGAGCCATTCCAAGAACGCATGGAGAAAATTAATAAATAAGCAGATCAGCTTGGGAAAGCATTCAGGGAGGTCACCTCTTAACTGAGGCTGGAGCTACACTGCCACATAATCCAGATTATCTGATTTAAATTGGATTATAGGAGTCCACACTGTCATAGCAGATCATCTGGATTCAGAAAATGGATCATATGGCAGTGTAGATGTGCTTGAAACAGATGAGAATGAATTAGCAACTGGATTTCCCCTTTAAACTACAGTAGAGTCTCACTTATCCAACATAAACGGGCCGGCAGAATGTTGGATAAGTGAATATGTTGGATAATAAGGAGAGGTTAAGAAAAAGCCTATTAAACATCAAAATAGGTTATGGTTTTACAAAGTAAGCACCAAAACATCATGTTATACAACAAATTGGACAGAAAAAGTAGTTCATTACACATTAATGCTATGTAGTAATTACTGTATTTACAAATTTAGCACCAAGATATAACAATATATTGAAAACATTGACTACAAAAATGCGTTGGATAATCCAGAACGTTGGATAAGTAAGACTCTACTGTACTTGCTTGTTGGGTTGCTGTGAGTTTTTCGAGCGGTATGGCCATGTTCCAGAAGCATTCTCTCCTGACACTTCGCCCACATCTATGGCAGGCATCCTCAGAGGTTGGGAGGTGTGTTGGAAACAAGTCAGGTGGGGTGTATATATCTGTGGAATAATGTCTAGGATGGGAAAAAGAACACTTGTGCCATAGCAACATGCTATGATAATTTTATATACATATATATCTATATATATATAAAAGGGTAATGGAATCACGGCACCGGACAAAACAACTAAACTAAATGCCCCACAACCTCGAAAACTGACGGCACAACCTCTCTTCCACGCCTCTACGTTCATACAACAAAAAGAAAAGAAAAATTAAATCCTAGCCATAGCAACGCATGGCTGGGCACAGCTAGTGTGTGTGTGTGTGTGTGTGTGTATGTGTGTGTGTGTGTGTGTATGTGTGTGTATGTGTGTGTGTATATATATATATATATATATATATATATATATATATATATATATATATATATAAAATAATTTATAAATATATAACAATAATACAATATAATAATATTAATTATATAAAAGGTAAAGGTAAAGGTTTTCCCCTGACTTTAAGTCACGTTATATATTAAATGTAATATAGAGTCTCACTTATCCAAGCTAAACGGGCCAGCAGAAGCTTGGATAAGCGAATATCTTGGATAATAAGGAGGCATTAAGGAAAAGCCTATTAAACATCCAATTAGGTTATGATATTACAAATGAAGCACCAAAACATCATGTTATACAACAAATTTGACAGAAAAAGTAGTTCAATACATAGTAATGTTATGTTGTAATTACTGTATTTACGAATTTAGCATCAAAATATCACGATATATTGAAAACATTGACTACAAAAATGGCTTGGATTATCCAGAAGCTTGGATAAGCGAGGCTTGGATAAGTGAGACTCTACTGTATAATAATATTACCATATAATGATATAGTACAATATAGTAATTTATTTTATTTATTAGCGATATTTATATCCCGCCCTTCTCACCCCGAAGGGGACTCAGGGTGGCTTACAAGTCATATGTACATACAATATATTATATTATTCGTATAGCACAATATAAGCATTATATATTGCTAAATTGTGCTATAACACTATATTGTAATATTATTAGTAATATTACATGTAATATAAATATACCATTATAATAGTGTATTTTTATTACTATTATATTACATTATAATATTATTAATATATGCATATACAATATTTATTTATTACAATATTTATATCCCACCCTTCTCACCCAACATGAGACTCAGGGCGGCTTACAATAAAACGCATGTATAAAAATTATACAGTACAATATAAATCAGTTAAAAAAAAACACATTATAAAATACAAATAGGCGTGTTCAGTTCAAAAAACTGGGTCTGTCAATTGAGTTCCAGCATACATGATAATAATTAACGCTGCCAATTATTATTCAATATATTACATTATTAGTATAGTATGATTATTATCTATTATTATATTGTTATATGGACACAGGAGACATGGTGCTTATATTTAATTTAATTTAATTTAATGCATATATTGTGCTATGCTAATAATATATTGTATGTTCATTTGATTTGTAAGCCGCTCTGAGTCCCATTCGGGGTGAGAAGAGCGGGATATAAATGTAATAAGTAAATAAATAAGTGTGAAGGCATGTTATTCAAGGACTTGAAAAGAATGGTTCCTCATCTATTAGCCACAAGCAATTAAGTTTGTTTTTGTTTTACTGCTCTGGGCAGCTGCTGCCTTTCTTCCGTCAGCATAGCCTTGAATGGGCAAAATATTGCCATGATCTTGAAGGTCACTCCATTGAATTGCCAAAGCTAAAAGCAAAGTTGTGTGTATCAAATATTTCCGATATTCATTAGTGCGTCCAAATAATGGTGTGCAAGTGACAGAGAGTTGGATCGCTCGGAAAGGCATTGGGCCAGGAGAGAAGCTAGGCAGGGACCCAGGTGACTTATTTAGTTACCGTATTTTAAGAGGATTCAGTGTATATAACGTTCACAAGGACGTTGTTGTATAACTGTTTATTATATGTGACATTGAGCTTGTTCCCCATGTGAGCCACCCCAAGTCCCTCTGGGGGAGATGGGAGCGGGATATACAAATAAATAATAATTATTATTATTATTATTAGTATTATTATTATATTATTATTATTATTATATTATTATAAGAAGGGTTGCAAAAAACATAAGATGAAGTATGGGGCGATTGCAATTTCAAAAAAGGCCAACTTAGCCATTTCTCTGGCTGCTTCCTGCCTTTGGGGGGGGGGTCCTTTGTTGGGAAGTGTTAGCTGGCCCCGATTGTTTCCTGTCTTGAATTCACTTGTTTTCAGAGTATTGCTTTTTATTTACTGTCCTGATTATAGAGCTTTTTTAAAAAACTGAACAGCCATGCAGCTTTGAAGCCTGGCTGCTTCCTGCCTGGGGGGATCCTTTGTTGGGAGGTGTTAGCTGGCCCTGATTGTGTCCTGTCTGTTGGAGACAGCATATTATTTGCGAGCACAGAAATGCTGGGCCCACTCTAACATCCGCCGTGTCAGACGACACAGAGAAGCCATTGAAATCGACAAGCATGTGGTTAGTTTCAACAGAAAGGAGGAAACCGTGAAAATGAACAAAATATGGCTACCAGTATTTTAAAAATTCTAAAAGCAGGACGGTAAATAAAGAACAACACTCTGAAAACAGGGGAATTCCAGACAGGAAACAATCAGGGCCAGCGAACACCTCCCAACCAAGGATAATGATGATGATGATGATGATGATGATGATGATGATAATAATAATAATAATAATAATAATAATAATAATAATAATAATATATCACACCATCCTAGACATTTGGGAAGTGTTCGACTTGTGATTTTGTGAAACAAAATCCAGCATATCTGTCTTGTTTGCTGTGTCATAATAAAATAACAATAATAATAATAATAATTTGCTGCACTTTATCTGTTATCTTGAGTTTACAACTTATAATGCGCACTTTAGCTTATCTATTACTGTAACCTCGCTGGTTTTAATTCTATGTTTTATTAAGCCTGTTTTTATTTCATAGGTTAATGTTTAGATTTTATAATGTTTTGTTTATTGGTGTATTGTATATTGTTATTGTTTTTATTTGATATTTCTGTGAGCCGCCCCGAGTCCCCTTCGGGGGAGATGGAGGCGGGATATAAATAAACTTATTATTATTATTATTATTATTATTAATAATAATAATAATAATAATAACAACAACAACTTTATTCTTGTATCCCGCTCCATCTCCCTGAGGGGACTCAGGATGGCTCACATGGGGACCAAGCCCAAAAATGTACAGTAAAGTCTCACTTATCCAAGCTAAACGGGCCGGCAGAAGCTTGGATAAGCGAATATCTTGGATAATAAGGAGGGATTAAGGAAAAGCCTATTAAACATCCAATTAGGTTATGATTTTACAAATTACGCACCAAAACATCATGTTATACAAGAAATCTGACAGAAAAAGTAGTTCAATACACAGCAGTGTTATGTTGTAATTACTGTATTTACGAATTTAGCACCAAAATATCACGATATATTGAAAACATTGACTACAAAAATGGCTTGGATAATCCAGAAGCTTGGATAAGCGAGGGTTGGATAAGTGAGACTCTACTGTACAATAAAATACAACAACATAAAATGCAATCCAATCACAACAAATTAATACATAATTATAAAAACTCACCATCACATCATAAAAAACGTGGCCAGAGGCCAAGAGTGACATAATGGCACTTCCCTCAGGATCCCTCCCAGGCAGGAAGCAGACAGGCTTTGAAGCTGCAAAGCCATTCAGTGCTAATCAAGGTGGCCAATAACAACATTCACACTTGCGCCAAGCAGACAAGAGTTCTTTCACCGACTCTGGAGATTCCACAGATATATAAAAACTCCACTTGCCTAATTTCCAACAGACCTCACAACCTCTGAGGATGCCTGCCATAGATGTGGGTGAAACGTCAGGAGAGAATGCTTCTGGAACATGACCAGACAGTCCGGAAAACACACAACAACCCTATGAATGACAATGTCCTTGCTTTGACTCTCACTCGGGTTAAATTGGCCTTCCCCTTCTTTTTCCCATCCGCAGGATGGAGGAGATAACACTGACCTGCTTTGCAAGATTGTTGTAAAGCTTAACATGAGATTATGTACTACAGAAACATTATGGAAAATTCAAAGTGCTGATAGGTACAATGCCACCATGCCATACATTAAACCAGTGATTCCCAACCTGTGATCCGCAAGAACTAAAATATGGTCTGCGGCCTCATTGTTACTACTACGGATAATAATACAGCCCAATAAAAAAAATGTATTATTTTCTTGGTGTCTTCGTTTTAAGGCCTGTTCCTGGATTATTTGGGGTGCTGATTCAGAAAATTGCATTGGATAGACCACATCAGCTCTAGATTATTAGATATGAGGCTTGGCCCCATGTTAGCCATCCCGACTCCCTTCGGGGAGATGGAGGCAGGGTACAAAAACAAAGTTATATTGTTATTATTATTTTATTATGACACAGCAAACAAGATAGATATGCTGGATTTCGTATCAAAAACCACGAGTCGAACACTTCCCAAGTGTCTAGGACTGTGTGATGTATTATTATTATTATTATTTTATTATGACACAGCAAACAATATAGATATGCTGGATTTCATATTACAAAATCACAAGTCGAACACTTCCCATTATTATTATTATTCCATTATTATTATTATTATTATTATTATTATTATTATTATTATTATTATTTGAAACACAACAAGATGAGTCCACTCTGCTGGCTGTTGTACTGGATCACACATCGGACACTTTCCAAGTGTCTAGGACTATTATTATTATTATTATTATTATTATTATTATTATTATTATTACGTTTTCTGTAGGCAAGCAGATGGTGACTACTGGATGGCATATGTTCTTTTTCAGAAACTAGAGCTGATGGGGTCTATCCAATGCAATTTTCTGAATCAGCAACCTAGAAAACCAAACCGGATCTAAAGTTGACCAAAAACTGATTCGTAACCCTTTTGGTACTAATGATGGAGAGTCAAAGTGGTCAATGGGTTAGGGTTAGTGGTCCATGGTCAAGGTAGTCCCTAGTAAAAATGGTTCCTGATCAAGTGGTCCCTGGTCAAGGTTGTCCATGGTCAAGGTGGTCCATGATCAAGGTGGTCCATGATCAAGGTGGTCCATGATGAAAGTGGTCCATGATCAAGGTGGTCCATGATGAAAGTGGTCCATGATCAAGGTGGTCCATGATCAAGGTGGTCCATGATCAAGGTGGTCCCTGGTCAAAGTGGTCTCTGGGTAAGATGGTCCATGATCAAGGAGGTCGCTGATCAAGATGGTCCCTGGTCAAGTGGTCCCTAGTCAAAGAGGTCCCTAGTCAAAATGATCCCTGGTCAAAATAGTCCCTGGTCAAAGTGGACCCTAGTCAAGGTGGTCCCTAGTCAAGGTGGTCCCTGGTCAAAAAAAGGCTGGGAACCACTGGTTTACATAGAAATACCTAAGTGTTGTGTAGTGCTAAGGTGGGGAAAATAATGGTAGTGATAATAATACATACTAAATTTTGGTCAAAGTGGTTCCTGGTCAAGGTTGTCGCTCTTCAAAGTGGTCCCTGATCAAAGTGGTCTCTGGTCAAAGTGGTCCCTAGTTAAAGTGGTTCCTGGTCAAGGAGGTCCCTGGTCAAGGTGGTCCCTGCTTTATGAAAAAGGCTGGGAACCACTGGTTTACATAGAAATACCTAAGTGTTGTGTAGTGCTAAGGTGGGGAAAATAATGGTAGTGATAATAATACATACTAAATTTTGGTCAAAGTGGTCTCTGGTCAAAGTGGTCCCTAGTTAAAGTGGTCCCTGGTCAAGGTGGTCCCTAGTCAAGGTGGTCCCTGCTTTAAAAAAAAAGGCTGGGAACCACTGGTTTACATAGAAATACTTAAGTGTTGTGTAGTGCTAAGGTGGGGAAAATTATGGTAGTGATAATAATACATACTAAATTTTGGTCAAAGTGGTTCCTGGTCAAGGTTGTCGCTCTTCAAAGTGGTCCCTGATCAAAGTGGTCTCTGGTCAAAGTGGTCCCTAGTTAAAGTGGTTCCTGGTCAAGACGGTCCCTGGTCAAGGTGGTCCCTGCTTTAAAAAAAAGGCTGGGAACCACTGGTTTACATAGAAATACCTGTGTTGTGTAGTGCTAAGGTGGGGAAAATAATGGTAGTGATAATAATACATACTAAATTTTGGTCAAAGTGGTCCCTGGTCAAAAAAAGGATGGGAAACACTGCATTAAACAGAGTGATGAGAACACCCTATTCCTAAAGCAACTCCTTTCCCAAGAAATGGCAATATCCATCAAGATATAAGGGCATCATCCTTGCCTGTCCCTCTTTCTTTTTAGCATCCCTCCCCCTTCACAGATTCCCAAGGGAAGACGAGAGATGCATCCCATGCAACGGAGCGGGGGCCATGCCATGCAAGGCAAAAGAGTCGCCGTAACGTGACTTACCTTCCACAGTTGCAGTGGCAAACCCGGTCTTCGCCCCTCAAATGCGGTAAGATATAATTGTGAAATCGGTCCAAGAGAGCGTTCATATCCATCAAGCACGCAATTGCCTGTAAGAGCCCATAAGGCATCTGGTCAGGGCTAGAGGTGGTGGAATAAAACATTCACTTGCGTTTGGCTGCTACGGAAAACTAGGGCAATCAAAACGAGACTCGTTCTTTTTTGACAATTATATAATAAAAGAGAGAGCCACAGACGTACAACACCAAAATGGGACAACACGGAGACGAAGGATGGCGAGGGGGGGGAGTAGGGGGGGTAGGGGTGGCATGAAAATTGGGGGGTGACAGGGGTATATTTGGGTGCCCTTACCATAACAATAGAAGCTCCGAGGATCATAAATATCATGGTGTTAGCATTCATGGACATCAACTGGAAATGGACGGCCGCGGTCTCACTGCCCCCCAGGCCACCCCCCACCCCCTTGCCCAAGATGAAAAACGAGAGGAAGGGGTGCCAGGATTTTCGGCAGAGGTCGGATACGGTCACAAACAAGGTCTTCAAGCCCAACTGCAGTCCTGAGGGGGGGGAAGGCTCTTGCCCCCCCCACTCTCCAACCATACACGGAGACACTCTCCTGGGTTTATTCCCCGAGCTGGATCTCTCTCTCTGTCTCGTCCTCTCTCTCTCTCTCGCTCTCCTTCCTTGCTTCCCACCCTTGTTTTTTTTTTTTGTCCTTTTTTAGGTTCCCCGAGGCTGTTCAAAGCGCTGCTCTTTCGACAGGCTGGATTCTATTTTCCTGGGATGCGCCGAACCCCTTGAGCGGAAAGGTCGACCACATCGCGGTGCTGCAACCCGGATAATGCACCGCCAGGGAGAGATGGATCCAGCCCAATTGGGTTTTGTGAAAACAAAAAAAACAAAAAAAAATTACGAAGCAGCACCTTATACTCCGCATACACACAGAGAGAAAATATATATATATATCTCAGAGAGAGGTGGATCCAGCCCAATCGGGTTTTGGGAAAACAAAAAATAATAATACGAAGCAGCACCTTTTACTCTGCATACACACAGAGAGAAAAAAAATATATATATCTCAGAGAGAGGTGGATCCAGCCCAATTGGGTTTTGGGAAAACAAAAAATAATAATACGAAGCAGCACCTTATACTCTGCATATACACAGAAATACATATATATATCTCAGGGAGAGATGGGTCCAGCCCAATCAGGTTTTGGGAAAACAAAAAATAATAATACGAAGCAGCACCTTATACTCTGCATATATACAGAAATATATATATATATCTCAGGGAGAGGTGGGTCCAGCCCAATCAGGTTTTGGGAAAACAAAAAATAATAATACGAAGCAGCACCTTATACTCTGCATATATACAGAAACATATATATATATCTCAGGGAGAGGTGGATCCAGCCCAATCGGGTTTTGTAAAACCAAAAAAAAATTACGAAGCAGCACCTTATACTCAGAAAAAAATATATCTCAGTTGCCTTTCCAACCATCTCTGTCTTCTCTTTTCTCCATCCCTTAGAAACAGGTGAACGGATGCCAAGGAGAAAACTGGGTCTGGAGATCTCTTCCCTCCCTCCTTTTTCTCTCTCCTTTTTTGGGGAAAATGTCGACCATTCAGGAGCCGGAGGGGAAGGTCTTCTTTCTCCCTGGCTCAGGTTAAAAGTGAGGCAAGGAAGGCATGTAGATCCCCCTATTTTTGGTCTCGGTAGGGGGTGAAAATGGAAGCACACTGGCGTCATGTAGGAGTCTTTTTTTAAAAAAAAATCAGAGCTATATAACCGCTAATGTAGGGGGGAAAAAACCAATGCAGGGTGGAGTGTGGGGAGAGAAAATGCACACAAATAGGAAGGGAAAAAACATGAAATTTGCAGGGAAATGGGAGGAGAATCAACCTAAAAAATGTGATTTTTCTCTCTATTTTTGGGGGGTTGATGACATTGAGCCACTTGCACCAAGCCCGAGCCGGGCTAACAATGCGGTAGAAAAACCCAGCAGGTCTCAAGCCGCTTCCGATATTCATATTCATTCAGCCATTAAGAAAACCCAAGGCAGGTTTTGACAAGACATAGCCTCCAACAACAACAACAACAACAATTTATTGATTAGCTAGTTGGCCTTATCAAGAACAGACAATGCAAATACAACGTACAACATACATCTGGTTCACTTAAAATAAAATACAGATATAATAATAATAATAATAATAATAATAATAATAATAATAATAATAATAAACTTGGGACATGAGAGAAGCCTCCCACAAGGATGGTAAAAACATCAAAACATCCGGGCGTCCCCTGGGCAACGTCCTTGCAGACGGCCAATTCTCTCACTCCAGAAGCGACTCAAGTTGCTCCTGACACGAAAAATAATAATAATAATAATAATAATAATAATACCTTACCTATGGTCCTATGAGACCGTCTAGAAGGCCTTTGAGGGTCCCTTTCCTTACCTATGGTCTTATGAAACCATCTAGATGGTCTCTGAGGGTCCCTTTCCTTATCTAAGGTCTTCTGGTGGTCTTATGAGATCATCTAGATGGCCTTTGAGAGCCCCTTTCCTTACCTATGGTCTTATGAGATTGTCTGGATCGTCTTTGGAGGTCTCTTTGCTTACCTATGGTCTTATGAAACCATCTAGCTGGTCTTTGAGCATCTTTTTGCTTACCTATGGTCTTATGAGACCATCTAGATCAGGGGTCCTCAAACTTTTTAAGCAGAGGGCCGGTCCCCAATCCTTCAGACTGTTGAGGGGCCGAATTATTATTTGAAAAAAAAACAACGAACAAATTCCTATGCACACTGCACATGTCTTATTTGTAGTGCAAAATAACAACATTAACAATAAAAGACCAATACAATATTTAAAAATGAAAATAATTTTAATCAACATAAACCTATTAGGATTTCAATGGAAAGTGTGGGCCTGCTTCTGGCCAATGAGATAGTCGGGATAATTAGGATTGTTGTTGTTGTTGTGTGTCTTCAAGTCATTTCAGACTTTGGGTGAGCCTAAGTTCAAAATTATTTATTTATTCATTTACTACATTTATTTACTACATTTATATCCCACCCTTCTCACCCCGAAGGGAACTCAGAGCAGCTGTATGTACATACAATATATTATATTATTAGCATAGCACAATATTAGCATTATATATTACTATATTGAACTATACCACTATACTGTAATATTATATGTAATATATAACATATAATTAATATTATTATATGGTATTATTATTAGTATTGTATAAAATGATATTATTATCAATATCATATGTATATACAATATATTATTAAAATTGATATAAAAATATTATATTATAAATGAGGGCGGGGGCCAGGTAAATGACCTTGGAGGGCCGCATCCGGCCCCCGGGCCTTAGTTTGGGGACCCCTGATCTAGATGGTCTTTGGAGGTCTCTTTCCTTACCCATGATCTTATTAGACCATCTAGATGGCCTTTGGAGGTCTCTTTGCTTACCTATGGTCTTATGCGACCATCTAGATGGTCTTTGGAGGTCTCTTTCTTAACCCATGGTCTTATGAGATCATCTAGATGGTCTTTGGAGGTCTCTTTCCTTACCTATGGTCATATGAAACCATCTAGATGGCCTTTGAGGATCCCTTTCCTTATCTAAGGTCTTCTGGTGGCCTTATGAGACCATCTAGATGGTCTTTGGAGGTCTCTTTGCTTACCTATGGTCTTATGAGGTCGTCTACAATATCTGATCAGGGTTATGAGTCCACACTGCCATATAACCCAGTTCAATGTGGATTTTATACAGATATGTGGAAGGAGCCGTAGTGTAAATAAAGGCATATTAAGGGCCCTTCCACACAGACATATAACCCAGAATATCAAGTCTGAGAGACTACAATATCTGATCAGGGTTATAATATAATATAATCCAGTTCAATGTGGATTTTATACAGATATGTGGAAGGAGCCATAGTGTAAATAAAGTCACATTAAGGGCCCTTCCACACAGACATATAACCCAGAATATCAAGTCTGAGAGACTACAATATCTGATCAGGGTTATCATATAATATAATCCAGTTCAATGTGGATTTTATACAGATATGTGGAAGGAGCCATAGTGTAAATAAAGGCACATTAAGGGCCCTTCCACATAGACATATAACCCAGATTATCAAGTCTGAGAGTCTACAATATCTGATCAGGGTTATCATATAATATAACCCAGTTCAATGTGGATTTTATACAGATATGTGGACGGAGCCATAGTGTAAATAAAGGCACATTACGGGCCCTTCCACACAGACATATAACCCAGAACATCAAGTCTGAGAGACTACAATATCTGATCAGGATTATAATATAATATAACCCAGTTCAATGTGGATTTTATACAGATATGTGGAAGGAGCCATAGGGTAAATAAAGGCACATTAAGGGCCCTTCCACACAGACATATAACCCAGAATATCAAGTCTGAGAGTCTACAACAGGGGTCCCCAAATTAAGGCCCATGGGACGGATGCGGCTCTCCAAGGTCATTGACCTGGCCCTTGTCCTGGTCTTTGGAGGTATCTTTGCTTGTTTATGGCCTTATGAGATCATCTAGATGGCCTTTGAAGGTCTCTTTCCTTACCTATGGTCTTAGGAGAACATCTAGATGGCTTTTGGAGGTCACTTTCCTTACCTATGGTCCTATGAGGCCGTCTAGAAGGCCTTTGAGGGTCCCTTTCCTTATCTATGGTCTTATGAAACCATATAGATGGTCTTTGAGGGTCCCTTTCCTTATCTAAGGTCTTCTGGTGGCCTTATGAGATCATCTAGATGACCTTTGAGAGCCCCTTTCCTTACCTATGGTCTTATGAGATTGTCTAGATCGTCTTTGGAGGTCTCTTTGCTTATCTATGATCTTATGAGATCATCTAGATGGTCTTTGCTTATCTATGGTCTTCTGAAACCATCTGGATGGTCTTTGAAGGTCTCTTTCCTTACCTATGATCTTATGAGACCATCTAAATAGTCTTTGGAGGTCCCTTTATTTACCTATGGTTTTATGAAAGCATCTAGATGGTCTTCGAGGGTCCCTTTCCTTATCTAAGGTCTTCTGGTGGCCTTATAAGATCATCTAGATGGCCTTTGAGGGTCCCTTTCTTTACCCATGGTCTTATGAGACCATCTAGATGGTCTTTGAGGGTCCCTTTCCTTATCTAAGGTCTTCTGGTGGCCGTATAAGATCATCTAGATGGCCTTTGAGGATCCCTTTCTTTACCCATGGTCTTATGAGACCATCTAGATGGTCTTTGAGGGTCCCTTTCCTTATCTAAGGTCTTCTGGTGGCCGTATAAGATCATCTAGATGGCCTTTGAGGGTCCCTTTCTTTACCCATGGTCTTATGAGACCATCTAGATGGTCTTTGAGGGTCCCTTTCCTTATCTAAGGTCTTCTGGTGGCCGTATAAGATCATCTAGATGGCCTTTGAGGGTCCCTTTCTTTACCCATGGTCTTATGAGACCATCTAGATGGTCTTTGAGGGTCCCTTTCCTTATCTAAGGTCTTCTGGTGGCCGTATAAGATCATCTAGATGGCCTTTGGGGGTCCCTTTCTTTACCCATGGTCTTATGAGACCATCTAGATGGTCTTTGAAGGTCTCTTTGCTTACCCATGATCTTATGAAACCATCTAGATGGTCTTTGGAGGTCTCTTTGCTTACCCATGATCTTATGAAACCATCTAGATGGTCTTTGGAGGTCTCTTTGCTTACCCATGATCTTATGAAACCATCTAGATGGTCTTTGGGGGTCTCTTTGCTTACCCATGATCTTATGAAACCATCTAGATGGTCTTTGAAGGTCTCTTTGCTTACCCATGATCTTATGAAACCATCTAGATGGTCTTTGGAGGTCTCTTTGCTTACCCATGATCTTATGAAACCATCTAGATGGTCTTTGGAGGTCTCTTTGCTTACCCATGATCTTATGAAACCATCTAGATGGTCTTTGGAGGTCTCTTTGCTTACCCATGATCTTATGAAACCATCTAGATGGTCTTTGGGGGTCTCTTTACTTACCTATGGACTTATGAGATCGTCTACAATATCTGATCAGGGTTATGAGTCCACACTGCCATATAACCCAGTTCAATGTGGATTTTATAGAGATGGGAGGGGCCTATGCTTACAACTCCCCCCAACTTGTGGGGCGATTTATGGGGCGCTTTATGCACCCCAAAGCAGGAAGAAAAGTGACAAAAACACGAGCCTTGGCGCTACTCGAGGGCAGGCTCGGGCCGGCGCGCTAGGCCTCTGCAAGCGCCGCCGAGGAAGACGCCCCCAAACACAATGGCGGCCACTCCCTCCTCGTTCCCTCACCCAAAACGACTCGAGACCAGAAAAAAACACCCACGCCCGGGGCCCTGTTTACCTATTTGAGGTGGGGGCGGCGGTGCTCCATCTTCCCGACCGTTTTCCTGAGGGGGGAACAAAGTCAACAAGGCTGCGGCGCCTTCTTTCCTTCCCGCCTCTCCGTCGTCTCTTTCTGAGGGGAAAAAGGCGCCTCGCACGACGTTTTCTCCCCTTCTCCCCTTCTTCCCTTCCAGGCTTCTCCCCCTCTCTGTGTCTTTTTCCAGCCTCTGGTCAGATTTGGCGCCCTCTTCGTGCCAGCCCGGGCTGGTCCTGCCAAGCCCTCCCCTCAAGATAATAGCATTCAGGGTCCGGAGTCTCTGTCAGGAGTCTGTCAGGAGGGGCGCCATTTTGGCCCCTCAGGAAAGGCGAGGAAGAAGAAGGCCAGGTTGGCTTTGTTTTTTTGTGAGGGGAAAAAGGCCCTTCCACACAGCCATTTAACCCAGAATAGATCCCCACAAGGATTAGGCTTCGAACTGGGTTGTTATCAGAGTCCACACTGCCATATAATCCAGTTCAGTGTGGGTTTTATACTGCTTTGGGTTGCCAAAGTGGAAGGCCTCACCATTGGAGGCAGGAAGAGAAGAACCACCTTTGGAGCTCATAATGGTAATAATAATAATAATACAGTATATGATAATAATAATAATAATACAGTAGTAAAAGTAATAATAATAATACAGTAGTAAAGTAATAATAGTAATACAGTATATAATAATAATAATACAGTATATACAGTAAAGTCTCACTTATCCAATCTAAACGGGCCAGCAGTAGCTTGGATAAGCGAATATCTTGGATAATAAGGAGGCATTAAGGAAAAGCCTATTAAGCTCAAATTTAAGATAAAGACTGTCCAACTTTGATCAAATCATTCTCATCTTCTTCAATGTAAATGTGCTTATGTATCCTTTTAATAATAATAGAGTAAAATAATACATGTTATAATAATAAATACAGGAAAATAATACATGTAATAATAAATAGAGTAAAATAATAAATGCAATAATAATAATAAGATCAGAGTGAAATAATGTACAGTAGAGTCTTACTTATCCAAGCTAAACGGGCCGGCAGTAGCTTGGATAAGCGAATATGTTGGATAATAAGGAGGGATTAAGGAAAAGCCTATTAAACATCAAATTAGGTTATGATTTTACAAATTAAGCACCAAAACATCATGTTATACAACAAATTTGACAGAAAAAGCAGTTCAATATGCAGTAATGCTATGTAGTAATTACTGTATTTACGAATTTAGCACCAAAATATCACAATATATTGAAAACATTGACTACAAAAATGGCTTGGATTATCCAGAGGCTTGGATAAGCGAGGCTTGGATTAGTGAGACTCTACTGTAATAATAATATAATACAGTATATAATAATAATACAGTATGTAATAAGAATACCGTATATAATAATAATAATAATAATAATACAATATATAATAATATAATACAGTATATAATATTAATAATACAGTATATAATAATAATACAGTATGTAATCATAATAATACAGTATATAATAATAATGATAATAATAAGTATATAATAATAATATAATAATAATAATCACACAGTCCTAAATGCTTGGGAAGTGTTCGACTTGTGATTTCGTGATACAAAATCCAGCATATCTATCTTGTTTGCTGTGTCATACTATGTCTTTATGTTAATAATAATAATAATAATAATAATACAGTATATAATAATAATAATAATAATAATATACATCACACAGTCCTAAACGCTTGGGAAGTGTTCAACTTGTGATTTTGTGATACGAAATCCAGCATATCTTTCTTGTTTGCTGTGTCATACTGTCTTTGTGTCAATAATAATAATAATAATAATAATAATAATACAGTATATAATAATAATAATAATGCATATAATAATAATAATAATGCATATAATAATAATACAGTATATAATAATAATACAGTATATAATAATAATACAGTATATAATAATAATAATAATAATAATAATAATAATAATAATAATAATATACATCACACAATCCTAAACACTTGGAAAGTGTTCGACTTGTAATTTTATGATACGAAATCCAGCATATCTATCTTATTTGCTGTGTCATACTATGTCTTTATGTCAATAATAATAATAATAATAATACAGTATATAATAATAATAATAATAATAATAATGTATATAATAATACAGTATATTATAATAATAATAATAATAATAATAATAATAATAATAATAATAATAATAATACATCACACAGTCCTAAATGCTTGGGAAGTGTTCAACTTGTGATTTTGTGATAGGAAATCCAGCATATAGATTTTGTTTGCTGTGTCATACTATGTCGTTGTGTCAATAATAATAATAATAATAATACATCACGCAGTCCTAAATACTTGAGAAGTGTTTGACTAGTGATTTTGTGATACGAAATCCAGCATATAGATCTCATTTGCTATGTCATACTGTGTCTTTATGTCAATAATAATAATAATACATGTTGTTATCGAAGGCTTAATAATACAGTAGAGTCTCACTTATCCATAATGATAATATAATAATAACATGATGGCGATAATAGAAATATGGTAACAATAAGAATAATATGGTGATGATAATCATAATCATAATGATAATAGGAATATAATAATATGGCGATGATAATACTGTATATCTTGTTTGCTGTGTCATACTATGTCTTTGTGTAATAATAATAATAATAATAATAATAATAATAATAATAATAATAATAATAATACATGTTGTTGTTGAAGGCTTTCATGGCTGGAATCACTGGGTTGTTGCGCATTTTCTAGGCTGTGTGTCCATGTTCCAGAAGCATTTTCTCCTAACCTTTTGCCCACATCTATGGCAGGCATCTCAGAGGTTGTGAGGTATAATAATACAGTTTAGATGTTACCTATCTCACCTCAGGAGTCAGGTTGAGGTACTTTGCCATATAATCCAGATTATCAAAGCGGATAATCCACATTATTAGTTTTGAACTGGATTATCTGAGCCCACACAGCCATGTAATCCAGTTCAGTGTGGGTTTTATACAGCTGTGTGGAAAGAGCCAAAGTCGAAGGCCTCACCTTTCGAGGCAGAAGGAGAAGAACCACCACCTTTGGAGCCAATAATAATAATAATAATAATAATAATAATAATAATAATAATATATTATAATATATTATAATATATTATAATAATATTTTATATATATATATATATATATATATATATATATATATATATATAAATAAAATAATTAAATATATATTATATTATATTATTGTTATTATTATTTTATTATTTACAAGCAGAAGGAGAACAACAACCTCTGAGGATGCCTGCCATAGATGCAGGCAGAACATCAGGAAAGAATGCTTCTGGAACATGGCTACATTTAGAGGCAGAAGGAGAAGAGCAATCTCTAAGGATGCCTGCCATAGATGTGGGCGAAACGTCAGGAGGGAATGCTTCTGGAACATGGCCATACAGTCCGGAAAACTCACAGCAACCCAGTGATTCCAGCCATGAAAGCCTTCGACAACACAGTCTTTTCTGTTTGATCAGTACAGTAGAGTCTTGCTTATCCAACGTAAACGGCAGAACGTTGGATAAGCTAATATGTTGGATAATAAGGAGAGATTAAGGAAAAGCCTATTAAACATCAAATTAGGTTTTGATTTTACAAATTAAGCACCAAAACATCATGTTGACAGAAAAAGTAGTTCAATACGCAGTAATGCTATGTAGTAATTATTGTATT
Source organism: Anolis carolinensis (assembly GCF_035594765.1). NCBI lineage: Eukaryota > Metazoa > Chordata > Lepidosauria > Squamata > Anolidae > Anolis > Anolis carolinensis. Next base: position 9,563,727 of record NW_026943826.1, read on the forward strand.
TACGAATTTAGCACCAAAATATCACGATGTATTGAAAACATTGACTACAAAAATGTGTTGGATAATCCAGAATGTTGGATAAGTGAGACTCTACTGTACTTGGTGAACATTACACCGGTGTACTTATTTTGTATTTTCCCTTCTTTTTAGACTCCTGGACAAGTACTTTCAAAAAGTCCATCCAAGAAAAATATTGAATCTAGCAAGACTATTGACCCACCTGAGGCTGGAGATATTTCCTTTGGAGTGTAACTCCCAGAATCCACTAAGCAACCATGCATTTAACTTTTCCAAAGTGTTACAAAGTGTGAATTTTGACATGCATCCTTGCCATCATCACCCACCGCTTGCTTCCCTCCCCGACCCCCTGCTAGTGTGCAATCCATTATATTTATGGAGCATCGCCATGTTCTTTGTTCATTGAAGGCTCATCATTTTATGACTATCTTTGCCACTCTTAAATCTATTTTGAAAGCTGTTTGTTGGCATTGGAGGGATGTTCAACCTTGAAATGCCTGATGCGCTGGACATCTCTTGATCGGGTGTCTTGAAGTCAGAATTTACTGCAGAATTGGCGACAACAAGGGATGCAACTGGATTAAAAGAGCATTTAAAGAATCCTAGAGTTGGAGTCGATTCTAAAGCCCATTTGGTCCAACCAAGTATGAAGGCCCAGGAAGAGAACAATCCAAATTCTGATGGATGAATGGAAATCGAAGTACAGGATCTTGTTTACCTTTAAGCAATATAGTCTATGGATGTCATGGAATTCAAAATACAACAACACACTCTCATCCAAGCCAATCTCACAAGGATTTTTGTGATATAAAACAGTGAAGGGATAGTCCGTATCCTCTTCTGAAAAAAATGAGACTAAATGTGAACTAAAAAGTTTGACAGAGACAGCCTCCAGCCTTCGATAGATACGTTAGGTTGAGAAAACCACCAAAGGTAAGGAGACCACCTTTCCTTGCCATCCTTCTGCTATTAAATGGTCTGAAAAAATAAAATTGTGATAAGATACTTAAATCTTGTTTCAAGGGCCTGTTTCAACCTGCTATCCTCCAGACTTTGCCCAGCTACAACTCCCAACATTTCTAGCTTGGATCTGATAAAAGGTTGAGTTCCTTGGCGCAATCGCTGCAGGGCCATAGATTATGCTAACTTCCCAAAAAGCATTGTTTTTTTCTCCAGAATGGTATTCAAGTCCAAGTATGAATAGTAACATTTGGTGTCACCCAGTGTGGTAATTCATGGTGTCACCTCTATGGACCGTCTCCTATACCAGAGTAGACCAGAATATTGTAACAAAAATACCAGAAAAACAACTGGGTCTTTTTTCCCATGTCAGGAGCGACTTAAGAGACTGGTGTGAAAGAATTGGCTGTCTGCAAGGACGTTGCCCGGGGACACCCAGATGTTTGATGTTTTCTCATCCTGTGGGAGGCTTCTCTCATGTCCCCGCATGTGGAAATAGAGCTGACAGATGGGAGCTCACCCCGCTCCCCGGATTTGAACCCCCAACCTTTCAGTCAGCAGTCCTACTGGCACAAAGGTTTAATCCACTACGCTACCGGGGGGGGGGGGGGGGGGGGAGGCTCTTAGTACTGGTTGATAATGACAACTGGGTGATGACAAATGGATGATAAGTGGGTAATGACGGCAACTGGGTGATAATGACAACTGGGTGACGATAAATGGATAAGTGGGTAATGACAACTGGGTGATAATGACAACTGAATGATAACTGGGTGATGACAACTGGGAGATGACTACTGGGTAATAATGACAACTGGGTGATAATGACAACTGAAGGATAACTGGGTGATGACAACTGGGAGATGACTACTGGGTAATAATGACAACTGGGTGATAATGACAACTGGATGATAACTGGGTGATAATGACAACTGGGTGATGACAACTGGATAATAATATTATAATATATTGTATATGCATATAATATTAATAATATTATTTTGTAATACAATATAATACTAATACAATATAATAATGTTAATTATATACTATATATTACATGTAATAATAATAATAATATTGCAATATATTGATATAGTACAATATGGTAATTTATTGCCAGTATTGTGCTATGCTAATAATATAATATTGTATGTAAATTTAATTTGTAAGCCACTCTGAGTCCCCTTTGGACTGAGAAGGGCGGGATATAAATGTATTAAATAAATAAATAATGACATCGGGGTGATAATGACAACTGGATGATAACTGGGTGATGACAACTGGGAGATGACTACTGGGTGATAACTGGGTGATAATGACAACTGGGTGATGACAACTGGATGATAACTGGGTGATGACAACTGGGAGATGACTACTGGGTGATAAGTGGGTGATAATGACAACTGGGTGATGACAACTGGGAGATGACTACTGGGTGATAACTGGGTAATAATGACAACTGGGTGATAATGACAACTGGGTGATGACAACTGGATAACTGAGTAATAATGACACCTGGGTGATAATGACAACTGGATAATAACTGGGCGATAATGACAACTGGGTGATCACTGAGTGATAATGACAACTGGGTGATAATGATAACTGGATAACAACTGGGTGATAATGACAACTGGGAGATGACAACTGGGAGATATGACTGAGTGATAATGACAACTGGGTGAAAATGACAACTGAGTGATGACAACTGGGTGATAACTGGGTGATAATGAGAATTGTAACCTATGTGTATGTGCATTAGAAGATTCAAAAAATAAAATACTCTCAAGTTTCAGTGTTGTAGGTATATTGACACAGTACATGTAAGCTGGGCTTATGAAAAATGCTTTTGCAGCTATTGGCATATTTTTATAAAAACTGCCGAAACTGCATAAAAATAGTATAGATTTTGTTATCACTTCCTCTGATGGTGTGTCAACTAGTGAGGCTGACAATGCTGAGTGGTGACTAAATTGGTAACACAACTCACAAAACCTACTTTTTCGACCACCCAGAAGCCCCGGCCAGCTTGGACAATGACTAATACTTCTGGGAGTTTCAAGTCCAAACGCCTGGAGGACCAAACTTTGGGAAATACAACATAAATACATAACTATAACAGTTAGAAGGCATATGCATGTTCCAAGCAAACTTATCAGTTTGATTACACCATAAATCTATATTAATACGTGTAACAAGGAACAGGACAGAAGTTGAGGCAGTTATATTTATTGGACAATTCCTGTTTCATTCCTAATATTATACAGATATTCATTATCCCATTCATACCTTTGTATATCCCAGCCATTCGGTCTATTCCGTTGAAAGAAAAGCATCTCCCTTTCCCCCTGCAACCGAAAACAAATAAAAAAAAATCCCACAAACAACTTAGATACGTTCTTTACACTGGAAATAAGTACTGATATCATTTTCGAAATTCTCTTTTACAATTAAAGCCCTATGAAAACCAATTCGAGTGGGGTATCAGAAGCAAGGGAGGGAGAAGGAAAGGGTTTAAAAAATCTTTGATTAAAAAACATCTCTTAAATAAAGCAGCTTCGGGAATAAGAATGTCTTTCTTTTTTATAGGTAAAGGTTCAGAAACATTCCCCTCTTCCCACTCACAAAAAATATTTTTTTCCCCCTCCGAGAAATACGCAGCAGGGAAATAAAATGAAACAGCGACAATGAAATTGGTTGTAAAGTTCAGTCTCCAAGAGGAGGGGAGAAAGGTCCAGTCAAGTCTGAACTGACACATGCTTCTTTTGTCTGCAGTAAGGCCTAGAGGAGGAGATAGGTGTGCTTTCAATAAAAGCAGACCGTGTGCAGGAAAGTCCTTCCACTTTTTTCTTCAAATTCTTGTAGCAGCTCATCTATTTCATTTTCCATATCTTCCGTATGTTGTATCTGGAAGCAAAGGAAGAAAGGAGGCTATAAGTATTGATTTAAAACCAGGGTTGCGACCGTCAGTTTACTTAAATGGACCACAAGATTGATCCTTAATACTGCAGTTCTTTGATTCTAAGATCTCTTAGAATCACCAAAAAAAAAAGCTCAATTATTATGTACTGTATATACTCTAGTATAAGCCTATTTTCAGCCCTTTTTAAAGACTGAAAAAGCCCCCCTCAGATGAGGGTCCTGGTTGGCGTATATTTGGGTTAGCTTATACTCAAAAATATATGGTACATTTATTATTTTTCTCTATTATTATTGGTATTATTGCATTTATTATTTTTCTCTATTAGTATTGCTACGATTACATTTATTTTACTCTATTTTTATCATTATTATTATTAATATGTTTATTATTTCACTCCAATATTATTATTACAGTAGAGTCTCACTTATCCAACGTAAATGGGCCGGCAGAACGTTGGATAAGCGAATATGTTGGATAATAAGGAGAGATTAAGGAGAAGCCTATTAAACACCAAATTAGGTTATGATTTTACAAATTAAGCACCAAAACATCATGTTATACAACAAATTTGACAGAAAAAATAGTTCAATACGCAGTAATGCTATATAGTAATTACTGTATTTTGGTCTAAAACTATTTAGTTGCTTGTGATTTCCTTTTTTTTCATCATTTTAAAATGTATTTGTTATGCAATGCTTTTGACACGAAATAAATAAATAAATTACTGTATTTACGAATTTAGCACCAAAATATCACGATGTATTGAAAACATTGACTACAAAAATGCGCTGGATAATCCAGAACATTGGATAAGCGAGTGTTGGATAAGTGATACTCTACTGTATTGCATTTATTATTTTACTCTATTTATTATTACTTGTATTGTTTTCCTGTATTTATTATTATTATTTTACTCTATTATTATTAAAAGGATACATAAGCGCAATTACATTGAAGAAGATGAGAATAATGATTTAATCAGAGTTTGACAGTCTTCTTAAATTAGAGCTTGATGTAAATATTCAAAAACATTTAAACTACTGATGCCTCAATTAATGTAATTTTATGGGTATCTATTTTTATTTCTGAAATTTACCACCCTCGGCTTATACTGGAGTCAACGTTTTCCCAGTTTTTTTGTGGTAAAATTAGGTGCCTCGGCTTATATTCAGGTTGGCTTATACTCAGGTTGGCTTATACTCCAGTATATACGGTATATACAAAAGCACCCGTGATCCTAAGAAATACCCCACTTTAGAGATGTTTATATGGGGGAAAATGTTTCTTGGAATTGAAAAAATATAGTGTGTGGGTTGCTGTGAGTTTTCCAGGCTGTCTGGCCATGTTCCAGAAGCATGCTCTCCTGAAGTTTCGCCCACATCTATGGCAGGCATCCTCAGAGGTGAGGTATATTGGAAACTAGGTCAGTCAGGTGTATACATATATCTGTGGAAGGTCCAGGGTGGGAGAAAGAACTATTGTCTGTTTTATTATGCTATTGTTATTATGTTTTGTTTTACTATGTTATTGTATAAGCATTTTTATTGGATGTTGACGTGTGTCTTATATGCATTTTATTTTGTTTTATTGTAATTGTTTGGGCTTAGCCCCATGTTAGCCGCCCCGAGTCCCTTCGGGGAGATGGAGGTGGGATACAAAAATAAAATAATAATAATAGTAATTATTATTATTAGAAACACAACAAGATGAGTCCACAACAGGCACTCTGCTGGCTGTTGTATTGGATCACACGTAATAATAATAATAATAATAATAATAATAATAATAATAATAATAATAATAATAATAATAATAATATCTGTTGGAGGCAAGTATGAATGTTGCAATCAATCACCTTAACATTGAAAAGCCTTGCAGCTTCAAAGTCTGGCTGATTCCTGCCTGGGGGAAATCCTCTGTTGGGAGGTGTTAGCTGGCCCCGATTGAATATAATGTGTGTTTGTCTCAAGAGCTTGATGATTTAGCTAGAACCCTGGAACTAGTTTATTAGTGGAGAAGCAATATTGGATTCAACTAGTGTTTCACAGACAAAAACTGAGTCACGTATAGCCATGCAACATGTGAACATGGTAAACATGATCTATGAAGAACATACCAGCCAGGAGAGGTATGTTTGCAGCAGTTTGCTTTTGCCTGAGCCAATTGGGAAGGACAAGATTCAGCAAATTCCTCCCTTCCAATTAAATTATAAGTGGAAACTATTCTTGCTGTTTGAATTCACTTTCCTTTTGAAGTAAACTGGGGGTGAAGAGGGAGTAAAGAGGAAAAGTGGGAGGCAATATTGTAAAAGCAGTGTAAAAAGCGCAATATGTTTTTAAATGATTGTTATATTTATATACTAGCTGTGCCCGGCCACGCGTTGCTGTGGCGAAGAATGGTGGTCTGGGAAATAAAGTATTGAGGAATTGGTGGTAGTTAAGGTCAAGGGTAAAGGTTTTCCCCAGACATTAAGTCCAGTCGTGTCTTACTCTGGAGGTTGGTGCTCATCTCCATTTCTAAGCCGAAGAGCCGGCGTTGTCCATAGACTCCTCCAAGGTCATGTGGGATGACTACATGGAGCGGCGTTACCTTCCCGCCGGAGCAGTACCTATTGATGCACTCACATTTGCATGTTTTCGAACTTCTGGGTTGGCAGAAGCTGGAGCTAACAGTGGGGGCTCTCTCCGCTCCCCCAATTCAAACCTGTGGCCTTTCAGTCCAGAAGTTCAGCAGCTCAGCGCTTTAACACGCTGCGCCATCAGGGGATATTATTTCCTAAAGGTTGTGAATATACAATATTTCTGATTGGTTTTTTTTGTTTGTTGGAGGCAAGTATGAATGCTGCAATTAGGAAAAATGATTAGGATGTAATGGCCTTGCAGCTTTAAAGCCTGGCTGTTTCCTCCCTGAGTGAATTTTTTGTTGGGAGGTGTTAGCTGGCCCTGATTGTTTCCTGTCTGGAATTCCCTAGTTTTCAGAGTGGTGTTTGCGATATTTTATGTGCTTCTACTGTCTGTGGCCCTGAGAAAACAGAGGATTTTCCAGACTTTGATGATGGGAATACTTTGTTGGGAGGTGTTAGCTGGCCCTGATTGTTTCCTGTCTGGAATACCCTTGTTTTCAGAGTGATGTTTGCGATATTTTATGTGCTTCTACTGTCTGTGGCCCTGAGAAAACAGAGGATTTGCCAGACTTTGATGATGGGAATACTTTGTTGGGAGGTGTTAGCTGGCCCTGATTGTTTCCTGTGTGGAATTCCCCTGTTTATTTACTGTCCTGGTTTTAGAGATTATATTGTTCTGCATTATTCTATCCCAGTAATTATTTCATATTAAAGAAGAATCTCACTTATCCAACATTCGCTTATACAATGTTCTGGATTATCCAACGCAGTCTGCCTTTTCATAATCAATGCTTTTGTAGTCAGTGTTTTAAATTCATTGTGATATTTTAGTGGTAAATTTGTAAATACAGTACAGTAGAGTCTCACTTATCCAACATAAACGGGCCGGCAGAACGTTGGATAAGCGAATATGTTGGATAATGAGGAATTAAGGATAACCCTATTAAACATCAAATTAAGTTATGATTTTACAAATTAAGCACCAAAACATCATGTTAGACAACAAATTTGTCAGAAAAAGTAGTTCAGTACACAGTAATGCTATATAGTAATTACTGTATTTATGAATTTAGCACCAAAATATCACGATATATTGAAAGCATTGACTACAAAAATGCGTTGGATAATCCAGAACGTTGGATAAGCGAGTGTTGGATAAGTGAGACTCTACTGTAAATACTACATAGCATTACTGCGCATGGAACTACTTTTTCTGTCAAATTTGTTGTATAATATGATGTTTTGGTGCTTAATTTGTATAACGATTACCTAATTTGATGTTTAATTGGCTTTTCCTGAATCCCTTCTTATTATCCAACATATTCACTTATCCTGCCGGCCTGTTTACGTTGGATAAGTGAGACTCTACTGTATATTTCTAATCTTATATTATCTGCTCAGAACTGGATTATATGAGGCCCCTTCTTCACAGCTGTATAAAATGCACACTGAAGTGGATTATATGGTAGTGCGGAGTCAAGATAATCCAGTGCAAAGCAGATAATATAAGATTATAAATGGGTTATATAGCTGTGTGGAAGGGCCTTGAGTCTACACTGCCATATAATCCAGTGCAAATTAGATAATCTGTGGAAGAAGTCTAAGTGAGGCCTACATCTGCCTGTCCCCTAACTGAAACCTGGCTGTCCCTTGGTTGCTAGGCAACCAAGTGGGCAGAGATTAGCCCTCTAAACTGGCAGCAATTGGATAAAAAAAATTATTGCTCTCCCTCTAATTAGGACTTTATTTTTCTTTTCTTTTTGTTATATCAACCTTGAGGCGTGGATGATGGGTTGTGTTGTCAAATTTTGAGGTTGGGGGGCCTGTACTTTTGTTGTTTTGTGAATCGCCGTGATGCCATCACTCTTTTATATATATAGATTATTATATTTATAATTGTTATAAATATAATAATATATATAAATATAACAATCATTTTATATTGTTATATTTATATATTAAATGATTTATATATATTAAAATTGATGTATGTTTTTATGGCATCGAAGCGCTGCCTATATATGTAAGTCGTCCTGAGTCCCATACGAGGTGAGAAGGACGGAGTATAAATATTGTAAATAATAATAACAACAATGGGAATTATTGGGTATGTGTGTGCTTGGTCTGATGTTCTAATCTCCCACTAAACGAAATGGCCCTCAAAGCTTCGATCCAATGTTAGTGCCATTGAGCATCTTTCCTTGCACTTCTTGAAGATTTCGGATCTGCCCAAAACTCGAATCCAGACGGTTTCCCAGCCCTTCGGAGCAAGTATTTCAGGTGCATCATGTTCTGTGGCTGGATTCTCCAGTGGAAGACCCAGTGTTGGCTGTTTGCCCTTTGGTCTTCAAACCATTTTCTCTTGTGTATTTATACTTACACATTGGCATAGTTCACAGATAAGGAAAGCGCCCAGTGTTGCTTCCTCATGATTATCCTGAATGTCCACATTTATCACGTGTACAGGCTGGCACGTTTCCTGTTCCCTAGAATTTAAATCTGAAACGACACCAAGAAACATCCAAATGATGCTGGGGAAAACGCACCAAAGAAAGCAAGCCTTTTACAATTTTATTCCATGAGAGTAAAGCTCTTCCTAGGCCTATGGAGTAGCTAACATCATCATCACCACCATTATAATCATCAATACCACTCTCATAATAATAATAATAATAATAATAATAATAATAATAATAATAATAATAATAATAATAATAATTTATATAATACTACTTATATACTTGAGTATAAGCCTTTTTTAGGGTTGAAAAAGCTCCCCTCGGCATATACTCGAGTGAGGATCCTGGCTGGCTTATGTTCGGGTTGGCTTATACTCAAGTATATAGGTAATCAGACTTAGTCTTATCTTGTTAAAGTCTTATTATTATCATAAATTACAGTTTTATGTAAACATTCAAAAACATTTAACCTATTGATGCCTCAAATAATGTAATTTTATTAGTATCTATATTTATTTTTATTTTTGAAATTTGCCAGTAGCTACTGCATTTCCCACCCTTGTCTTATAATCGAGTCAATAGGTTTCCCCAGTTTTGTGATAAAATTAGGTGCCTCGGCTTATATTCAGGTCGGCTTATATTTGAGTATAAACGGTAATTTATTATTAAATACTTGGGAAGTGTTCGACTTGTGATTTTGTGATACGAAATCCAGCATATATATCGTTTGCTGTGTCATACTATGTCTTTGTGTCAATAATAATAATAATAGTAATAATAATAATAAAAAAACTTTATTCTTGTATCCTGTCCCATCTCCCTGAAGGAACTCAGGGTGGCTCACATTATACTAGTTTTGTTCAAAGAACGTTAAAAGGAATTTTGTGATGGTTTGAGCAGCACTTTGTCACCTACCTCAGGTTTGAAATTTATACAGTGCACTTTATTTAGTCTATTTTTAACTTGTTTTAATTGTGTTATTTAGTTTGCTATTTTACCTGTATATGTAAATGTCTGTTTTTATAATTGCACATGTCTTTGTACATTTAATGTGTTTTATATTGTTGCTATTTTTATCTGGGTTCGAGCCTTGTAAGCCGCCCCGAGTCCCTCCGGGGAGATGGAGGCAGGGTATAAATTATTATTATTATTATTATTATTATTATTATTATTATTATTATTATTATTATTATTATTGCTTAATGGAACCAACTGCCTTAGAGCAGTGGTTCCCAACCTTTGGGCCTCCAGGTGTTTTGTTGGACTTCAACTCCCAGAAATCCCAGCTGTTAGGAACTGTGGGAGCTGAAGTTATTATTTGTTATTGGCGTTGTGTTTATTTATGAATTTTATTCTGTTTTATTGTGATTATCTGGGCCTGGGCTCATTCATGTTAGCCACGCTGAGTCCCTGCAGGGATGGAGGCGGGATATAAAAATAAAATTACTATTATTATTATTATAAGTCCAAAACATCTGGAGACTCAAAGGTTGGGAACCACTGCCTTAGATGGAGCAAAGCAGCATCAGCATCTGCTGGACTTCATCATCTCCCACACTCCATTCCTTTTCAATGTTTGTTATGCTTTTTTGCTTGTATAGTGAGGGCTATACAAATAAATGATGGTGATGACATACTAAGGATATTCTATCTTGAGGTCCTGCTCTGGACTTGATGACCTATGGTGCCACCTCCAGCTCTATGGTTCTTAGTCTGTAGAAGTGACTAGCTTCCTAGCCTGAAGGCAGCTTTGTGGCTGTGATCTTCTAGACCAGGGGTCCTCCAAAGTTTTTAAGTGGAGGGCCGATTCACAGTCCCTCAGACCATTGGGGGGGGGGGGGTTGGACTATGATGAAATAGTCCAAAATTAGGATTGTTGTTGTTGAGTGCCTTCAAGTCGTTTCAGACTTAGGTCAACCCTAAGTCTAAGGTTTAGGACAGGGGCCAGGTCAATGACCTTGGAGGGCCTTAGTTTGGGGACCCCTGATCTAGATGAGCTCATAAGACCATAGGTAAGTAAAGAGGCCTCCAAAAACCACCTAGATGGTCTCATAAGACCATAGGTAAGGAAAGGGACCCTCAAAGGCCATCTAGATGATTTCATAAGGCCACCAGAAGACCATAGATAAGGAAAGGAACCCTCAAAGACCATCTAGATGGTTTCATAAGAGCATAGGTAAATAAAGGGGTCCCCAAAAACCACCTAGATGGTCTCATAAGACCATAGGTAAGGAAAGGGACCCTCAAAGGCCATCTAGATGATTTCATAAGGCCACCAGAAGACCATAGATAAGGAAAGGGACCCTCAAAGACCATCTAGATGGTTTCATAAGAGCATAGGTAAATAAAGGGGTCCCCAAAAACCACCTAGATGGTCTCATAAGACCATAGGTAAGGAAAGGGACCCTCAAAGGCCATCTAGATGATTTCATAAGGCCACCAGAAGACCATAGATAAGGAAAGGGACCCTCAAAGACCATCTAGATGGTTTCATAAGACCATAGGTAAATAAAGGGACCCTCAAAGGCCATCTAGACAATCTCATAAAACCATAGGTAAGGAAAGGGACCCTCAAAGGCCATCTAGACGGTCTCATAGGACCATAGGTAAGGAAAGGGACCTCCAAAAGCCATCTAGATGGTCTCACAAGGCTGTAGCTAAGCAAAGAGACCTTCAAACACCATCTAGACGATCTCATAAGGCCATTGGTAAACAAAGAGACCTCCAAAGACCAGGTAGACTCAGGTCAACACTAAAGTTTAGGACAGTGGCCAGGTCAATGACCTTGGAGGGCTGCATCCGGACCACGGGCTTTAGTTTGGGGACCCCTGTTCTAGACTAAACAATCCCTGGTTCACATTCCCCGAACTCTATGGAATTCTAATAACAGAATCTTTTCACTGCCCCCAAATTCAGGAATTACCTTCTATTACTTGATCGTAGACTCTTTCTTCGCAAGTCAAGATCAAGTCGAATACATCTTTACAGTTCTGGAATCTCTCCGGCCGGGGCTTGATCCGCTTGTTTCTGTCCAACATGTGTAAAATCCCGTTCTGTGTATAGCTGAGGTTGACAGGGTTAAGGAACGCAGGACACAAAGGATGGCCAGTGTTGTTTAGCGGTATGGCAAGGAGGGCATGGGGGGAAGGATCAGTTACAACGTTTGAGGGAGGAAAATATTTTTTACAGTCCAAAGCCAAACTATTTTAAATGGAAATACTTAGAAAATTAGCATTTCTTAAACCTGACATCCTCCAAATATGTTAGACTAAGGCTTCCTAAATTTTCCCACTCGGAACTTCTTTCAGCTAGATCACTTTTTTTTCACGACCCTAGGTATAAAGGTATATAAGATAGGTATAAAAATCAAACATCTACTGATAATAAATCAGCATTAGCAAGGCTTGCTAAACACACTGATTTCCCTTTTTTATGGCCATGTTCCAGAAGCATTCTCTCCTGACGTTTTGTCCACATCTATGGCAGTGGTTGTGAGATCTGCTGGAAACTAGGCAAGTGGGGTTTATATATCTGTGGAACAATGTCCAGGGTGGGAGAAAGACCTCGTCTGCCTGAAGGAAGTGTGAATGTTGCAGCTGGCCAGCTTGATTAGCAATGAACAGCCTTGCAGCTACAAAGTCTGGCTGCTTCCTGCCTGGGGAATCCTTTGTTGAGAGGTGTTAGCTGGCCCTGATTGTTTCCTGTCTGGAATTAATTAAATTGTGATTTTTTTTTTTTTAATTTGGGTGATGGTTGGAGTTTTTATGTAGATATCCATTCATATGTGTAGCTTTTCTGTCATCTGTGTGGCCCGATTGTTGAGTTTGCGGATGACTAAGAAATCTAGAAATTGCAGTTTCCCTTCATTTTCTTGGATGTTTGAGTGGATGCTGTTGGGGTGGTCCAGGAACTTGTTTAGTTCTTCTCCTCCATATAACTATTTTTGTTATAAAACTGATGTTTGATCCTGCACCCAAGCAATGGCATTGGGGGCTCTGGCCTTATTGCTGTCACCTTAAACTTTTGTTTCTTATCTGGACTTGACTGATTGAAGAGTTTTATCGTTCAAAGCATAGCTTTTCCTTCTTTTTTAGCTACAGAGAGTATCTCCTCCCTGGTTTCAGACCAGAGTTCTTCTTTAGTTTTTTATATATATTATTAGTAGTGCATTGTCTGTGCCACAATATGCTCCTAGCCTTGTTTTTGCAGAGATAATTGAATCATCTCCATCTTCTGCTTCTAATTAAATAGCCTGATTTCTATATTGGCCATCAGGTAATGTCCATGTATAGTTTTTCTTTGGTTGCCTCAAAAAATGTGTTTGTGATGAACAAGCTATGGGCGTTATAATATTCAGTCTGTTGCTCTCTTATTTCTTTTCTTCTCTTGCTTCATTTCTTGATCCTATTTTATATTTTCCTAAAATATTTGATTCTGCTCTGCTTCCTATTTTTTGCATACCTATTTCCGATTAATAACATGTGATTAATTTCCTCCTGGGCCTCCAGCACATAATTTTCCTCTTCTGTAGTTACAGCATATGATTATATTGACAGGTTTTCCCTAAAGTCGTACGGTTATTACTCACTCAGACTTGGCATTATATCCCTTGACTGCCTTTACTACATTTGTCGTTGCTATAAATGGCACCCATTTCTTCTTATTCATTCCTGGAGTAAAGCACTGTAATTATCTGACTGAATATGTTCCTTTAGCTCGCTCGTCTTAAGTATCGCAATGTTTATATGTTTCATTTATTATTTTACAATATCTGTCTTACCCTATTACATTCCGTGTTCCTATATTATGTGTTCTACAGCTTCCAGATTTCCTTGCTCTTCCCTAGTAGATGGTTGAGTGCCTTCCAATGTGGGGATCTCATCTTTTGGTACTCTCATGGTTCATTTGGGGCTATTTCTTTTCAAGGTGGAAGTTTTTGGAGTGGATTCCCATCACCTTCTATGGTGGAATACTAGCAAGTGTGAGCTATGATGCCACTGCAAGATTTGTTCAGAGACGATTTCACATCTGCCTTTCTGTGAGGCTGAGAGAGTATGGCTTGCCCAAGATCTCAGAGCACTCAAATAAAACTCACAGCATCTCAGAGCACTCAAATAAAACTCACTGCTTTGGACAGTCTCACCTTGAATACCAGGTTTTCTGCCACAGATGAAGGCAGTGAAATGTTGGAACATATCCAAAAGAACATCAACACAATGTACAAGGTCTATAAGCCACGTTTGATGGGGAATACAAGGACTCTGGATATTTAGTTTGGAAAAGAGGTGATAAAATTAGCCATACTGAAATGTCTGAAATGCAGTCATATAACTGATGAAGAATGACCCTGAGACATGACCCAAGCCAATGGATTCTAATTAAAGGAATTCTGCTTAAACATTAGGAAGAAAGAACTTTTTGACTGAAAGATCTGTCTGAGAGTGCAACCTCCTACCTGGGAAAGTGATGAAGTCTTCTATGCTGGAAGGATATTTTAGCAGTTGATTCCTGAGCTGATAAGAGTTGGGATTAGATGGCCTTTAGGTCTCTTCCAGTTATAAGGCAAAGCAATGGCCTTCTTCAACTATTTGAAAAGTTGGGCCATAGATTATGAACTTATCAATGGAACGTATCACTGATAACTTATTGTCTCTGGGTCAAGGTCCCTTTTTTGATCCCAAGATGGGAGAACCTTACTCAGTATGTTCACAGGATATGACAGATCATTTCTAGACAATTTACCGTCAAGACACTTATTTGCAGAGCACATTCCATGTCAAGCTCACAGTGGTGGGAATCCAATTGAGAATATAGAATATATATGGCATTTATCTATATGCTGACATAGCACTCAATAGGTAAAAAAATTATTATCTCAATAGGTTTACTCTAGGTAGGACTAACCCATAGGATTCTATCAGCAGGTGTTGTACAGAAAAGTGGGCCTTCTCAAAGATAGCAAAATAGCCCCTCCATGAATGCCTGATCCCTGCTTATTCTGCCGTCATGCTGGCACCATGGGAAACATAGGTTAGGGTAGAAACCATCAACAATAAAGCATGTTCCAGCTTCTAGGACTTCATGGTATGGAATGGGTCAGGTAGCTAAGGCACTGTTTTACTCCAACATTTGGTGGGAAAGCATATGACAACTGCCATGAGATTTGCAAGTGTTTTTTGCTCCTAGTCCATAGCTGAAGCACAATGGGGGCCTAGTGTCTCAGAGAGCAGGGCTGGATGTTGTTGGCCATGATCCTACCTCCATAGGACTTATCCTCTTTGCCCCACACCAGGGGTCTTCAAACTTTTCAAGTGGAGGGCCGATTCACAGTCCCTCAGACTGTTGGGGGGCCGGACTAGGATGAAATAGTTCAAAATTAGGATTGTTATTGTTGTGTGCCTTCAAGTCATTTCAGACTTAGGTCAACGCTACGTCTAAGGTTTAGGTCAGAGGCCAGGTCAATGACCTGGGAGGGCCTTAGTTTGGTGGCCCCTAATCTAGACAAACTCATAAGACCATAGGTAAGTAAAGATACCTCCGAAGACCATCTAGATGGTCTCATAAGACCATAGGTAAGGAAAGGGACATTCAAAGGCCATCTAGATGATCTCATAAGGCCACCAGAAAACCTTAGATAAGGAAAGAGACTCTCAAAGACCAGCTAGATAGTCTCATAAGACCATAGGTAAGAAAATATACCTCCGAAGACCATCTAGATGGTCTCATAAGACCATTGGTAAGGAAAGGGACCCTCAAAGGCCATCTAGACAATCTCATCAGGCCATCAGAAGACCATAGATAAAGAAACCCTGAAAGACCATCTAGATAGTCTCATAAGACCATAGGTAAGGAAAGGGGCCCCCAAATGCCATCTAGATGGTCACATAAAACCATAGTTAAGTAAAGGGACCCTCAAAGGTCATCTAGACGGTCTCATAGGACCATAGGTAAGGAAAGTGACCTCCAAAAGCCATTTAGATGGTCTCATAAGGCCGTAGCTAAGCAAAGAGACCTTCAAAGACCATCTAGACGCTCCCATAAGGCCATAAGTAAGCAAAGAGACCTTCAAAGACCATGTAGACTTAGGTCAACCCTAAGTCTAAAGTTTAGGACAGGGTCAATGACCTTGGAGGGCCGTATCCGGACCCCTGCCCCACACCATCTCAACAAGGGACCTTCGACTGCATATTACTTTTAATGGCAGGGGATACATCGCGAGGTGCACAATAAACTATGCCTGAACATAGTGGAAACAAGAGTGACATCTGATAATTTCTCCTAGATGCAGAACTAGACCAGCGACTACATGGCTGTGGAGCTGTCTTGGTTTGAGGGTAGGGAGCTAATGTGCTGGGGAATGAATACCATAATGCCACAGAAGTTACATCTACGAGGGTAACTTTGGTCACACCAGCATATTTCACCAAAAGGTCAACCAATGATTCTGGAGGGTTGCCACTTTACGCATTCCCAATATAGCGCAACATTAGGGATAGACAACAGGAGGCAACAACAGCTCTCTGGAGGTTCATTCCCCATCATCTGCCACCTGATCCTTCTAACTAAACCTGGCAGGGAATGAGTACAGAACCTTCTACATGCAACATTGCCATAAGGTCCATCAGAAGCACCGGTAGCTGCCTTATGCCATGTTCCATCATTCCCAGTATTGATGACTCCATGGCCTTTGCTTCTCCAGATGTTTTATACTGCAACTACTGCAACCCATGACCATCCCCTCCTCCCTATGACTTCTCATTATATCTTGATCCATGGCCCTCATCCTGTCTCCTTTCATCTTTCTCTTCTGCGGGCTAAACATTCCCAGCTCTTTAAGTCGCTCCTCATAGGGCTTGTTCTCCAGACCCTTGATCCTTTCCTTAGTAAATTTCATTGATTGCACCCCATCAAGATATATTATTTATTAAAACTGTCTACTTGCTGCTCTATTAAGTTTTATATCCCCTTATTTTCTACCTCCAACTAGTGTAATTCTAATGGCCCTTTGAATAACATTTGAGCATAATCGATGTCTTGTTCTCATGAAAACTATTTTCAGAGAGTTACTGTTTTGGCCAATTATTATGATTATCCTAGCTAATTAATTTGGACTGGGGGAGAAAAAATACAGTTTTGCACCTGCAATTTTATGATCATTTATGTTATTGATTTTAAAATCAAATACATCATGTGTCACGATCCTCAGCTTCTTTTAGTTGGGTTGGTTCATGAAACACACAAATACCTGCACTAATAATAACTATCATCATCATCATCATCTATGCATATAATAAAAGTGAAAATACTGTATATACTCGAGTATAAGCCTAGTTTTTCAGCCCTTTTTTTAAGCCTGAAAAAGCCCCCCTCAACTTATACTCGGGTGAGGGCCCTGGTTTGCTTATATTTGGGTCAGCTTATACTCGAGAATATATGGTACATTTATTATTTTTCTCTATTATTGTTGCTACTATTACATTTATTTTACTCTATTATTATTATTATTATTATTATTATTATTAATAATAATAATACAGTAGTCTCTCAATCTAAGCCTCGCTTATCCAAGCTTCTGGATTATCCAAGCTATTTTTGTAGTCAATGTTTTCAATATATCATGATATTTTGGTGCTAAATTCGTAAATACAGTAATTACAACGTAACATTACTGCATATTGAATTGCTTTTTCTATCAAATTTGTTGTAAAACATGATGTTTTGGTGCTTAATTTGTAAAATCATAACCTAATTTGATGTTTAATAGGCTTTTCCTTAATCCCTCCTTATTATCCAAGATATTCGCTTATCCAAGCTTCTGCCGGCCCGTTTAGCTTGGATAAGTAAGACTCTACTGTACATTATTTCACTCTGATCTTATTATTATTATTGCATTTATTATTTTACTCTATTTATTATTACATGTATTATTTTCCTGTATTTATTATTATTACATGTATTATTTTACTCTATTATTATTAAAAGGATACATAAGCACATTTACATTGAAGAAGATGAGAATGATTTGATCAAAGTTGGACAGTCTTTATCTTAAATTTGAGCTTTAGGTAAATATTCAAAAACATTTAACCTACAGATGCATCAATTAATGTAATTTTATTGGTATCTATTTTTATTTCTGAAATTTACCACCCTCGACTTATACTGGAGTCAATGTTTTCCCAATTTTTTTGTGGTAAAAAAATTTAGGTGTCTTGACTTATATTCTGGTCGGCTTATACTCGAGTATATACGGTAATTGAAATTCCCGTCTCTTTGGAAACATGGGAATGAATAGTTTACTGGATTATTTGCAGTTTTAACCTAACATTTTATGTTTTAAACACTGCGGCGACAAAACACCAAGTGGTTATTTTAGTAAAATCTACCAAAGGGCACAATTTCATGGATGAGTAATACCAGCAAGGCTAGGACAAGTGAGTTTTCCTGGCATTACTCAATCGTGCTGGAAAAAGTCCAGTTCTTCTTGGATATAGCAATAACTATAGCCTTTTTTCAAAAAGGGAAAGGGAATCCAAAAGTGAGCCATTAAAAAAAGCCTACAGAAGCAATCAATGAAGGCTTCCGATTACACTGTGCAGGACAGTTGTATGCACTACAAGTTAAAAGCACAGCCATTTTCACAATCCAGTTGTGGTTTTTGACTAATTTGGCTGTGATAAAAAATAATTATTTATTTCCATTTTTATTTCCAAGATTTATATCTCGCCCTTCTAACCCATAGGGACTCAGGGCAGCGTGAACAATAAAGTATCCGGGATACAAAGAACATTAAAAAATCCATAAATAAACATCCTTAATATCTCATTATTTTATTTATACTTAATAGTACCCCTCCACTTATCAGTGGTTATCAATTATTAATTTAACATATTCTAGTTTTATGTATCTTATAAGGAGCTGCGGTAGCACAATGGGTTAAACCCTTGTGCTGGCTGAACTGCTGATCTGAAGGTTGGTGGTTTGAATCCGTGAGATGGGGTGAGCTCCCGCCTGTCAGCTCTAGCTTGCGGGGACATAAGAGAAGCCTCCCGGCAGGATGGTAACACATCCAGGCGTCCCCTGAGCAACATCTCTGTAGACAGCCAATTATCTCACACCAGAAGCGACTTGCAGTATGTTCTTAAGTCACTTCTGACACACAAGTAACACCACCAGTAACATGCTTTGCTAATTATACATATATATATGTATGTATATATATATATATGTGTGTGTGTGTGTGTGTATATATATGTATACACACATGCATATATACATATATACAATATAATTTACAATAATATATATTATAATATATTGTATATACATATAATATTAATGTTATTTTGTAATACAATATAATACTAATACAATATAATAATATTAATTATATATTACATGTAGTATTATTAATAATATTACAATATATAGATATGGTACAATATGGTAATTTATTGCCAGTATTGTGCTATGGAAATAATATATTATATGTAAATTTAATTTGTAAGCTGCTCTGAGTCCCCTTCGGGGTGAGAAGGGTGGGATATAAATGTATTAAATACAGTAGAGTCTCATTTATCCAACATCCACTTATCCAACGTTCTGGATTATCCAACGCATTTTTGTAGTCAATGTTTTCAATATATCGTGATATTTTGGTGCTAAATTCATAAATACAGTAACTACGACGTAGCATTCCTGCATATTGAACTACTTTTTCTGTCAAATTTGTTGTATAACATGATGTTTTGGTGCTTAATTTGTAAAATCATAACCTAATTTGATGTTTAATAGGCTTCTCCTTAATCTCTCTTTATTATCCAACATATTTGCTTATCCAACATTCTGCCGGCCCGTTTATTTTGGATAAGTGAGACTCTACTGTAAATAAATAAATGATTAATTTAACATATTCTAGTTTTATGTATCTTATATTAAAAATTAACTTTTTTCTTTTGATGCTGGTCTATGACCGAGATAAATCGACTGACTAGTTGGCACTATGCTTGTACAATAAACGCTATTTACAATGGCTACTTGATAAGAAACCATCAAATGTATTAAGAAAGGTCTGTAGAACTAGCTTTGAGATATTAACAGTCACCAAGACTATCTCCTTCTGTGTGAAAGTCTGGGTGGCACATCTACACTAACCCGCTATCCCGAAGTATAGGGTGAATCGGTTTCGTGGTGGCTGCACGACGCAGAGCTGATTTGAGTTAATACAGGCCAAAGCCATAGTCTTTTAATAGAAGTCGCAAGCTGCTCCAAATTCTCCCTGAGAATCCAGAACAAACCATGACTCTGGGACAGTTCCAACTCTGAGATTCTAAAACGGAACCAACCATATATTTACATGGCCATCCTATATTCCCTGGGAGATGCTGATGATTCCTTCTCTCCCACAGTGTCACTCATTCCAACATCACTCCAGGTGAGGAGCAACTGACAAGCCATGTTGCAGCTTCTCACCACCATTATGAGTAGATAGGTGGTGGTAAGGGTGGCCATTTAGTAGTATTGATGCGCTGGACTGATAGGACTCCTCCCCATATCTGCAACAGTCAAAACCATCCTGGAGCTAATCTGGAATCTAATAATAACTAAATACAGATGTCTATTCTAAACAATATCTGAAAAATATGCAACCACGATAAAGGTTCAAAGCATGGAACATAATATATATATTAGAGCAGGGGTCTCCAAACTAAGGCCCGGGGGTGGAGGTCATTTACCTGGCCCCCGCCCTCAGTTTTATAATATAATATATTGTATATACATATAATATTGATAATATTATAATGTAATACAATATAACACTAATAATAATACCATATAATAATATTAATTATATATTCTACATTACATATAATATTACTAATAATATTACAGTATAGTGGTATAGTTCAATATAGCAATATATAATGCTAATATTGTGCTATGCTAATAATCTATATATATAAAAGGGTAATGAAATTTCGGCCTAGGACAAAACAACAAAACTGCACATCCCAGAAACACTAAACTTGGCAGCACAACCCCTCATCCATGCCTCTACGATCATACAACAAAAAGAAAAGAAAAATAAAGTCCTAATTAGAGGGAGAGGAATAATTGTTTTTATTCCAATTGCTGCCAGTTAGAAGGCTAAGCTCCGCCCACTTGGTCTCCTAGCAACCCACTCAGCCCAGGGGACAGGCAGAGTTAGGCCTCACTTAGGCCTCTTCCACACTGCCTATAAAATACAGATTATCAGATTTTAACTGGATTATATGGCAGTGTGGACTCAAGGCCCTTCCACACAGCTATATAACCCATTTATAATGGACTTAATGTCAGAGGAAAACCTTTACCCTTTACCTTAACTACCACCAATTCCTCAATACTTTATTTCCCATACCACCATACTTCGCCACAGCAACATGTGGCCAGGCACAGCTAGTATTACTAATAATATTACTGTATAGTGGTATAGTTCAATATAGTAATATATAATGCTAATATTGTGCTATGCTAATAATATAATATATTGTATGTACATATAATTTGTAAGCCACTCTGAGTCCCCTTTGGGGTGAGAAGGGTGTGATACAAATGTAGTAAATAAATGCAGTCAATAATAAATAAATAAATAAATAAATTTTAGACTTAGGCTCACCCAAAGTCTGAAATGACTTGAAGGCACACAACAACAACAACAACCCTAATTAATTTGACTATCTCATTGGCCAGAAGCAGGACCACACTTCCCATTGAAATCCTGATAAATGTATGTTGGTTAAAATTGTTTTTATTTTTAAATATTGTATTGTTCTTTCATTGTTGTTGTTGTTGTTGTTGTTTTCGCACTACAAATAAGACATATGCAGTGTGCATCGGAATTTGTTTGTATTTTCTTTCAAATGGTAATCCGGCCCCTCAACAGTCTGAAGGATTGTGGACTGGCCCTCGGCTTAAAAAGTTTGAGGACCCCTGTATTAGAGCATCATATACATAACAATGTTAACGATAATAATACAACTGAGGATCAAATTCAGTCAGCTGTAGTGACACACAGTAGTAACTTACAGATTTATAGCACTTTTCAGTATAGAACAATATCTACAAGACTCCAGCTGAATTTGAGGTTTGAGTCAACTGAATTGTATACTGATTTATTTAGTTTCACAGCATATTATCACATACCATTTTGGAGAGATTGAATGTACACATACTGTGTTGTTAACATAATTCAGTTGGAGTCTTGTAGATATGGTTCTATACTGAAAACTGCTCTTTATACTCTGTTACTACTGTGTGTCACTACAGCTGACTGAATTTGATCATCAGTTGTATTATTATTGTTAACATTATTATGTATATGATGCTCTAATATACAGTAGAGTCTCACTTATCCAAGACTCGCTTATCCAACGTTCTGGATTATCCAACACACTTTTGTAGTCAATGTTTTCAATACATTGTGATATTTTGGTGCTAAATTCGTAAATACAGTAATTACTACATAGTATTACTGTGTATTGAACTACTTTTTCTGTCAAATTGGTTGTATAACAGGATGTTTTGGTGCTTAATTTGTAAAATCATAACCTAATTTGATGTTTAATAGGCTTTTCCTTAATCTCTCCTTATTATCCAACATATTTATTATTTCTTTATTTACAGCATTTGTATTCCGCCCTTCTCACCCCGAAAGGGACTCAGGGCGGATCACATTACACATATAGGCAAACATTCAATGCCTTGACATAGAACAAAGACAAGACAAATGCAGGCTCCGAGCTGGTCTCGAACTCATGACCTCTTGGTCAGTGATTGGTCTCAGCTGGCTGCTCATCAGCTTGCACCACAGCTTGCACAACATATTCGCTTATCCAACGTTCTGCCGGCCTGTTTACGTTGGATAAGCGAGACTCTATTGTACATAATGTTCCATGCTTTGAACCTTTATCGTGGTTGCATATTTTTTAGCTAATCTGGAATCTGACATTCCAGATCGTCCCCATGTCAGGGTAGATGTGCCCTGGTCTGAGCCTTTGCTTGGTTAGATTTAGGCTTCCAACAAAAACCTTAGCACCTCTTACCTAAAATGTATTCACTCTTGTGCTTACCAAAACACACAGGAGGGAAAATCCTGCTGCCTAGTCCCCAATCTTTAAACTAATTGCTGAATGCAGACTCAACACATACATCAAACTGATTCAGTTGGTAAAGTCTAATTAGGAATAGCAAGATAATTTAGGCAACAACTGCCTCATACAATCTTTTCTGCTTTTTTGTTTTAAGTTGTCATTGTTGCTGCTGCTGTCTGCCTTATACTAAAACTAAGCCAGTACTCTAACTCAGGGGTCCCCAAACTTTTTAGACTGGGGGGCCAGTTCACGATCCTTCGGACCATTGGAGGGCCGGACTATAGTTGGCCACCAAGCAATAATAATAATAATAATGGTTGGAAGAGACCCTTTGGGCCATTGAGTCCAACCCCCTTCTGCCTTTGTGCACCAAAAGCACAAGCAAAGCAACCCTGACAGATGGCCTCCCTGCCTCAGTGTTAATACTATTACTAATAATAATAGTAATAATAACAACAACAGTAATAAAGAGTGTTGGAAAAGACCCCTTGGGCCATTTAGTCCAACCCCCTTCTGCCTTTGTACACCAAAAGCACAAGCAAAGCACCCCTGACAGATGGCCTCCCAGCCTCAATGTTGTTATTAATAATAATAATAATAATAATAATAATAATAACAACAACAACAACAACAACAGTAATAAAGAGTGTTGGAAGAGACCCCTTGGGCCATTTAGTCCAACACTCTTCTGCCATTGTGCATCAAAAGCACAAGCAAAGCACCCCTGACATATGGCCTCCCAGCCTCAATGTTAATAATAATAATAATAATAATAATAATAATAATAATAATAATAATAATAATAATAGTAATAATGAGAAGAGGAGAACCCTTGGGTCATTTAGCCCAACCCCCTTCTGCCTTTGTGCTGTGGGGGCCGGATAAATGGCTTCGATGGGCCGCATGTGGCCCCCGTGCCTTAGTTTGGGGACCCCTGCTCTAACTGCTCAAAATTGGCCTTGGCTCTCTGAGGTGTCTTTCAGACTCTTTTAAGAAGGGACAGAAGACCAGGCACCAGAAAAAAAAATGCAATTTATGTGTAATACCACTGAACTACAGCCACTCTTTCCTTCTTGGCGTTGCATGTTTCTAAGCATCACTGTAGGGGACCGTAAATAGGGAACATTTCTCAATACAGATGATCTTCAATTTACCTTGAATACTGAGTCACCCCACCCCACACACTCCAGTTCCCTATAGAGAGGGAGAAAGGGAAATGGAAGCTTGTCATTCTAAGCAGATTTTTACCTTGAGTTCCTTGGTTTGTCGTCCCTGTTGCCCTTTTTGCCTGGCTGGGATTGCTGTTTCCTTGACTGACCAGGCAGACTGGAGGTGATGAGATGGGGGAAGCTGGAGAGCCAAAAAACCTTTCCACAATATCTGCAGGATACCCGATTTCTATACTTTAATAGTCGGAAACCCTTTCCTTGATGCCACAGTGGCACCTACACCCGCTTAAAATGGAGGTGCTGCTCTGAAAAGTTTGCATAATAAATAAAACACATATACCTATGTAAACTGAAGGCTGAAAGAAGACCTTATTTACCATGAAAGCAAGAACTAGGGAGTGATACCTAAGGCTTCAGTAGAAGGGCTTCTTCAGATCATCCATATCTCCATTTCAAAAGCAGAACATCCCTCTGTCTGTATGTAGCCCCTTCTAGCTGTTTCATTAACATCAAAACCCATAAAACCCCATGTTTCTGAAATCGGTCCACCTCATTCTGCAGTTTGGTCAGTTACTTGATGCCAGTGTTGGGCCACTCTTGGCTGTAAACCATAAAGTTTGAGCCTCAAGGTTCAACTAGAGCAGTGGTTCCCAACCTTTGGTCCTCCAGGTATTTTGGATTTCAGTTCCAACTTTTCCTAACTGGGATTTCTGGGAGCTGAAGTCCAGAACACCTGGAGGACCAGAACTAGCGTCTTCTCCTGACTGCTTCAATTCACCCTTGCAGGGAAGGAGTGCTTGACAGGAACAGTTATGCCTCTCTATAACAAGGCTGGATTAAAAATAAGCAACTCCAAGAGCATGGACAAGGGGGCCAAAGGATTTGTTTTAATTGTGTCAGGTGTCTCAATACAACAATTCTTTAACAAGAAAAGCAAGCATCACACATCCTCAAAACATCTAAGGAAACGCGCCTTTTGAAAACGGACCCCTAGTCCCTCCAATAGGATCACCATCTCAGGGCAGGTAGGAGGGAAGAAGACAGCTAGGCTATATGTGAATGGTATGGACAGTCATGACTGGAAGCAGCCCTCTCGCTGTTGTTTATATGGTGACAGGGTCTGGCACATACCACTTCAGGCTGCTGGTGGAGATTCAGGGAAAGACATTTTTCCCAACGTTTTCCATCATGCACAGAAAATGTGTTGCCAAGGAAAGACCAGGCTAAAGCACATTCACCAAGCTGGAGTGTAAGCAGCATTGCGCTTCCAGCCTCTGCAACTTCCCCTCTCATCTCCAGAGAAAAAGGAAATACAGTAGAGTCTCACTTATCCAACGTTCTGGATTATCCAACGCATTTTTGTAGTCAACGTTTTCAAAACGTTGTGATATTTTGGTGCTAAATTCGTAAATACAGTAATTACTACATAGCATTACTGTGTATTTAACTACTTTTTCTGTCAAATTTGTTGTATAACATGATGTTTTGATGTTTAATTTGTAAAATCATAACCTAATTTGATGTTTAATAGGCTTTTCCTTATTACCTCCTTATTATCCAACGTTCTGCCGGCCCGTTTATGTTGGATAAGTGAGACTCTACTGTATTAGGGGACCTCCAGTTACTTAACTACCTAAGCAGGGTGTTCCTTCCAGACAAAGCATTCCGCCTGTTATTAAATGGGCTAGGAGTAGGGTGTGGAATGAAAAATGCTATAGTTTCTAAAAGATCTAGGCTAGAAGACTGACACTGTCAAGGTTCTAGTCCTTCTACAGCAGTGGTTCCCGAACATATTTGGCCTACCGCCCCCTTTCCAGAAAATATATGACTCACTGTCCTCTGGAAAGGGGGGGGGGGCTTAGAGGGGTGGCCGGGGCCACAAATGGGCAGCAAGGACTAGGATGGGCGGAGTTATGAGCTCTGAGGTAGGGCTGAGCTTCTATCCCTATCCTGCGGCACCTGCCAAGACACAGGAGGTGGGGCTAGAGGAGGGGGCGGGGCTTCTTCCCAAGTGCCTGACGGGGCTGAACCTCTATACCCCGCCCCCATGTTCTAACAAGCGCCTCAGGGGAGGTATAGAGGCTCAGCCCTGTCTCAGGCTCTTGGGAAGAGGCCCCGCCCCCACTCCTAGCCCTGCCCTTTAGTCTTAAAAGGCCTCTCAGGAGAGGTATAGAGGCTCAGCCCTGTCTCAGGCTTTTGGAAGGAGTCCCCGCCCCCTTCCCTAGCTCCGCCCTGTGTCCCAACAAGCACCTCAGGAGAGGTATAGATTCTCAGCCCTGTCTTGGGCTCTTGGGAAGAAGCCACGCCCACTCCTCTAGCTCCACCCCCGTGTGTCCTAACAGGCTCCTCAGGTGCTCAGCCGTCTCCGGCACTTGGGAAGAGGCCCTGCTCCCGTGTCCTAATAGGTGCCATCACCACCCCCCTGGATCGCTCCAGCACCCACCGGGGGCAGTAGCGCCCACTTTGAGAATCACTGTTCTACAGCATAAGCGTTTTGGGCAATCGTATTCTTCAAACCTCTTCATGCACTTTCCCTTTGTCTCTGGTTTTAAAGTTAGGCTAGTCTAACCTCTAAGAATAAGTTCATTTTTGTCCCAACCCCGCCCCCTCCTGTATTAATCCCATCAAAAGACTCTAATAAAGTGAACTTCAACTCCCATCAAAAAAGTGAAAAGTGTTATTTCATTTTGCATAAATACGCTTATAGGTCTAAAAGAGGAAAAGCAAATTCAGGGTATGCATGGACCCCAGCCACTCAAGGCATGCTTGAAAGTATACTCAGTTTAGAGGGTACAACTGAGGCAGAACGTGTGCATCGAAGTCAAGGCTTTCAGGAGGTCACACCTGCATTTTAGCCTCTTCCAAAGAAGGGTGACAACTAAGCATTTTTTTCCTTGGGTCAAGTCATCTCTTACCTGCTTCCTTCACTGAACTACTTAGGAGTGTGTTATACTTGACAGCCTGCCCAATGAAAAGAAACATCCTCATGATGGTAAAATACAGTGCAGGAGCAATTACATTGGATGAAGGTGTCAGGCACTCTTACGTGTTTCTAGGGATGCATTTCCACCATCATCACTGTTCTGCAATTACAATTTAATTTGATTAAATTGCCTCTCTAAAGCTTCAGATTCTTCAAGTGTGGCTTTTATGGTCAACTTCTAACTGACAAGAAATTCTACCTGAAGCTGATCATAAGCTGGAGTATCAAAATATTCTTTTGCAATACTTTGGTCAACTCCTGGTGGCAGTCTGACCACAGAGCTATGTTGGAGAAAAATAATTTCCCCAATTGTTGCATACTTTTGGGGGCTACATTGATGAGCATTTTGGAACAGTTTAGTTGGGAATGAGCAATTAAGACCCATTCTTGGTTGGAAAAAATGCCAGCAATGGTCACTTGGCCTGAATCAATCTAAGTGTCTGAATATTCTCCACTAAAACACTGCATACTGAAGTCAAGCTTTGGTTGTGGGTCCCTAGCAATTTTATAACTACAAACTCACTTCTGGGTGGAGCTGCTACTTTGGTGGCCTTCTTGCAGTTATGACAATGGAATTGCAATCATATCCCAAGAAATCTGCAAGTGTTGACTTCTCCTCTAACCGCCCCGAGGCATGCACCGCTAGCCAATGGAGGGGAAAGCTATTCCATGGGCGTGTTTAAGAACCCTTCCATCTTGTGAAGCACCTGCCTAGAATCGGGAACACCAAGACCTTGCCCCCGTCAAGTAGCAGCATATTCCTTATGCATAGGGGTGAAGAACACCTTTCCGAAAAGAGAACAGTGACGTTTTGAAAAAGGCATTCCGCAGGGATACAGTTCCTTGTCTTTCCTAAGCAGGTCACTGTACATCTGATCGTATGTTGTTTTGAAATCGTAAACGTTTGGCTTGTCCGGCGCTGGTCCTGGCAGTTTCACATGAGTCCCAGTGCCAAAGGAGCGAACGCTGAAACCACGTTTACTGAAAGACACAAAGAGAGAGAGATGTCCATTAACTTTCATAGATCTGCCCTGTTTCCCCGAAAATAAGACATCTCCAAAAAATAAGACCTAGTAGAAGTTTTGCTGAATTGCTAAATATAAGGCCTCCCCCAAAAGTAAGACCTAGCAAAGTTTTTGTTTGGAAGCATGCCTACCAAACAGAACACCAGTGCATGCAGGATTAGTAAATGTACATACCAGTTGTACATGGAAATAATGGTAGTAACAAGAAATTCTTGATAGGATTCACAGTTTGTCTGGTTATGCTGGTTTGTGATGACAACTACTGTACAGTATATAATGTTCATTTTTTTGTTCAACAATAAATGTGAATTCTTCTTCATGGAAAAATAAGACATCCCCTGAAAATAAGACCTAGCACATCTTTGGGAGCAAAAATTAATATAAGACACTGTCTTATTTTCGGGGAAACACGGTAGGTTTACACACTCTGCAAGGGGACAATGCAGCATGATTTAATGAGGAAGAGGAGTTAAGTGTAAAGGTGTTAATACCAATTATGCAACCTCTGAACTGACAAATATCTTGAGATTATTAAATACTCTAATCACAGGTCTTTCAGAAGATTGTCCGTTTTCAAGTGTTTATTAATTAAGCCATTAGCAGACCCTCAAAAACTGTCTCTCTTGGGTTTCACCATTTGTGATTTAGAAATAACACATACTGTTTCAAAGATTATTCCTGTAAGCATGGCAGTGAGGGAAACATGGTGAGCTATGTTTAGGTGCTGGAAATTTCTAAGACACTTGAAAGCACTTTGTATTTCATCAAGGACCAATAGTTTTTTCTCTTCAAATATTTTTGAGTTGTGGTTTGATTGAATTTGTGGATCCAGAGGCCTTGCGTATGGACTTCTTTGACTGATGCTATATCTCTCGTGTTGCTTTGGATGAGAATTTAGAAAGTGGCAGGCTCCTTACGTTGGCTGAGGAAAGTGAGCTACAGTTGGAGATGGCAAAAAGCAATGCTGCTCCAGCATAATACATTCATATAAAGATATTCTTTGTACAGATGCTCTCTTGCCCCATCATCAGCTTGCTTAGGCCCCCAGCACATCAAGGAAAAATAAAAAATGACTATAGCCCATAGCTATAGTAGTTGCACAGGCCATCTCTTTGACTTGAAACATTGCACTATATTCCTCTGCCCGAAAGCATATTAGAATATAACATTGTATTTTAGTTCTAGTGGTCCCTCCAGGCCATCGTCTCCTCCATCCCAGTGGGTTTTTTTCTTTTTTCTTTTCAGATTCATATGTTATTTGAGTGATTATATTCCTTCTGCTTATGTGATTGTTTTAGTCAATTGTTATGTTTTGTTTTTGTTTTTAATTCTTATAGCGTTTTATAGTGTTTTCAGTGTTTTATTGTACAATGTTTTATGCTGATTTTATATTGGAAACCGCCCTGAGTCCCTTTTGGGAGAGAGGGTGGTATACAAATAAACTTTTACTTACTTACTTACTATTCCTGAACATGGAAAGTTTTCAAGTGCACACACACACATATACCTTATTCGCATACACCAAAAAAATGGCACTATGGTCTTCTTGCAATTACAGTATGTTTATCTTCAATGTAGAAAGCTTTTTTTGTACAGAGGCATCCCAAACATGCTGTTTTCCACTATCTGCAGATTCAGGTACAAAAACCAAAAACAGTTTCATGCCTCAACTACTTAAGAGAAAGTGCTTTTGAAAAAGCCACTTCCTCCAGCAGGAGCTGTGGTTCTCAATAATATATAACTATAGTCATGTGTCAGTCAGTTACACAGCACAAGCAGCACTATTACTGTGCTGGCCAACTGCACGATGCACAAGCCATCCCCACAAACAGCATGGGATTAACAGCCATGCGTTTCCTCCTAGAAACTGTCTGCTTCAATAATCCTGTGCAAACATGTCACCAACTCAATACAGTTCATTTTCCTTTACACTTCCAGCATACACTTCCAGTTAGGCCACTGCTTATATTTACAAAGGAATAATAACACATAAAAGTAACCTGACACAAGAAAAGATGCTGAGAAGATAGGAACAGCAATAT
Source organism: Anolis carolinensis (assembly GCF_035594765.1). NCBI lineage: Eukaryota > Metazoa > Chordata > Lepidosauria > Squamata > Anolidae > Anolis > Anolis carolinensis. The sequence goes on from NW_026943826.1 coordinate 9,594,064, forward strand.
TCACAACTATCTATTTGTGTGTTTACGTTTAAGCAGTATGATTTCCCTCCTTGAGGTAAGTGTTCATGCTACCTTAAGGGAAGAAATATCAAAATACTAGTACTGTCTATGATGGGCAGCAGCTTTCCAAGATTTCACGTACACTCCCAAACCCATTTAAATGGAAATTCTAGCAACCAAACTCCATATATAGTTAGCCTTCCACATTTGCTTGGGTTAGTCGAAGAGGACCCCCATGAAAATGGGAAACCACAAATTAAAAACAATACAGTAGAGTCTCACTTATCCAAGACTCGCTTATCCAAGGTTCTGGATTATCCAAGGCATTTTTGTAGTCAATGTTTTCAATATATCGTGATATTTTGGTGCTAAATTGATAAATACAGTAATTACAACATAACATTACTGCGTACTGAACTACTTTTTCTGCCAAATTTGTTGTCTAACGTGATGTTTTGGTGCTTAATTTGTAAAATCATAACCTAATTTGATGCTTAATATGCTTTTCCTTAATCCCTCCTTATTATCCAAGATATTCACTTATCCAAGGTTCTGCCGGCCCGTTTAGCTTGCATAAGTGAGACTCTACTGTACTTTTTTAAAAACCTTGGACAATAACTTTCTATAAAACTCTAGTTCCTCCTGCACAATTCTACAGTCAATATACGATTCTAGGAATCTCTTAAATCCTCCAGTACGACTCTATGATTTACCACCAGCAGAAGTTGACAACACATGGGAGGACCTAGAAACAGACACTGGGATGAAATAGTAAATCTTATGTATAATAGATAATCCTCATAAATTTAAGAGGCACCTATCTACAACCTAGCAGAACTCTGTCACTGAAGCTTATTTCCTTCAATTGTTTGTAATCCCTTTCTTTCTCACTCTCTCGCTCTCATACACAGATATGAAGCAATACATTTGTGTTTCATACACTGGGAATAGCAAACAAGGGAACATTGTGTCTCACTCCACATGCAAATTATGGGCCTAATTATAGCTTATGAGAGATGAGTCAGGCTTCACTGAAAATGGGTACAGATGGACAGCTGGTTTGATAACTAAAACACAATTTATCTGACAATGCTTCATCTCTGGTATTACATTTTAAACATCAAGTACTAAGAACAAGGCCTGGATTGCTCACCCAAATCAGCAAAGTAACAAAGCTGTTGATGTCATACACAAAAGGGAACTTTACATGCTCTAAATGTTTTGTTCTGTACATATGCATCCAGCTGCCTAGTGATTCATGGCAACTCCATGAATTTCACAGTTTTCTTATGCACTGAATAGTGAGGCTGATTTCTATAGTTCTTTCGTCTGAAATATATCCTGCAGCCATTGAGTTAGAAGCTCTAGAATAAATATGTTTGAAAAAACAAACATTTCATTGAGAATTAAAGACGGCAGTTCCCTACTGGAAGGGCACTAGGAATGCTCAGCAAAGGCATTTCTAATTAATCATGCCACTTCGTAACCAATATGAAACTTTTGCACGCAGCCTCCCTTTTGAACTTTCCAAGCACTATCTATACAGGACAGAAGCAAACTCATGTATTCAAATACAGGCCTGTCCCGTAGGGTATGCAAAGTGGGCTGGAAAGTACAATTAAAAGTACAGAATTAGTACTTCGTAAAGTTTCAGCATCCTCCCCCAAAACTTTTCCCTTCTGTATTACACGTCCTCAGCCTAGCTATAAAAAATAATCCAAATCTCTTTTAAAGGCTTAAGTTGGCCACTTGTGCATGTCCTTTGGCCCCTGTAAATGTGTGTAAGCAATATCATAACTCCTTTTGTTGCCGCAATTTGATGTGGATCTCTTCCCCTCCTGCAACAAGGCTAATGCAATTCATGCTTCAATTGTTTTCCATCTGTGCAGCAGGAAATCTCCACATATGTAAGTCTCCACAATGTGTAGTAGTCACAGAAGAGAGCTAAGAGCAAAACCCAGGACGAAAGCAAATATTTGGTTGCTTCATATGCGTGTTAAGTAGCTTAAAATAAGCCCTTTACTTGCACATTCATGTTGAAGATCTTTTAAATAAACTTACTCATCTGTTGATGTCACAGGCTGGATTCTGATGTGAGTGTGTCAAACAAATCCAAATCTGATTTGTTCCTCAAACATTTTACCTACATCTGGCACTCATCCCAGCCACAATGGCCTAATTCAGTCACAATGCTAAATGTAAGGAGGCTTAACTGTGGTTTAGAATAAAACCCAAGTTTTATAACCAGCCACAACAGAGAAATAAAATTGGTGATGGGGCATATGAATCACCGTTTGCCATCACGGCTAAACTGTTATTATCATCCCATGCACCAAGGTTATGTGCATAGGATAACTAAAATTTAGCCATGATTCTGTGCAGCCTATAAGTGAGAAAACAGAAAGACATCAAACAGTTCTAAACCTCAATTTGTCTGTTATACATTTGAAAACTCAAAATAAACTTCTAGCAGACACCTAACCTGTAATTCAGTAAAGACTAAACCACGTCAAGACATCCACAATGTAGATAAAAGTATCCAGAGCCAAATCTAGTTTTTGGTACACGCTATTAGATCATGTTTATTCATTAAGTTATCAGGTTACGTCAACTTATTCCACTTCAATTTCCATGATGCCATATTCTGGAATTCCCCTTTCCATGGAAAAACCCAGGTTCAAACATAATGTCGATTATGGAGATGTCTTCAAAGAACTGATGCTATAATCCTGAAAAAGGATTCCAAGAAGGTAGTGCCACTCAACCATAATCACAACAGACAAGGCAATGTTGTGGGACCTTATTTATGGTCTGATTTTTCTTGCAAACAGTAACAATGAACAGGGTTAGGACTGATATTTGCCTGCGAACTCCCTTCATGACTTGGTCAGTCACTATATCCCTGGCTACCATTTCCTGCACTTGTAAGTAGCCTGGAAAATTCACAACAACCTAAGGTATAAGTAATTTCATCCTTTCCAAATGGGGATTATAATGCCTATAATCCTTAAATACTGTGGTAGGTGCTTATTCAATCTGTAGTCAAAGCACCAGGTACTTTACCTCCATTCTAACAATAGCGTGTGGTAACTCTTTGTTGCCACTCTGTCAACCATAGAGGAAGATCAGGAGAGAAAAACTAAAACTTGTACAGCTTCAAACATCTGACAAAATAAGCCACTGCCTATCCAGTAAAGCAAACAATCTGATATACAAGACACCACTTCAGTCATTGTCATTTTAAATGAGACCTTGTATAATACCGATGTTGAAGACTATAGTCATAAACCCAAGCTGTTTGCATTCATCCAGACTGACGACTTACAAAAATATTTTCACAGCATGTTATCTTGCATCATCCGGTTAAAAGGCCGCCATTGTGCAACTCTGGGTTGTAATTACTCCGATACAAACTTTTAAACTTCCCTTGTACCAGAAGTTAAATAATACAGTATTCTTTATATGAAGGCATCGTTCCAGTAGTTGTCTGGTTTCCAGAAGGATATGTTCTCAGATTTAGGATTGCTGTGGGATAGATAATCTGTTATCTATCATCTCTTATGAATTGTAAAATACTGCTGTGAAACAGTGAAATACACTTCCAAGTTATAAGGAGTACAGCCAGAGCTATTTTATGTGTATGTGTACTAACAATTGCCTGGAATCTTATTTTCCCCAAGCTATTTCGCATTATGCAATTAGAGCACTATGATCCCACTTTAATTGGCATGCCTCTGTCCTGTGGATTCTCAGTCAGAGCTCTGGCACCTCACAAAAGTACAAATCACAGGGTCCAAAGGTTGTAGTCATGACAGTTCAAAATACAGTAGTCTCACTTATCCAACACTCGCTTATCCAACGTTCTGGATTATCCAACGCATTTTTGTAGTCAATGTTTTCAATATATCATGATATTTTGGTGCGAAATTCGTAAATACAGTAATTACTACGTTGCATTACTGAGTATTGAACTACTTTTTCTGCCAGATGTGTTGTTTAACATGATGTTTTGGTGCTTAATTTGTAAAATCATAATCTAATTTGATGTTTAATAGGCTTTTTCTTAATCTCTCCTTATTATCCAACATATTCGCTTATCCAAGGTCCTGCCGGGGTGTTTATGTTGGATAAGTGAGACTCTACTGTACTACAATTGTGTAGCCTGAAAGCTCACCTAATTAATAGCTCCTATAATATGTTTATAGCTATTACAGTCAGTCTTCTGCATTCATAAATTCTGTATTCGTAGATTCACCCATCCATGATTTGAAAATGTAATTTTTAATCCAAAAAGCAACTTTTGATTTTGGCATTTATATGAGCAAGATTATTATACTACTCCATTGCATCATCACCATTTTATTCATTACCAGACTCTCCTTACAATGAGCATCTACGGATTTTGATATCCATGAGTGGATGGGAAGTTCTGAAATCAAACTCCAGATGATACCAAGGGCCTTAGTTTTTTATTCTTAGTTGTGTTATTACTCATAGTGTAATACAACATTTAAGCAGAATGCACCATAATGGAGTCCCAGCATCTTTGCAGGGACACAGTTGCCACAAACAATCGTTGAAGCACATGCTTATTCTACAGTTCCAATGTTATACATAATGTACTTAATTTCTATAGTCATTCAGTGTTCCTTGGAAGAAATAATTAACAACATTGTTTTTAAAAGTGACTGCTTTACTTGTGTCACCATGAGTCACACAAACCAGGAAGTTCTGGATTTGCAGTGATGCAAACCACTAAATATTCAAGAGTTTACATAGGTGCAACTTAACAACTGGGAAAGAACCACTTGACTCTATGAAAAGACCAGTAAAAGGTTTCCAAGTCGACGACACTGCTTTATCCATGATAATTTAATTACAGTAGAGTCTCACTTATCCAATGTTCTGGATTATCCAAGCCATTTTTGTAGACCATGTTTTCAATATATCGTGATATTTTGGTGCTAAATTCGTAAATACAGTAATTACAACATAACATTACTGTGTATTGAACTACTTTTTCTGTCAAATTTGTTATATAACGTGATGTTTTGGTGCTTAATTTGTAAAATCATAACCTAATTTGATGTTTAATAGGCTTTTCCTTAATCCCTCCTTATTATCCAAGATATTCGCTTATCCAAACTTCTGCCGGCCCGTTTAGCTTGGATAAGTGAGACTCTACTGTATGTCAAAGACAGTGCCAGGATGACTTAAGACACCGTACAGTACTGTGTGTCCATTAATCCAATTTGCGGAAAGTGGAGTTAGGGGAAATTAGTGATTATTTTCATATGTATTCTGAGCAAATATGGAAACATTTGTCAGTAACTGTCAATAAACATAATGTCATGGAGTGAAGAAACCTTAGGCCCCTTTCACACAGCTGAATAAAATCCCACATTTTCTGCTTTGAATTGGAATATATGGCAGTGTGGACTCAGATAACAGTTCAAAGCAGATATTGTGGGATTTTCTGCCTTTATATCAGGGTTATATGACTGTGTGGAAGAGCCCCGAGAGCAAAGAAACAACCATCTGGTTGATAGGACTAATGTAGCCCCCAGCTCAACTTCTTCCTTCATTCTCCATACAAAATAAACAGCAAGAGGGAAGAACCCCATTATTATCACTAATCTGGGATATTTGGGAGATTATCCCAGGTCACTCAAATTGTGAGGGACAAAATCCCAATGTCACCTCCAATCTCAGATAGCTGCTGCAGGATTTTTCCTTCCCCGTGTTCTACAACTGAGCATGAGCAAAATGAAAGAATAATGGCCCATAATCCCTAGTGATACAAATAGCGAGAGCAGGGGCATTCTCCACAAAGAAAGAGGCAAGTAAATGTCAGGCCTCTCTCTCTGCACAAAGAAGCAAAACAGGTATCTGGAGGAGGCAATGCATGTCAGCAGAGGAGGGAACCTCCCAACCAAGTGAATTCCTCACCATGATCTTAAAATACATATGCAGAAAAATGCTATTCTCGGCCTAATGTAGGTGTAGCTGCAAGAAATTCCAGTCCAAGACTCTGGGAGGGAAAAGAAGTGATGGAAATGAAGGCTAAATGAAAAAAGGGAGGACTGTAATGGCAATCATATGCACTCTTAACATGGAAAACAAGTCCCTATGATAGCATTTGTGATCAAATGAATTTAGAAAGTTCCAGAATGAGCTCATTTATGAAGATTAATATTCTAATTAACAAGTCTGGGTTACATTGGCAGTAGGAAATCCCATGGAAGGCAAGAGCAGGCTTGTGCCAGAGGGATGGCAGAGGACTGAAGGTGCCACCCAACCCCCTTCTACCAAATCACTTGACAAAAAGCAGTACCTTTTATTAAACTGTTAACAAATATGCTGCATTTCTATGACCTCTTCCAAGCGTAGCAAATTACCAGAGAACTAGGCTCCTCGTTTTAAAATGTACAAGAGAACAACTTTTGTAGGCTCATTTAATCAACCTGGCCTCAGAATGACCACAGCGTTTAATAATAAATCCCCATCAAAATGACTAATACAAATAACAGATTTATTTAAGTAAACAGACTTTTAAGAATGTACTTGAACCATTTTTGGAAGATGTAATAACTGCATTCTAGTGAACAAAGCAAAATGTCGCAGGTCCCTTCTAAACAGCTGCATAAAATACAGATTATCTGCTTTGGACTGGGATATATGGTAGTGTGGACTCAGATATTCTAGTTCAAAGCAGATATTGTGGGTTATTCTGCCTTGATATTCTGGGTTATATGACTGTGTGGAAGGGCCCACAGATAATCAAGTTCAAAGCAAATATTGTGGATTATCTACCTTGATATTCTGGGTCATATGGTTGTGTGGAAGGGCCCTTAAATAATTCAGTTGAAAGCAGATATTATGGATTATCTGCCTTGGTATTCTGGTTTATATGGCTGTGTGGAAGAGGGCTCAAATAATCCAGTTCAAAGCAGATATTGTGGATTATCGGCCTTGATATTCTGGGTTATATGGTTTTGTGGAAGGGCCCTCGGATAATCCAGTTTAAAGCAGATATTATAGATTATCCGCCATGATATTCTGGCTTATATGGCTGCGTGGAAGGGCCCTTAGATAACTCAGTTCAAAGTAGATATTGTGGATTATCTGACTTGATATTATGGGTTATATGGCTGTGTGGAAGGGATCTCAGGTAATCCAGGTCAAAGCAGATATAGTGCCTTGATAAATCTGCCTTGATATTCTGGGTTATATGGAGTATTTTGTTACTAGTTCTTAATTTTGTGGTTGATTTGATTTGTATTTTTGTGTACTTACATTCATTATCGTGTTATGTGCAGTTGTTGTATGGTTTTAAGTCGTTGTATGGTTTCCTTTGCTATGTTGGAAACCGCCCTGAGTCCTTGAGATAGGGTGGCATATAACTAAAGTTTTATTATTATTACGGCTGTGTGGAAGGGGTCTCACATAATTCAGTTCAAAGCAGACATTGTGGATTATTTGCCTTGAGATTCTGGGTCATATGCCTGTGCGGAAGGGCCCTCAGATAATCCAGTTCAAAGCAGATATTGTGGATTACATGCCTTGATATTCTGAGGCCCCTTCCACAGAGCTATATAAAAGCTCAAGTTATCTGCTTTGAACTGGGATATATGGCAGTATAGACTCAGATAAGTTTATTGTGGGATTTTCTGCCTAGATATTTTGGGTGATTATATGGCAGGCCCTATATCCCTGGATCTGATCCCAGGCTTTCTTCGGGCCCTTCCACACAGCCATATATTCTTGATATTCTGGATTATATGGTTGTGTGGAATGGTGCTACAATGATCCAATTCAAAGCAAACATTTTGGATTATCAAACTTGATATTCTGGGTTATAAGGCTGTGCGGAAGGGCCCTCAGAAAACCCAGTTCAAAACCAGATATGGTGAGATTTTCTGCCTTGATAATTTGGGATATTATATGGCAGGCCCTATATCCCTGGATCTGATCCCAGGCTTTCTTCGGGCCGTTCCACACTGCCATATATTCTTGATATTCTGGATTATATGGCTGTGGGGAAAACCCAGTTCAAAGCAGATATTGTGAGATTTTCTGCCTTGATCATTTGGGATATGGCAGACCCTATAGCCCAGGATCTGATCCCAGGCTTTCTTCAGGCCCTTCCACACAGCCATATATTCTTGATAATCTGGTTTATATGGTTGTGTGGAATGGTGCTTATATGATCCACTTAAAAGCAGATATTATGGATTATATGTCTGTGTCATAAGGGCCCTCAGATAATCCAGTTCAAAGCAGATATTGTGGGATTTTCTGCCTTGATAATTTAGGATATTATATGGCAGGCCCAATCCCTGGATCTGATCCCAAGTTTTCTTTGATAATCTGGGTTATATGGCTGTGTAAAAGGGGCCTTCTTTAAACTGGATTTTACGAGTCTGCACTTCCAGATAATCTGGGATAAACAGATCCTGGGATAGAGGGCCTGCCTGGAAGGGCCCCGAGTCCACACTGCCATATAACCCAGATCAAAGCAGATCATGTGTGATTTTATTCCTGGTTTCCAGGCCTGTAGCCATTTTGGCCGCCTTCCATCTTGTCAGTATCGAACTTGAATGGCTTTACCCAGAACTGGGCCAAAGCTTTCCCTCGTATTGATGCGCCTTGGCCTTGTGAGAGGCCCGAATCTGGGCGCGGCCTGGCTAGGCCTGGAGGGCCTTTTTTTACCTGAGGATGTTGTGGGCCTCCATGCTGCGGTTCTGGTTGCTGGAGCAAACCACGGCCACCCGGAGCGGCGAGGAGGGCATGGCGGCGGGGCGAGGCGAGGGCGAGGGCCCCGCGGCAGGGCTTCCTCCTTCCCGGCGAAGGCGGCGACGGCGCTCCCGAGGAACTCCGGCTCCCGTCGCGCTCACAAAATGGCTGCGGCCGGGACCGGAAGAGGCGGGGCCTCGGGGAGACGTGTCCCGGTCTGGGCCCCGCCTTCCTGGGCTGAGCTGGCCATAGAGAAACGGGAAGTGGCCCCTCTAGGAGGCCTGGCGCAATGGAAGCCAAGCAACACAGATCATAGATATTTAAACATGGAAATAAAAGGCCTTCTTGATCTACGTTGTGTCCCAATACAAACAAGTCTTTATTACGGCTCCTCCATGATGGCAAGTTTTGGACAGCAATGGCTCCCAAAGTGACCCATTTAAGGTGGAATCAGGTGTCAAATAGGGATGTGTCATTTCCCCCAACCTTATTTTTCATCTTCATCGCTAAGATACTTCATCTTGTTGATGGAAATGTTCCATCAGGCAGATGGCAAGCTATTTAACCTCAGCAGGAAGGTCACATCTGTTATAGAACTCCAATATGCCGATGATAACGTAGTCTGTGCGCATTCAGAAGACCTACAAGCCACTCTAACCTTTGCACTTTTTACCTTTGTCAACTTGATATAGACACAGGGTCTACTCCCATCCCAATTTGCACTTCCAAGGATTTGCAGCCCTTTATCAGTCACCTCGTGTTTACAATATTTATATGATGCACTTTACCCAGTCTACTTTTACAACCTCTCCGTTTTAATCCATGTTTTTATTAGTTTTTGTCATTTATTTTTATTGGGTAACGTTTAAATTTTTATAATTGTGCATGTCTCTTGTCTATTGTTGTGCTTTATATTGCTATTGTTTTTATTCGGGCTTGGCCCCATGTAAGCCGCCCTGAGTCCCCTTTGGGGAGATAGAGGCGGGGTATAAAAAGAAAGTTATTATAAGTTATTATTATAAACACCTTTGCAGAAACCTACGAGAAACTCAGCCTCTCATTGAACATTGAGAATACCAAAGTGCTTTACCAATGATATATTATTATTATTATTATTATTATTATTATTATTATTATTATATATCACAGTCCTAAACACTTGGGAAGTTATCATTATTATTATTGACACGACGACATTGTATGACACAGCAAACAAGATAGATATGCTGGATTTCGTATCACAAAATCACAAGTCGAACACTTCCCAAGTGTCTAGGACTGTGTGATGTATTTTCGGATGATGCGCGCAGATCCCAGCAGGGTGGCCTTTTGCAGATGGCAGATCGTAATTTTGTCAATGTCTATTGTTTCCAAATGCTGGTTGAGATCTTTTGGCACGGCACCCATTGTGCCCATCACCACCGGGACCACCTGTACTGGTTTCTGCCAGTCTTTGAAGTTCAATCTTGAGGTCCTGATAGCGGCTGAGTTTTTCCTGTTGTTTTTCGTCAATGCGACTGTCACCTGGGATGGCGACATCAATGATCCAAACCTTTATCTTTTCCACAACTGTGATGTCTGGTGTGTTGTGTTCCAGAACTGTCAGTCTGGATTCGAAAGTCCCACAGTATCTTTGTGTGTTCATTTTCCAGTACTTTTGCAGGTTTGTGATCCCACCAGTTCTTTGCTGCTGGGAGGTGGTACTTGAGGCATATGTTCCAATGAATCATGTGGGCCACATAGTTGTGCCTCTGCTTGTAGTCTGTCTGTGCGATTTTCTTACAGCAGCTGAGGATATGATCAATGGTTTCGTCGTTTTCCTTGCACAGTCTGCATTTTGGGTTATCAGCTGATTTTTCGATCTTGGCCTGAATTGCCTTTGTTCTGATGTCTTGCTCCTGGGCTGCAAGGATCAGGCCTTCTGTCTCCTTCTTCAGGGTCCCATTTGTGAGCCATAGCCAGGTCTTCTTATTAATAAATAATAATAATAATTATATACACAAGATTAATACACAGCAAACAAGATGATGATGATGATGATGATTCCCAATGAGCCCTTAAGGGCCTCCTAAGTAGCCCCTGCAGTGCCCTCATGGGTGGCCACTTTGCCACCGTATTCTGTCCTTCAAAGGCTGTAGAGGCCTTTTTCCTCAGCACTCCACAACTCCACTGTACGGTCCCTTGCCGCCATTCAGTGGCCACATCGGGAAATTGCAGCGGTTTGTGATATTTCACAGGATATCAAGGCAAAAAATCCCACTCTTACTTGTTTTGAACTGCGTTATCTGAGTCCACACTGCCAGGAGGAGACCATGAAAATGAATAAAATCTGGCTAGGTAAGGTAAAGGTTTCCCCTATATATAATATATTGTATATACTTATAATATTGATAATAATATTATAATGTAATACAATATTATACTAATAAAAAAAATAGGTAAAGGTAAAGATTTCCCCTGACGTTAAGTCCAGTCGTGACCGACTCTAGGGGTTGGTGCTCATCTCCATTTCTAAGCCGAAGAGCCGGTGTTGTCCGTAGACACCTCCAAGGACATGTGGCCGGCATCACTGCATGGAACGCCGTTACCTTCCCGCCAGAGTGGTACCTATTGATCTACTCACATTTGCATATTTTCGAACTGCTAGGTTGGCAGAAGCTGGAGCTAACAGCGGGCGCTCATTCCGCTCCCCGGATTTGAACCTGGGACCTTTCGGTTTGCAAGTTCAGCAGCTCAGCGCTCAATAATAATAATAATAATAATAATAATAACTTTATTTTTATACCCCGCCCCATCTCCCCAATGGGGACTTGGAGCAGCTTACATGGGGACCAAGCCTGAAAACATACAACAATAAAATGATAAACAATTAACACACTGAGCCACCGGAGGCTCCCATCTGGCTACCGGTATTAAAAAAAACTCTAAAATCAGGACATTAAATAAAAAACTATGCTTGGAAAACAAGGGAATTCCAGACAGAAAATAATCAGGGCTAGCTAACACCCACCAAGGAAAGACTTCCCCAGGAAGGAAGCAGCCAAGCTTTGAAGCTGCAAGGCTATTAAATGCTAAACAAGCTGGCCAATGGCAATATTCACACTTGCCTCCAACAGACAAGAGTTATTTCTCCCTCCCTGAACATTCCACAGATATATAAACCTCACTTGCCTAGTTTCCAACAGATCTCACAATCTCTGATGTGGGCAAAAGCTATTGAGGAGGAAGCTGCTTGGCCACAGATGCCCCGCTTTCCATCTATGAATCCCTTGAGGATGTGAAATTCTATTTAATTGTCACGACTTGACACTCCTTTGTGCTCCAGCCCCAACTGCAGAGTTATCTGGCTCACAATCGCATTATCCTGCTTAGCATGCTCAGACACCTCTGCATCCTAAATGGATCATCCGGGCCCACGTTTCAGCCCAAGGTCAATCCTATTGATCCTGGCTCCTTTTCCTGCATTGAGAGATAGGTGTGGGAGGGAGAAGGAAGATGAAAAGACATCACAGGGCGGGCTGGGCTTCGGGAGGGGGTGGGAATGAGTTATTTCCAGCCACTGTGCCGTTTGCCAGAACAAATTCAGGGACTGATAAAGAAGAATGCCCCGGCAGCATTTTCTTAAGAGCTGTAATTACTTTGTGAGCGAGGCAGGAGTTGGGGGAAGGTTGCTTTTAGGGATATTAATGTCCTTGTGGAAGGAAAGAACAGGCCGGGAGGAAGAGACGCCCCATCTGCACATGGCAGTACACGCTTCGGACCCATCTACAATCTATATATATAAAAGAGTGATGGCATCACGGCGACCCACAAAACTACAGGCCCCCCAACCTTGAAATTTGACAACACAACCCATCATCCACGCCTCTAGGTTGATACAACAAAAAGAAAAGAAAAATAAAGTCCTCATTAGAGAGAGAGGAATAATTGCTTTAATCCAATTGCTGCCAGTTAGAAGGCTAAGCTCCGCCCACTTGGTCTCCTAGCAACTCAATAAAAATAATAAAAAACACTAAAAATTAATACAATAAAATATTATAATAACAGAAAATAACTAAAAATAATACAAGAAAATAATAAAATATAATAAATAAAAATATAACTTACAATAAAATTAATAAAAAATGCAAATGTCAAATAAAAATTACACAACAATTTTTAACCAATACCACCACCACTTTGCCACAGCAACGCGTGGCCGGGCACAGCTAGTAGCTATTTAAAGCAGTTTCAAAACTGTTTTGCTTTGGACAGGCTCTTTGTAACTTTCATTCCTTCCTCCGTTTCCCTTATACATCTTTCCTTTCTTTCTCCCTTCCCCGCACAGACGTCACAGGCAATCCACTTCAACTCCTCTTTCCCAGAAACATCACAGAGGGCCACTTCACCTTGCCGCAGCCTATCTGCTTTGTTAATACTTAATTATTAATAATACTTTACTTTTGTATCCCGCCACTATCACCCCAAAGGGACTCGGGGCGGCTAACATGGGGCCAAGCCCAAAAAACAAGGTGTAAACAAGTTAAAATATATACAGTAGAGTCTCACTTATCCAAGCTAAACGGGCCGGCAGAAGCTTGGATAAGCAAATATCTTGGATAATAAGGAGGGATTAAGGAAAAGCCTATTAAACATCAAATTAGGTTATGATTTTACAAATGAAGCACCAAAACATCATGTTATACAACAAATTTGACAGAAAAGTAGTTCAATACGCAGTAATGTTATGTTGTAATTACTGTATTTACGAATTTAGCACCAAAATATCATGATACTGTATATTGAAAACATTGACTACAAAAATGCCTTGGATAATCCAGAACCTTGGATAAGCAAGTCTTGGATAAGTGAGACTCTACTGTATATGGAAGTCCACAGAGAGAGATAAAACGTACCAAAGAAAGTTCTGTTTGATCCATTTTATTAGCTCTAAACAGAAGGCAATGAGTGCAGACTGGGAACTGAAATTGCTCCTGGGTTGCTGCAAGTTTTCCGGGATATATGGCCACACTCCAGAAGCATTCTCTCCTGACATTTTGCCTACATCTATGGCAGCTTCCAACAGACCTCACAACCTGAGAATGCCTGCTATAGATGTGGATAAAACATCAGGAGAGAAGGCTTCTGGAATATGGCCATACAGCCCGGAAAATTCACAGCAACTCAATGATTCCGGCCATGAAAGCCTTCGACAACACATTTGCATAGTTCTGTGTATTTATTTGGGTGTGTAGGGCCACTTTGCATGTGTTTGCTTCTAAAAGCAAGTTATCCATTGATTGATGCACACAGTGATGAAATAAGACTCAACCGGGAGTTCAATAAACTTGTCCCAAAGCAGAGCAAGTTGGAAGAGGCATTCGAAAACTCTCAGAGAAACATTCATTCTTCCCTGGCTTTACGTCACTTTCATAGGAAAGGATGTACGTTCCCATCTTGGATATTCGTAGGTGTGTTTACAACGCACAAATAACACATTTGGAGAGAAGAATCGCGGACAGAGTGGTTCGAGTTAAAGTGCCAGAAAACAAGAAAGAAAAAGTGGATCCTAAACAGCCCACCATCATGTCCATTTCCTTTGCAATTTCTCATTTTAAAAACTTTCCCGATTTATCCCCATCCATGGATGAGTGTCCCTATTTCTTTCCAAAGCAGGCCCATGTATAGTAGACTCTCCGTTAACCAGAACACAAGCAACTGTAATATTATATCAATAATACAATGTAATAATATTAATTATATATTAAACTAGCTGTGCCCGGCCACGCGTTGCTGTGGCAAAGTGGTAGTGGTATTGGTTAAAAATAGTTGTGTAATTTTTATTTGACGTTATTTGCAATTTTTTATTAATTTTATTGTAAGTTATATTTTTATTTATTATATTTTATTATTTTCTTGTATTATTTTTAGTTATTTTCTGTTATTATAGTATAGTATTTTATTGTATTAATTTTTAGCGTTTTTTATTATTTTTTATTGGGTTGCTAGGAGACCAAGTTGGAGGAGCTTAGCCTTCTAACTGGCAGCAATTGGATAAAAGCAATTATTCCTCTCTCTCTAATTAGGACTTTATTTTTCTTTTTTTGTTGTTGTATCAACCTAGAGGCGTGGATGATGGGTTGTGTTGTCAAATTTCGAGGTTGGAGGGCCTGTAGTTTTGTTGTTTTATGGGTCGCCGTGATACCATCACTCTTTTATATATATAGAAGATGTAATATTACTAATAATACTACCATATAATGATATAGTACTATATAGTAATTTAATGCTTATATTGTACTGTGCTAATAATATATTGTATGTCCATTTGATTTGTAAGCCGCTCTGAGTCCCCTTCGGGGTGAGAAGAGCGTGATATAAATGTAGTAAATAAATAAACTAACCCGCAAGCAAAATAAATCAAACTTAATGACATTACTGCATTCACAACACTGTTTTTATAATACGGTAAAACAGTGTCACATTAAGTGAAGCTTGTCTTAATGTGATTTTGATTAGCATTTTAATATTGTGTTTATGGTGCGGTATTATATGCAGTATATTAGTGTTCTATTTTTAAGAGCAACTCTCAAGGAATTAAAAGCCAATTGAGATAAATAAAGGCAAACTTGAACTAACGTTTCCACTTAAAATTATTTATCTGAATTTGAAAGTTCCGGTTAACTGAGAGTCTACTACCTTTATCTAACATCTACCCATCCCCATAGGTGCAGGCTCAAGAAGAGTCTACCATATGTCAACTGGCCATCTTGTAAGAGTCATTCCTTCAGGCCACCATCTTAGCTGGGCTGTGGCACAGGCTGGTTAGCAGCCAGCTGCGACAAATCATTCTGACCAAGAGGTCATGAGTTCGAGGCCAGCCCGTGCTCTGTCTCTGTTCTATGTTATCGTATTGAATGTTTGCCTTATCTGTGTGCAATGTGATCCGCCCCGAGTCCCCTTCGGGGTGAGAAGGGCGGAATATAAATACTGTAAATAAATAAATAAATAAATAAATAAGAGTCATTCCCTCTGGCTGCCATCTTGTAAGCGCCATTCCCTCAGGCTGCCATCTTGGAAGAGCTTTTCCCTTCAGGGCGCCATCATGGAAGAGCCATTCCCTCAGCCTGCCATCTTGGAAGCATCATTCCTTCAGGCCATCGTCTTGGAAGAGCCATACCCTCGGGCCACCATCTTGGAAGAGCTTTTCCTGTCAGGTTGCCATCTTGGAAGCATCATTCCTTCAGGCTGCCATCTTGGATGAGCTTTTCCTGTCAGGTCGCCATCTTGGAAGAGACATTCCCTCAGGCTGTTTCCTTCAGCCTCATTCCATGTCCTCATGGAAGAGCTCTTCCCTCTGGGCACCATCTTGTAAGAGCCATTCCCTCAGGCCACCGTCTTGTAAGAGTCATTCCTTCAGTCCGCCATCTTGTAAACACCATTCCCTCAGAACGCTGTCTTGTAAACGCCATTCCCTTCGGCTGCTATCTTGTAAACACCATTCCCTCAGGGCACCATCTTGGAAGAGCTTTTCCTGTCAGGTTACCATCTTGTAAGAGCCATTCCCTCAAGCCGTTTCCTTCGGGAAGTCCTCATGGAAGAGCTCTTCCCTCAGGCCACCATCTTGGTAGAGCTTTTCCAGTCAGGTTGCCATCTTGTAAGAGCCATTCCCTCAGGCCGTTTCCTTCGGGATGTCCTCATGGAAGAGCTCTTTCCTGTCAGGGCGCCATCTTGTAAACGCCATTCCCTCAGGCTGCTATCTTGGAAGCATCGTTCCTTCAGGCCGCTGTCTTGGAAGAGCCATTCTCTCAGGCCACCGTCTTGGAAGAGCTTTTCCTGTCAGGCCGCATCTTGTAAACGCCATTCCCTCAGCATGCCATCTTGGAAGCATGATTCCTTCAGGCCGCTGTCTTGGAAGAGCCATACCCTTGAGCCACCATCTTGGAAGAGCTTTTCCTGTCAGGTTGCCATCTTATAAGAGCCATTCCCTCATGCTGCCATCTTGGATGAGCTTTTCCTGTCAGGTCGCCATCTTGGAAGAGCCCTGAGGGAAGAGCCATTCCCTCAGGGTGCCATCATGGAAGACGTTTTCCTGTCAGGTCACCATTTTGTAAATGCCATTCCCTTGGGCCGCCAACTTGGAAGAGCTTTTCCTGTCAGGTTGCCATCTTGTAAATGCCATTCCCTCAGGCTGCCATCCTGGAAGAGCCATTCCTTCAGGCCGTTTCCTTTGGGAGGTCCTCATGGAAGAGCTCTTCCCTCAGGACGCCATCTTGGAAGACCTTTTCCTGTCAGGTCACCATCTTGTAAACGCCAATCCCTCAGGCTGCCATCTTGGAAGCATCATTCCCTCAGGCCCCCGTCTTGTAAGAGCCATTCCCTCAGGCCGCCGTCTTGGAAGAGCTTTTCCTGTCAGGCCGCATCTTGTAAACGCCATTCCCTCAGCATGCCATCTTGGAAGCATGATTCCTTCAGGCCACTGTCTTGGAAGAGCCATACCCTTGAGCCACCATCTTGGAAGAGCTTTTCCTGTCAGGTTGCCATCTTATAAGAGCCATTCCCTCATGCTGCCATCTTGGATGAGCTTTTCCTGTCAGGTCGCCATCTTGGAAGAGCCATTCCCTCAGGGCGCCATCATGGAAGACATTTTCCTGTCAGGTCACCATTTTGTAAATGCCATTCCCTTGGGCCACCAACTTGGAAGAGCTTTTCCTGTCAGGTTGCCATCTTGTAAATGCCATTCCCTCAGGCTGCCATCCTGGAAGAGCCATTCCTTCAGGCCGCCATCTTGGAAGAGCCATTCCCTCAGGCCGTTTCCTTTGGGAGGTCCTCATGGAAGAGCTCATGCCTCAGGGCGCCATCTTGGAAGACGTTTTCCTGTCAGGGCGTCATCTTGTAAGAGCCATTCCCTCAGGCCACCATCTTGGATGAGCTTTTCCTGTCAGGTTGCCATCTTGGAAGAGCCATTCCCTCAGGCCGTTTCCTTTGGGAGGTCCTCATGGAAGAGCGCCATCAGGGAAGAGCTTCCCTCAGGTTGCCATCTTGTAAGAGCCATTCCTTCAGGCCGCCAGCTTGTAAGAGCCATTCTTTCAGGCCACCATCTTGGAAGAGCCATTCCCTCAGGCCGTTTCCTTTGGGAGGTCCTCATGGAAGAGTGCCATCAGGGAAGAGCTTCCCTCAGGTTGCCATCTTGTAAGAGCCATTCCTACAGGCCGCCAGCTTGTAAGAGCCATTCTTTCAGGCCACCATCTTGGAAGAGCCATTCCCTCAGGCCGTTTCCTTTGGGAGGTCCTCATGGAAGAGCTCTTCCCTCAGGGCGCCATCATGGAAGACATTTTCCTGTCAGGGCGCCATCTTGTAAACTCCATTCCCTCAGGCAGCCATCTTGTAAGCGCCATTCTTTCAGGCCGCCATCATGGAAGAGCTTTTCCTGTCAGAGTGCCATCTTGGAAGAGCCATTCCCTCAGGCCGTATCCTTTGGGAGGTCCTTGTGGAAAAGCTCTTCCCTCAGGGCGCCATCTTGGAAGAGCTTTTCCTGTCAGGCCGCCATTTTGTAAACGCCATTGCCTCAGGCCATATCTTGTAAACTCCATTCCCTCAGGCCGTATCCTTCGGGAGGTCCTCATGGAAAAGCTCTTCCCTCAGGGCGCCATCATGGAAGAGCTTTTCCTGTCAGGCCGCCATTTTGTAAACGCCATTCCCTCAGGCCGCTGTCTTGTAAAAGCCATTCCCTCAGGGCGCCATCTTGGCAGAGCTTTTCCTGTCAGTCCGCCGTGGTGGACGAGCCCTTTCCTGGGGTCAGGCTTGTGTCCCTCCGGCGGGCCTGGCGGGGGGCAGGCTCTCGGTGAGGTAGGCCACGAGGAGGCAGATGAGGACCAGCATGACGCAGATGGCGCCCCCGACGGCGGCCATGGCGACCACGATGTCCCGGGGCCCCGCGGGCTCGGCGGCGAACTCCACGCACTCCGGGGGCGAGGCCTCGTCGCCGCCTTTCTCCCCCTCAGGCGCGAAGAGGGGCTGGAGGCAGAGGCGGTAGCGGAGCCCCCCGTGCGCCTCGGGGAGCAGGTAGTCGCGGCAGTGGGCGCCCAGGCGGACGCTGTCGCACGGGAAGCGCGCCTCGGGGCCTTCCCACGAGCAGGAGAGGCGGAATCCCCGAGGTGGGCTTGAAGGAGGTGAGCCGGGCGGGGGCCAGGCCCACTGGAGGAGGACACTACCGTTGCGGAGCACGTTGGCCCTCAGCGCGCTGCCGGGGGAGCGGTGCGCCGTGCAGCTCCGCGGCTGGCATTGGAAGCCCAGCGCCGGGAGTCGGAAGCAGAGCCCACCCGGGGAGGACGAGGCCTGGAAGGGGCACCAGGGCGCCGGGGAGGAGGCCGGAGGAGCCTCGGACTCGCCCACCAGCAGCAGCAGGAGCACCAGCCCCGAGGGCGGCATGGCGAGGAGGAGGAGGAGGGCCTCGGCCCCGCCTTCCCTCCCTCCAGGTGCGGTGGACTACAACTCCCACAATTCCACGCCCAACATAATTTAGGATTTTGGGGCTCCATGAGCTTGAAAATACTATAAATATAATATAGGATGTAAGGGTTTTAGGAGACCACAAGCTTGGAAATAATATTAATAGAATATTATATCTAAGGGTTTTAGGAGATCTCAAGCTTAAAAATTATATGTGTGTGTGTGTTTGTGTTATATCTAAGGGTGTTAGGAGATCTCAAGCTTAAAAATTATATGTGTGTGTGTGTGTGTGTTATATCTAAGGGTGTTAGGAGATCTCAAGCTTAAAAATTGTGTGTGTGTGTGTGTGTGTGTTATATCTAAGGGTGTTAGGAGATCTCAAGCTTAAAAATTATATGTGTGTGTGTGTTTGTGTTATATCTAAGGGTGTTAGGAGATCTCAAGCTTAAAAATTATATGTGTGTGTGTGTGTGTGTTATATCTAAGGGTGTTAGGAGATCTCAAGCTTAAAAATTGTGTGTGTGTGTGTGTGTGTGTGTGTGTTATATCTAAGGGTTTTAGGAGATCTCAAGCTTAAAAATTATGTGTGTGTGTGTGTGTGTGTTATATCTAAGGGTTTTAGGAGATCTCAAGCTTAAAAATTATATATGTGTGTGTGTGTTTGTGTTATATCTAAGGGTTTTAGGAGATCTCAAGCTTAAAAATTGTGTGTGTGTGTGTTATATCTAAGGGTTTTAGGAGATCTCAAGCTTAAAAATTGTGTGTGTGTGTTATATCTAAGGGTTTTAAGAGATCTCAAGCTTAAAAATTATATGTGTGTGTTATATCTAAGGGTTTTAAGAGATCTCAAGCTTAAAAATTATATGTGTGTGTTATATCTAAGGGTTTTAGGAGATCTCAAGCTTAAAATTTATATATGTGTGTGTGTGTGTTATATCTAAGGGTTTTAGGAGATCTCAAGCTTAAAAATAATATTTATACACACACACACACACATATTATTTTTTAAACTTGAGATCTCCTAAAACCCTTAGATATAACACACACACACAAACATATATACAGTAGAGTCTCACTTATCTAACACTCGCTTATCCAACGTTCTGGATTATCCAACGCATTTTTGTAGTCAATGTTTTCAATACATCGTGATATTTTGGTACTAAATTCATTAATACAGTAATTACTATGTAGCATTACTGTGTATTGAACTACTTTTTCTGTCAAATTTGTTGTATAACATGTTTTGGTGCTTAATTTGTAAAATCATAACCTAATTTGATGTTTTATAGGCTTTTCCTTAATCCCTCCTTATTATCCAAGATATTTGCTTATCCAAGGTTCTGCCGGTCCGTTTAGCTTGGATAAGTGAGACTCTACTGTATTATAAATATAGGATGTAAGGGTTTTAGGAGATCTCAAGCTTGAAAATATTATAAATATAATATAGGATTGTGAGGGTTTTAGGAGATCTCAAGCTTGAAAATATTATAATTATAATATAGGATTGTAAGAGTTTTAGCTTGAAAATAATATATATTATAATATAGAATTTTAGACATCATGATCTTGAAAATAATAAATTCATACTATAATATAGGATTGTAAGGGTTTTAGGAGACCACAAGCTTGAAAATAATATATATTATAATATAATATAGTTTTAGGACATCATGATCTTGAAAATAATAAATTCATACTATAATATAGGATTGTAATGATTTTAGGAGATCTCATGTTTGAAAATATTTAAATATAATATAGGATGTAAGGGTTTTAGGAGACCACAAGCTTGAAAATAATATATGTTATAAAATAGGATTTTAGGACTTCATGAGCTTGAAAATAATATCTTTATAATATAGGATTGTAAGGGGTTTTAGGAGATCTCAAGCTTGAAAATATTATAAATATAATATAGGATGTAAGGGTTTTAGGAGACCTCAAGCTTGAAAATAATATATATTATAATATAGGATTTTAGGACTTCATGAGCTTGAACGTAATATATTTATAATATAATATAGGATTGTAAGGGTTTTAGGAGATCTCAAGCTTGAAAATATTATAAATATAATATAATATAGGATGTATGGGTTTTATGAGACCACAAGCTTGAAAATAATATTAATAGAATAGAATATTATATCTAAGGGTTTTAGGAGATCTCAAGCTTAAAAATTATATGTGTGTGTGTGTATACACACACACACACATATATATTATATTTTTAAGCTTGAGATCTAAAATCCTTAGATATAACATAATATATACTGTAGAGTCTCACTTATCCAACACTTGCTTATCCAAGCCTCTGGATTATCCAATGCATTTTTATAGTCAATGTTTTCAATACATTGTGATATTTTGGTGCTAAATTCGTAAATACAGTAATTACTACATAGCATTACTGCATATTGAACTAATTTTTCTGTCAAATTTGTTGTTAAACATGTTTTGGTGCTTAATTTGTAAAATCATAACCTATTTTGATGTTTAATAATTCTTAATCACTCCTTATTATCCAAGATATTCGCTTATCCAAGGTTCTGCCGGTCCGTTTAGCTTGGATTAGTGAGACTCTACTGTATATATATATGTGTGTGTGTGTGTGTGTGTGTGTGTGTGTGTGTGTGTGTATGGAATGTAAGGGTTTTAGGACATCATGGGCTTGAAAATAATACATTTATAATATAATATATAATATAATATAGGATGTAAGGGTTTTAGGAGACCACAAGCTTGAAAACAATATACGTAGTATATTTCTATTATAATATAGGATCTAAGAGTTTTAGGAGATCTCAAGCTTGAAAATATTATAAATATATAGGATGTAAAGGTTTTAGGAGATCTCAAGCTTGAAAATATTATAAATATAATATAATATAGGATGTAAGGGTTTTAAGAGATCTCAAGCTTGAAAATATTGCGTGTGTGTGTGTCTGTGTAACTTATACTCTCCTAAAACCCTTAGATTCTATATTATATATATATTATAATATAATATGATATGGTATAATATACATAATTTAGGATGTAAGGGTTTTAGGAGATCACAAGCTTGAAAAAATCATATAATAATTTATATGTATATGTGTGTGTGTGTGTGTGTGTGTGTGTGTGTGTGTGTGTATATATATATGATTTAAGGGTTTTAGCAGATCACAGACTTGAACATAACATATTTATAATATTAGATCTGAGGGTTTTATGAGACCACAAGCTTGAAAATAATATAATCACATATATGTGAGTGTATGTGTTTGCGTGTGTAATATAACAACTATAATACAATATAGGATCTAAGGGTTTTAGGGCACCACAAGCTTGAAAATAATATAATATAATTGGGTTTCTGTGAGTTTTCCGGGCTGCCTGGCCGTGCTCCAGAAGCATTCTCTCCTGACATTTTGCTCACATCTATAGCGAAACACTGGCAACATTCTCGCAAGGATGTAAAAGACAGCGATTTACCAAAAGGATTCCTTTTGTTTTAATATAAAGATGAAAAAAACTGCACAATAAAAATCAGTCAGGCAAGTCCAAGGCAAGGGAAAAGGGCGAAAGCAAGTAGCTCTTGCTGCAAAACTTCAGCCCGAACCATAATTGGAAAAAGTGGAATCTCATTTATTTTACAAATATCAGTCCTGTTTGGAAGAAGCATCCCGACATTGCTTTATGTTATACCACCCTGGAACTTGTTAAATAAACAAACAGATAGATCTGTATTTGTGGCAATTGTCTGATTTGTTTTGGAAATGTTCAGATTACGACTCTGACTGTATTGCAACAGACTTGGCCCAGGTCCTCCTCCTGAAGTTTTTTATCCAGGCTCCTGGCAGAAGCTGGTATCAGAGTCAGTAGTAGTTCTCCTTTCTGTTGCCTCCTTCTATGCGGTCCTTTTGCTCAGGGCCCAGCTCTAGATCGTCTGCATCATCCGCTTCACCTCTATGATCTTCCTATTGTCACATGGAAAAAGGAAATACGGACATGAGATTAAAAGCCTATACAACCCTAAGCTTGAATGAGACCATAAGGGCCTTCAGCCATGCGGAAATACACAATTAAAGCACTCTCAATAGCCTTTGTTTAAAGAGTATGAGTCCTGCCATATTTACTGTTTATGGACTTATTTTCACTTTTATCATATGTATAGATTAGTTGCATGTACCTGTTTGGGTTATGCTGTATTTGTGGCCAGGTTTTTAAAGTAATTGTTGTGTTTATGTGATTTATGCTGTTTTATTTATTTTGGTTATATGGTTTTAATTCATCTGTTTTAACCTATGTGCTGTTGAGCTCCCCCCATTTGAGCCGCCCCAAGTCCCTTCGGGGAGATGGTGGCAGGATACAAGAATAAGGTAGTAGTTATTATTAGTATTAGTATTAGTATTAGTATTATATTGTATGGTACAGCAAACAAGATAGATATGCTGGATTTCGTATCATAAAATCCCAAGTCGAACACTTCCCAAGTGTCTAGGACTGTGTGATGTATTTTCGGATGATGCGTGCAGATCCCAGTAGGGTGGCCTTTTGCAGTTGGCAGATCGTGATTTTGTCAATGTCTAATTATTATTACTATTATTATTACTTGGCATCAATTTGTCACACAGATGCCACAGTCCAGTGGTTGCCCCTTCACACTCTCTATCCAAGCCCACCTACTGCACAAAATCTTAAAACCAGTCTTTTGTCAGCAGGAGTTCTTTCCTTCCACCCCAATTAACCTGCTTAACTAACAAGCCAAGGCTGGCCTACTTTCCCAAAATGTATGATCCTGCAGTTGGTTACAAAGACTGATAATTTCACTTTCCCCATCCCTGGTACCTTAAATACAGAAGCATATCTATATATATATAAATGTAATGTTCGTTTTACTATGGAGTAAACAACAAAACCACCGAACCAAATCACACCAAATTTAGCCACAAAAGACATAGTCATCCAAAATACGTCTTTCAATTAAAAAAAAAACTCTAGAAAAATAGTCCAAATTAGAGGATGAGGAAGAGCCTTTTCCCCCCTAACTGCCAGTCAGAAGGGTAGGCTCTGCTGCAAGGCTATCCACTGTTATTCCACCTGGCCAACAAATGATTTCCAGAAGCCACAGCAACATGTGGCTGGGCAAAGCTAGTATGTGTGTGTGTGTGTGTGTGTATGTATGTATATATATATATGTGTGTGTGTGTGTGTGTATCTTATATAACGGGCACAAGCAGACTATTGAGTTGGCTGTTTCCAGTCCTCTTTTGGCAAAACAAGAGGGAAGAGGATTCATCTTGCCTTTTTGGCCCTTACCAACACTTCCCCGTTAGAGTTTCAAAACCCTCCGCTGCACTCTGAATCCCAAATTGCCTTTTAAATGGCACAACAGCCAAGATCAAAAGAAAGTGGTGCCAAAGGGCAGCTCCTTGCCCCTGCCTGCAATCAAAGGAGCCGCGGGCACATAATTGGTATCCAGGCATCTTCGACGATGCCAGGGCGCTAATTGGGTTCATTGCTACACAAGCCAAGCCTTTTCATCCCTCTCCCTCTCCACTTTTGCTGCTTAACAGGAAGAGGATATACTTCGGGTGCGTCTGCACTGTCGAATGCATGCAATTTGAACCTTCTTTAAGTGCTATGGAATGGTGGGAGTTGTAGTTTGGTGAGGCCCAACTCTAGGGATTCTGTAAGTGAGCCGCAGAGGGGAGAGAAAGGCTAGAAAAGAAAGAACCTGGGACTCGTACAAGGTCTTCTTCCTCGTCTTCCTGATAATCGTCCATCAGATCATTTGAAATTTTCTTAGGTCCAGGTCCAGCAGCATCCTGGGACAAAGAGATGACATTTTAAAGTCAACAAGATAACATCTTAGGAAATACTAGCATTGCCGTGGCAAAGTATGAGGCCCCTTCTACACAGCTGGATAAAATGCACACTGAAGTGGATTATATGGCAGTGTGGACTGAAGATAATCCAGTTCAAAGCAGATAATATAAGATTATAAATGGGTAATATAGCTGTGTGGAAGGGCCTTGAGTCTACACTGCCATATAATCCAGTTAAAATCTGATAATGTGTATTTTATAGCCAGTGTGGAAGAGGCCTAAGTGAGGCCTAACTCTGCCTGTCCCCTGGGCTGAGTAGGTTGCTAGGAGACCAAGTGGGCGGAGCTTAGCCTTCTAACTGGCAGCAATTGGATAAAAACAATTATTCCTCTACCTCTAATTAGGACTTTATTTTTCTTTTCTTTTTGTTGTATGAACCTAGAGGCATGGATGAAGGCAAATGCATTCCAAATGACAGCCAATGTTGTGTGGATGGGAGTGCTTTAAACACACACACATCTAACCTAGCTACCACTTTCCGTCTTAGGTTGTAACAGGGAAATTGCTGCCTTGGAGAAAACAAGTGATGCAGAGAAGATTGGGCAGCTTGTCAGAACAAGGAAGGGTTTCTTCACTTATCTCCCGGACAACAGCCTGGAGGAACACCTAGGATACATCCGTACTGTAGAATTAATGCGGTCGCCAACATCTTTCTCGCTACCTATTTTGGGATGTAGTCCTTTTACTTCCAGAGTTAGTTACAGAGCTGTTTCGTGAACATCAGATTCCAAGCAATAATGGGGTCTTTTGCCCAGTGCGCACACAGCCACATACATACAACTTTCGGGATCTTTTCCTTGGTTGAATCTTTTGCTCCATTTGTGGGGCCATCGCTGTTATTATCAGCCTGATTCGCTTTCTCTTCGATGTCCGGGCGTTCCAGCTCTGCCTCTTCGAACTCATCTTTTCCTTGGTTGTTGGGGTCCAGGGCAGGGTCAGCAGCTCGATCAGACACCTGGATAGAAAGCAAGGGAAGTCATGGTGTAATGAAGTGTGAATTTTTTGGTTTACAGATGCTATGTTTAATTGTGTTTTACAAGGGTTAATATTTCAGTTATGGCATCTCTGCACTCATGAGTTGGTTGCCATGGAGAAGTGGGCTGAGCCAACTGCTGTTTTGGTGGAGAAGTGCAGGTTTAAAAAAGAAGCAGTTAGTCTGTGCCCTGATGAGGTACGGGGAAGACTGTTCCTAGTTGAAGGAATCAGGGAGACTCAGTTGCTTATTTTTGAGTCAGTTTAAAATAAGTTTGGTGACTTATTTTAAGGTAGTCTGTCTCCCGATAAGGAACAGATAATCTGTGATTGTAATTCACAGGGTGACTGCAGTTTAGAGCAGTAGAGAAAGAAGTGACATTTTAAGGAATTTGAAACACCTCATTCTAGCTTTGCAACTGTTAACTAAAGTGCCTCTAAAGAGAAAGTTACTGTAACCATTAAGCTTTGTGCCTGAATAAACGTGTTATTGTTCTTTTAAAGATTTAAGCTTCTGTCACATATATTACCATCAAGAGTAAATAAGAAGAGAAAGAAAAACAAAAGGTCTCCTCTCTGGGTGGCTAGTGGCTGCATCTTCCCATAGTGGTGGCAAACGTTAATAATCTCCTTTACATCTGGTGACAGCATTATAAACATCTTTAATAATTGGTGGCAGCGTTTAAATAAAAACATCTTTACACTGGTGGCAGCGGTTATGTAATATACTACCTGTGCCCGGCCACGCGTTGCTGTGGCAAAGTGGTGGTGGTATTGGTTTAAAATTGTTGTGTAATTTTTATTTGACATTATTTGTATTTTTTAATTAATTTTATTGTAAGTTATCTTTTTATTTATTATATTTTATTATTTTCTTGTATAATTTTTAGTTATTTTTTGTTATTATGGTATTTTATTGTATTAATTTTTTAGTGTTTTTAATTTTTTTTAGTGTTTTTTATTATTTTTATTGGGTTGCTAGGAGACCAAGTTGGAGGAGCTTAGCCTTCTAACTGGCAGCAATTGGATAAAAGCAATTATTCCTCTCTCTCTAATTAGGACTTTATTTTTCTTTTCTTTTTGTTGTATCAACCTAGAGCCATGGATGATGGGTTGTGTTGTCAAATTTCGTGGTTGAGGGGCCTGTAGTTTTGTTGTTTTGTGGGTCGCCGTGATGCCATCACTCTTTTATATATAGAGATAATAATATAATATAATATATATTTATTTAATAAAAACAACAACATCTCCACACATGGTTTCCAAATCTTTGAGCATTTGGGTTGCGCTTCTCTGAACACATTGCAGCGCACCAATGTCAATACTCCACCCAATGCCCAATTCAGACCCTTCCTATTTCCTCTTACCGCAGATTGATGGGCAGTTGCCTCCTTATAAGAGCGTGGGTTATCTTCTCTTGCAATTATGCCCGCATCTGAAGAAAGCAAGTTGAGATGTAAACAAGCCATGCCTATCTACTATTCAGGTGCATCCTGGCTGGTTATCTTAACCTGGTTATACAGACCAACAGTTCACTGCTCACCTAACAGATCGAAAACAGCTGTGAGTAGATAAATAGGTACTGCTTAAGCAGGGAGGTATTTTAATGGCACCATAAAGGAAATACCGTAAAAATGCTGGCGATCAAAAAAAGAAGGAAGTCTATGAACAGGGCTCTTTGACTTGGAGGATGGAGCGACAGCACCCCCAGTGGCCGGAATCGAGCACAACTTCCAGGACGCCGAAGATGGGAAATGCCTATATATCTCTATTTGTTGTCTGTCCTGTCTGTATATAATGGAACTAGCTGTGCCCGGCCACGCGTTGCTGTGGCTGATGGGAATCATTTGTTGACCAGTTGGAATAGCAGTGAATAGCCTTGCAGTCTTAAAGTCTGGGTGTTTTCTCCTTACGTGAATCCTTGTTTGGTGAGCAGGAATACAATGGAATAGGTTTGCTGCTTGGAAGGCTGGGTAGTCGCATTGTAGGGAAATGGTTTTTTAGCCAATTTGAATGGCACTGAATAGCCTCGCTGTTTGAAAGACTGACTGCTTTCTACATAGGGGCATCCTTTCTTGGGCAGGCTGAATGAGACGGAGTAGCCTCATGGCTTGAAACCCTGAGGGTGTACTATGAAGGGGAAATCTTGCTTGGTTAGGTTGAATAGCACTGAATAGCCTTGCTGTTTGGAAGCCTGGTTGCTTCCTGCCTGGGGGAATCCTTTGTTGGGAGGTGTTAACTGGCCCTGTTGGTTTCCTGTCTGGAATTCCCATTTTCAGAGTGTTTTCTTTATGTAATGTCCTGATTTTAGAGATTATATTGTTGCTTCCTGCCTGGGGAATCCTTTGTTGGGAGGTGTTAGCTGGCCCTGTTGGTTTCCTTTCTGGAATTCCCATTTTCTATCTCCCAAAGAAAATAAATTGTTAAAAGAAAAGAAACCTCGGTCCTTGCGGCCTCCCTCCAGCCTGGCTCTTCGGGGGAGGGGGGGGGCTTTCTGGAAGGCGCCCCCCGCCTTCGCCTCTGCAGGCCTCAACATCAAAAAAAGAAAAGAAAAGAAAAACCTTGGGGCCTCGCAGCCCTCCTCTTCGGCGGGCGTCACAGGCCCCGCTGCGTGGAGGCCCCTCCTCCTCCGACCACCATGGGGCCTTCCAGCCAGGCTGACGGCTGGGGTTTTAAGGCCCTGTGGAGGTTTTTGACGGGATTTTTAATTGTATCAACCTAGAGGCGTGGATGATGCGTTGTGTTGTCCAATTTTGAGGTTGGGGGGCCCGTAGTTTAGTTGTTTTGCTCGGTGCCGCGATTCCATCACTCTTTTATATATATATATAGATTGAATATCCGCCGTATATGTGTACTGTGAACCGCCCTGGGAAGGGTGGAATATAAATTCTGTAAATACTTCCGACCTTCTGCGGAAACCGTACCCATTTGAAGCTCCTCGTTATCCGTGTTTCCTTTTCCATCTGCCCAGTTGGATGGCAGCGGCCGCTCCACACCTTCTTGTTGACCTGCCATCTTTGGATTGCCATTTGCCACCACTGGCTCACGAATGCTTTGTGAGTAAGGATGCTTCTCATCCATCTGGGCATTGACTTTTTTCACAATGTCTTGCCAGCTGAAGGGGAAAGAAAGCGAAAGCCATTGGCATCCGGGTGGGAATTGTGGGAATCATGCTGTGACTCATCCTAGGGCCCATTAACCTCACCGCAGGGCATACCTTTGCACGGCAGGATCCCACTGGCTTCCCATGGAGGGCTGTTTACCCAAAGTCTGTGCTGTCTCCAAAGCAGGCGAAATCCTGTGATCACGTGAAAGATCTTCAGGGTGTACATTTCCCTCATTTTCTGCCCGCGTTGATTTGTGATCCTATAGAGGAATGGGAAAGAACCCAAAGGTGTAACTGGGACCAGTATGATGTAAATATATAGTGTTTGTTTTACTCACAACATATATTTAAATATACGGGTACATTTCTTGTCAGGTTCAACTTTAAAACGTTTCAGTTTGTATCTTTAATTTATAGTCTTTAACAGTCTCTTCAAAACTATATTGATCTGTACAGCTCTCTTTCATAACAGTCTACTTCCAAAGAAACTCAAGCCTCAACTGTCTTCTGCACTCAAACAGACTCAAGCCTCAACTGTCTTCTGCACTCAGACTCAAGCCTCAACTATCTTCTGCACTCAAACAGACTCAAGCCTCAACTGTCTTCTGCACTCAAACAGACTCAAGCCTCAACTGTCTTCTGCGTTCAGACAGACTTAAGCCTCAACTGTCTTCTGCACTCAAACAGACTCAAGCCTCAACTGTCTTCTGCACTCAAACAGACTCAAGCCTCAACTGTCTTCTGCACTCAAACAGACTCAAGCCTCAACTGTCTTCTGCGTTCAGACAGACTTAAGCCTCAACTGTCTTCTGCACTCAAAACAGACTCAAGCCTCAACTGTCTTTTGCATTCAAACAGACTCAAGCCTCAACTGTCTTCTGCGTTCAAACAGACTCAAGCCTCAACTGTCTTCTGCACTCAAACAGACTCAAGCCTCAACTGTCTTTTGCATTCAAACAGACTCAAGCCTCAATTGTCTTCTGCGTTCAAACAGACTCAAGCCTCAACTGTCTTCTGCAGTCAAACAGACTCACGCCTCAACTGTCTTCTGCACTCAAACAGACTCAAGCCTCAACTGTCTTCTGCACTCAAACAGACTCAAGCCTCAATTGTATTCTGCATTCAAACAGACTCAAGCCTCAACTGTCTTCTGCGTTCAAACAGTCTCAAGCCTCAACTGTCTTCTGCATTCAAACAGACTCAAGCCTCAACTGTCTTCTGCATTCAAACAGACTCAAGCCTCAACTGTCTTCTGCACTCAAACAGACTCAAGCCTCAACTGTCTTCTGCACTCAAACAGACTCAAGCCTCAACTGCCTTCTACATTCAAACAGACTCAAGCCTCAACTGTCTTCTGCACTCAAACAGATTCAATCCTCAACTGTCTTGCAGTATATTCTTACCGGGTTTCCGTTCTGCACGCTGTTCACCATCCTTGTGAAGCGAATGATGGCGTTGTCCTTCCGCCCTGACGGAGCCCAGGCCACAGGTGGCAAATGACCGTCATCGGGCGGAACCACTTGACTCAGTGGCATGCTGCCTTGCGACTTCGGACCGTCATTTCTGTGTGAGACCTGGCCATCAGGAAGGTTTTCGCCTCCTTGGTGCTTGATGTCCGAGGCCTGAGCAAAGACGGAGCTCCCCGCTGAAGCGACCGTCTTCTCCAGGGGGTTCAGAGATGCTTTCGCGTCATTACTCGTCGAAGCCTAGAACGGGAAAGCATTGCCACAAGTTCATCTTGCCTGGGTCCAGAAGGTTCTCCCTATGTCTTAATTGTTGGAAATAGCAACCTCCCAAGCCTTTCACTATTCATTTATTAATGTATATATACACCTATCTTCTATGTGTATGTTGATTTGCCAGTTTGACTGTACCTCTTTGTTGTGGGAGAGGTTATAGACATGTATATGTACTGAGCATGTTCAGACTCAGGACTCTATTTTGTATTCTGTTTGCATCAGACCTCAGTGGAGGTGGATGCTTGTTTGCTGTTTGGACTTCAGTAAAGAAGTATGACGTAAGGACTTCAGTAAGTACAACTATAGGTTGCTGTGAGTCTTTCGGGCTGTATGTCCATGTTCCAGAAGCTTTCTCTCCTGATGTTTTGCCCACTTCTGTGGCAGGCATCCTCAGAGGTTGTGAGGTATGTCTAATAATGGCATTGAATGTTTGCCATGTATAAATAACAATGGATTAACACAATAAATGCAAGAAGGGAAATGGGTCCCACACCTTGGACCGAACAACTTGCAGTGGGCCAAGTGCTGGCATTGGGGGCTGCTCCTTCACTGGCGGCTTCTGCTGCCCTTTCATCACAACCATCTCTTTGAAACTTGGCATCTTTTGAAGGGTTTCCTTGAGCTGCCGGAATTCTTCCATCTGAACCTAGATCGGGAACAAAGAGAAAGAGTGTAATGAAGTACGAATTTTGGTTTACAGATGTTATGTTTAATTGTGTGTTTATGTTTTAAAAGGATAAGTATTACAGTTATTGCATCTCAGCACTCAGAGGCTGGTTGCCATGGAGAAGTAGGCGGAGCCAACTGCTGTTTAGTTGAAGAAGTGCAGAGTTTAAAAAAGAAAGTCAGTCTGTGCTCTGATGAGGCACAGGGAAGATTGATTCTAGGTTGATGGGATCAAGGAGACTCACTTGTTTATTTTGAGTCGGTTTTAAATAAGTTTGGTGACTTATTTAATGTAGTCTGTGTCCTGGTAAGGCACAGATAATCTGTGATAGTATATCGCAGGGGTGACTGTGGTTTGAAGTCACTGGATAGTCCAAGTTTCAGACTTTGGGAACCAATCCCAGCTGGACTCACAGAGATCCATTGAAGTAACAGTTAGAAAGGAGCAGAGGAATAGGTTTTAACTACTTTAAGTAAAAGAAGTGATACTTTAGAGAGTTGGATTCATCTCATTCTAGTATTGTAACTGTTAATAAGAATACCTCTAAGTGAGAAACAACATTGTAACCACTAAGCTCTGTGCCTGAATAAACTTCCAACATCTAAGCCTCTGTCGCATATAACCCTAAACAGACTGAAAAGAAACCTGTTTCCAAAACTTACACGAGCATTGAGTAGTTGTGAATGGATATCCTGGTGGGCCTTCCGAAGTAGTTTGCTTTCTTCTCTCAGCTTGTAAACCGTATCTACAACACACACAAACAATAGAACATCAGTGATATGGAAGTTAAATAATACTGAGCTTCATTTCGGGTTTGTTAAATGATTACACTGTGGAATTAATGCAGTTTGACACCCCATGGAATCAAGTGATTAACGGAAATGTACAACATCTATATAAATAAAAATGTAATGTACGTTTGTAGGACTGAGTAAACAACAAAACCACTGAACCAAATCACACCAAATTTGGCCACAAAAAGACATGCCTTATATAATAGAGTATAAGCCGACTCGAATATAAGCCAAGGCACCTAATTTTACCACAAAAAAAAACTGGGAAAACATTGACTCCAGTATAAGCCGAGTGGTAAATTTCAGAAATAAAAATAGATACCAATAAAATTACATGAATTGAGGCATCAGTAGTTTCAGTGTTTTTGAATATTTACATCAAGCTCTAATTTAAGATAAGACTCCAACTCGGATCAAATCATTATTCTCATCTTCTTCAATGTAAATGTGCTTATGTATCCTTTTAATAATAATAGAGTAAAATAATACATGTAATAATAATAAATAGAGTAAAATAATACATGTAATAATAAATAGAGTAAAATAATATGTGTAATAATAATAATAATAATAATAAATAATACAGGAAAATAATATGTGTAATAATAATAATAAATATAGGAAAATAATACATGTAGTAATAAATAGAGTAAAATAATAAATATAATAATAATATCAGAGTGAAATAATAAATATATTAATAATAATAACCACAGAGTAAAATAAATGTAATAGTAGCAACAATAATAGAGTACAATAATAAATGTCATAATAATAGAGTAAAATAATAAATGTAATAATACCAATAATAATAGAGAAAAATAATAACTGCACCATATATTCTCGAGTATAAGCTGACCCAAATATAAGCCAACCAGGATCCTCACCCGAGTATAAGCCGAGGGGGGCTTTTTCAGTCTTAAAAAAGGGCTGAAAAACTAGGCTTATACTTGAGTATATACAGTAAATAACACTGAGCTTCATTTCGGGTCTGTTAAATGATTACATGGTGGAATTAATGCAGTTTGACACCCCATGTAATCGAGTGATGAACGGAAATGTAATACATATATAGCTGTGCCCGGCCATGCGTTTCTGTGTCTAGGACTTAATTTTTCTTTTCTTTTTGTTGTATGAACGTAGAGGCATGGATGGGAGGTTGTGCTGTCAATTTTCAAGGTTGTGGGGCGTTTAGTTTAGTTGTTTTGTCCGGTGCCGTGATTCCATTACCCTTTTATATATATAGATAAATGTAATGTACGTTTGTAGGACTGAGTAAACAACAAAACCACTGAACCAATTCACACCAAATTTGACCACAAAAGGACATACATAGTCATCCAACCTATGTCTTTCAAACAAAAAAATCCTGGAAAATAAAGTCCGAATTAGAGAACGAGGAAGAGCCGTTTTCAACCCTGGTTGCTGGTCAGAAGGGTAGGCCCTAGAATTTGTCTCCTAGAATTACCCTGCAAAGCCAAGATCTCGCTCTCCTTCTCCCGCTGCAGCTGGGCATATTTTTGGTTGTGGGTCTCCACGATTTTGCGATGCTCCAGTTTCAGCCCGTTGTGCTGCAGCTGCAGATCCACCAGTTGTTTCTTGACTTCGTCGTGCTGGTTCTGATCCGGGGAAATGAAAAAAGAATCAACGAGGGTGCATCTACATATTACGAGCAAGGAGTGGGTGCCAATTCCCGGTCTCATCTCCATTCCATTCCATTACCTTCCCGCTGGAGCAGTACCTATTGATCTACTCATACTCTGTGGGTTGGTGCTCATCTCTATTTCTAAGCCAAAGAACCAGCGTTGTCTGTAGACACCTCCAAGGTCATGTGGCCATTGGCATGACTGCATGGAGCGCTGATCCCTTCCCGCCGGAGCAGTACCTATTGATCTACTCACACTTGAATGTTTTCGAACTGCTAGGTTGGCAGAAGGAGGCAATTCATTTAATAATAATAAAATAAAATAAAATTTACCTTCAGGATCTTATGCTGTGAGCTCAATGCGCCGTATCTATTCATGGAATCTTGCTACAAATGGGGTAAAAAATAAAAAGTATTATTTTTTTTATAAGGACCTTGACCTTATTATCTTCCTAGACATTAAGTCTAATCGTGTCCGGCTCTGGGGGTCGGTGCTCATCTCTATTTCTAAGCCGAAGAGCCGGCGTTGTCCATAGACACCTCCAACGTCATGTGGACATAGTCGTGACTTCATGGAACACTGTTACCTTCCCGCCGGAGCAGTACCTATTGATCTACTCATACTCTGGGGGTTGGTGCTCATCTCCATTTCTAAGCCTAAGCCGGCGTTGTCCATAGACACCTCCAACGTCATGTGGCCATAGTCATGACTGCATGAAGCACCGTTACCTTCCCGCCAGAGCAGTACCTATTGCTCTACTCATACTCTGTGGGTTGGTGCTCATCTCCATTTCTAAGCCTAAGAGCCAGCGTTGTCCGTAGACACCTCCAATGTCATGTGGCCATACTCATGACTACATGGAACACTGTTACCTTCCCGCCAGAGCAGTACGTTTTGCTCTACTCATACTCTGTGGGTTGGTGCTCATCTCCATTTCTAAGCCTAAGAGCCGGCGTTGTCCGTAGACACCTCCAACGTCATGTGGCCATACTCATGACTACATGGAACACTGTTACCTTCCCGCCAGAGCAGTACGTTTTGCTCTACTCATACTCTGTGGGTTGGTGCTCATCTCCATTTCTAAGCCTAAGAGCCGGCGTTGTCCGTAGACACCTCCAACGTCATGTGGCCATAGTCATGACTACATGGAACACTGTTACCTTCCCGCCGGAGCAGTACCTATTGATCTACTCACACTCTGGGGATTGGTGCTCATCTCCATTTCTAAGCTAAAGAGCTGGCGTTGTCCATAGACACCTCCAATGTCATGTGGACATAGTCATGACTGCATGGAGCACCATTACATTCCCACCGGAGCAGTACCTATTGCTCTACTCACACTCTGTGGGTTGGTGCTCATCTCCATTTCTAAGCCTAATAGCTGGCGTTGTCCGTAGACACCTCCTATGTCATGTGACCATAGTCATGACTGCATGGAACACCGTTACCTTCCCGCCTGAGCAGTACCTATTGATCTACTCACACTCTGTGGTTTGGTGCTCATCTCCATTTCTAATCCTAAGAGCCGGCATTGTCCGTAGACACCTCCAAAGTCATGTGTCCACTGACATGACTGCATGGACCGCCGTTACCTTCCCACCGGAGTAGTACCTATTGCTCTACTCATACTCTGTGGGTTGGTGCTCATCTCCATTTCTAAGCTTAATAGCTGGCGTTGTCCATAGACACCTCCAAGGTCATGTGGACATAGTCACAACTGCATGGAGCACCATTAACTTCCCGCTGGAGCAGTACCTATTGATTTACTCACATATGCATGTTTTCGAACTGCTAGGTTGACAGAAGCTCAGCTTCTGATCCAGAATGTTGCAGATTCGATCCCAGTTAGAAAGACGGAGTTAATGCAGTTTAAACTGCTATGGAATCCTGGAAGTGGTAGTTTTGCAAGGCCTTTAGCCTTCTCTGCCAAAGAGCGCCGAGCCTCGCCAAACTAGAAGTCCCAGGATATTGATGTGATGCATACTTAATAATAATAATAATAATAATAATAATAATAATAATAATAATTACATCACATAGTCCTAGACACTTGGGAAGTGTCTGACGTGTGATTTTTGTGATACGAAATCCAGCATGTCTATCTTGTTTGCTGTGTCATATTAAAATAATAATAATAATAATAAGTGTCCTAGACACCTGGGAAGTGTTCGACTTGTGATTTTGTGATACGAAATCCAGCATGTCTATCTTGTTTGCTGTGTCATAATAATAATAATAATAATAATAATAATAATAATAATAAGTGTCCTAGACACTTGGGAAGTGTTTGACTTGTGATTTTGTGATACGAAATCCAGCATGTCTATCTTGTTTGCTGTGTCATAATAAAATAATAATAATAATAATAATAATAATAAAAAGTGTCCTAGACAAAAAAAACAGTATAAGAAAACCGCACTACAAACTAGAGCTGACAGCTGGCACAGCAAAACATTGTACATAGTCCTAAACACTTGGGAA
Organism: Anolis carolinensis; assembly: GCF_035594765.1. Taxonomy (NCBI): domain Eukaryota; kingdom Metazoa; phylum Chordata; class Lepidosauria; order Squamata; family Anolidae; genus Anolis; species Anolis carolinensis. Next base: position 9,630,509 of record NW_026943826.1, read on the forward strand.
GAGTTCGACTTGTGATTTTGTGATACGAAATCCAGCATATAGATCTCGTTTGCTATGTCAATAAAATAATAATAATAATAATAATAATAAAATACATCACACAGTCCTAGACACTTGGGAAGTGTTTGACTTGTGATTTTGTGAAACGAAATCCAGCATGTCTATCTTGTTTGCTGTGTCATAATAAAATAATAATAATAATAATAATAATAATAATAATAATAATAAAAAGTGTCCTAGACAAAAAAAACAGTATAAGAAAACCGCACTACAAACTAGAGCTGACAGCTGGCACAGCAAAACATTGTACATAGTCCTAAACACTTGGGAAGAGTTCGACTTGTGATTTTGTGATACGAAATCCAGCATATAGATCTCGTTTGCTATGTCAATAAAATAATAATAATAATAATAAAATACATCACACAGTCCTAGACACTTGGGAAGTGTTTGACTTGTGATTTTGTGAAACGAAATCCAGCATGTCTATCTTGTTTGCTGTGTCATAATAAAATAATAATAATAATAATAATAATAATAACAACAACAACAACTTCCATCTGGTTCTACCCACCTTTTCTTTATTCAGGGCTTCCTGAGCTTCTAACTTGTACACTAAAAAGTCTAAAATTGGAAGAAAGAGAAGGGATTCGTGAGATGGAATTTCCTAGAATCTGGTTCATATGTTTATTTAAGTTTTTTTATTCGAGAGAGTGCAATAAAATGGCAATAGTAAAACAAACAAGTAAAAGTGACATGCAATATTAAAACTGGTCTTTGGTGACCCCCAACCATAAAATTATTTGCTGCTGTTATGGATCGTAATGTAAATATCTGATATGCAGGATGTGTTTTCATGCACCAAATTTGGCACAAATATCTAATACGGCCAAATGAATATCCTCCCAATAATATTTCGGGTTGTTCAACTCACCTTCTTTCGTCTTTTTGTGCTCTCCTCTCTCCTTCTGCAAGGACCGTTCTAGGCGGGATCTGTGTTCGTAAACAACTGCAGGCAACAAGGAAATTTAGAAATGGGACGAGATAAAAATTCAGCACCAGTATCATGCCTTCACATGGTCGTTTCACCCACATCTATGGCAGGCATCCTCAGAGGTTGTGAGGTGTGTTGGAAACTAGGCAAGCGGGGTTTATGTCCTGGAATGCAAAGATACTATATGTGTGTTAACTGGGAAATCAAATGCATGGAGCCGATCGGCTGAGTTTGCAAGGACCTGGGAATTGGTTTTGGAACTGTTACTATCCTGCTGCTGGAGAACAGGTTTTGCCCACATCTATGACAGGCATCCTCAGAGGTTGTGAGGTGTGTTGGAAACTAGGCAAGTGGGGTTTATGTCATGGTATGCGAAGATACTATATGTGTGATAACTGGAAAATCAAATGCATGGAGCCGATTGGCTGAGTTTGCAAGGACCTGGGAATTGGTTTTGGGACTGTTACTATTCTGCTGCTGGAGAACTGGTTTCGCCCACATCTATGGCCGGCATCCTCAGAGGTTGTGAAGTGTGTTGGAAACTAGGCAAGTGGGGTTTATGTCCTGGTATGCAAAGATACTATATGTGTGATAACTGGAAAATCAAGGACCTGGGAATTAGTTTTGGAACTGTTACTATCCTTCTGCTGGAGAACTGCTTTCACCCACATCTATGGCAGGCATCCTCAGAAGTTGTGAGGTGTGTTGGAAACTAGGCAAGTGGGGTTTATGTCATGGTATGCAAAGATACTATATGTGTAATAACTGGAAAATCAAGGACCTGGGAATTGGTTTTGGAACTGTTACTATCCTGCTGCTGGAGAACTGGTTTCGCCCACATCTATGGCAGGCATCCTTAGAGGTTGTGAGGTGTGTTGGAAACTAAGCAAGTGGGATTTATGTCCTGGTATGCAAAGATACTATATGTGTGATAACTGGAAAATCAAATGCATGGAGCCGATTGGCTGAGTTTGCAAGGAACTGGGAATTGGTTTTGGAACTGTTACTATCCTGCTGCTGGAAAACTGGTTTCTCCCACATCTACTAGGCAAGTGGGGTTTATGCCATTGTATGCAAAGATACTATATGTGTGTTAACTGGAAAATCAAATGCATGGAGCCGATCGGCTGAGTTTGCAAGGACCTGGGAATTGGTTTTGGAACTGTTACTATCCTGCTGCTGGAGAACAGGTTTTGCCCACATCCATGACAGGCATCCTCAGAGGTTGTGAGGTGTGTTGGAAACTAGGCAAGTGTATGTGTGTTAACTGGAAAATCAAATGCATGGAGCCGATTGGCTGAGTTTGCAAGGACCTGAGGAATTGATTTTGGAACTGTTGCTATCCTGCTGCTGGAGAACTGGTTTTGCCCACATCTGTGGCAGGCATCCTCAGAGGTTGTGAGGTGTGTTGGAAACTAGGCAAGTGGGGTTTATGCCATGATATGCAAAGATACTATATGTGTGTTAATCAAATGCATGGAGCCGATTTGGGTGAGTTTGCAAGGACCTGGGGATTGGTTTTGGAACTGTTACTATCCTGCTGCTGGAGAACTGGTTTCGCCCACATCTATGGCAGGCATCCTCAGAGGTTGTGAGGTGTGTTGGAAACTAGGCAAGTGGGGTTTATGCCATGATATGCAAAGATACTATATGTGTGTTAATCAAATGCATGGAGCCGATTGGCTGAGTTTGCAAGGACCTGAGGAATTGGTTTTGGAACTGTTACTATCCTGCTGCTGGAGAACTGGTTTCACCCCATCTATGACAGGCATCTTTGCATGCCATGACATAAACTACACTTGCCGTGTTTCCAACACACCTCACAACGCCTGAGGATGGCTGCCAAAGATGTGGGTGAAATGTCAGGAGAGAATGCTTCTGTAAAATGGCTGGAAAACTCACAGCAACCCAGTGATTCTGGCTATGAAAGCCTTCGACAACATGGGTTTCTTTGCTTTCCCCATGCTTTATCTTAATGCATAAATGCCTAGGGGCAAGAACATTGTACAAGGCTTCTCTCTCGCTCTACCAGAGTCAAGCTAGACATTAATAGCTGCCTTTGGATGCCAGCTATTGTTTGTTTTTGGCTCAGACCAAGGAAGAGGAAGACGTTCCTCACTTCCAAGTGAAGAACACCCCAGGCCAGACTTTCAAGATTTGGTGGTTGAACAATGGCTTTCCGTCAGCTTTGAGAGGGGCAGGCACAGAGGTCACACGAGAGTAAAATCACTAATAGATCTGCTGTCAAAATGTAAGACAAAATTTAAAATCTACCTTAGTATAACATTTATTATTATTATTATTATTGACAAGAAGACACAGTATGACACAGCAAATGAGATATATATGCTGGATTTCGTAGGACTGGATGATGTATTTTTGGATGATGCGAGCAGATCCCACATTTATTATTACAGTAGAGTCTCACTTATCCAAGCCTCGCTTATCCAAGCCTCTGGATAATCCAAGCCATTTTGGTAGTCAATGTTTTCAATATATCGTGATATTTTGGTGCTAAATTCGTAAATACAGTAATTACAACATAACATTACTGCGTATTGAACTACTTTTTCTGTCAAATTTGTTGTATAACATGAAGTTTTGGTGCTTAATATGTAAAATCATAACCTAATTTGATGTTTAATAGGCTTTTCCTTAATCCCTCCTTTTTATCCAAGATATTCGCTTATCCAAGCTTCTGCCGGCCCGTTTAGCTTGGATAAGTGAGACTCTACTGTATTATTATTATTATTATTATTATTGACACAAAGACATAGTATGACACAGATGCATATACTGGATTTAGTATCACAAAATCACAAGTCGAAAACTTCCCAAGCATTTAGGACTGTGTGATGTATTTTCGGATGATGTGCGCAGATCCCAGTAAGGTGGCCTTTTTATTATTATTATTATTATTATTATTGTTACTAGAAAATAAGGAGGTGGCTAGCTCATAAACACTGGAAATATTGTTCTGTATTCTGTATTCTTGGAGCCGCCCGCCATATTACTACATCCGTTTTTAATACTAATGATATTTAATATTGTTTTAATATTTGTATATATGTATATGTATATATGTATATTTTAAACTGTACTGTAACTTTTTTAATGTTAGCTGTTTTGAGTAGGATATAAATCAACATAATATTTATTTATTTATTTATTTATTTATTTGCGACGTTTATATCCCGCCCTTCTCACCCTGAAGGGGACTCATAATAATAATAATAATAATAATAATAATAATAATAATAATAATAATAATAACAACAACAACTTGGGAAGTGTTCAACTTGTGATTTTGTGATACAAAATCCAGTATATGTATCTGTGTCATACTATGTCTTTGTGTCAATAATAATAATAATAATAATAATAATAGATGTGGGATCTGCGCACATCATCCGAAAATACATCATACAGTCCTAAAAGCTTGGGAAGTGTTCGACTTGTGATTTTGTGATATCGTATCCAGCATATCTATTTTGTTTGCTGTGTCATACTATGTTGTTGTGTCAATAATAATAATAAATGTAGGTGCTGATACTAACATTTTAATTAATGTGTCATTTTAAGGTTTTGAAGTGTCTGAATGGATCTTTCCAATCAACATATAATTCAATTAAATTCAATGTGAGTGATGAAAAATTTGGAAGGATAACAAAAAGAAATTTCAGAATGATATGGTTTCAATATAACATTTTAATTATTGTACTAGCTTGGGTACCTGGCACTGTTCGAAAAGGTCAATTTTTAATTGTACTGGGCAAGTAGAATTAATGCAGCTTGACACTACTTTAACTTCCATGGTTCAGTCCAACAGGATCCTGGAGTTTGTAGTTTGGTGAGGCACTGAAGGCAAAATACATTGTGAAACTCGAAGATCCGACAGAGTAAAGGGCAGCTGGAAGCATCATGCGGACCATATGCCGGTCTGAAATTGCATGCCAAACATTGGGATAAATGTCATATCCTGTCACGTTGGGGTTGACGAGACGCTGGTATGCAGCTCAAGACAGAGTTCTCTTTACAATACAGGTCTGAGAAAATGAAGCTCTGGAAAAAGGATGATACTGTACCAAATTTCCATCCTTGAGAAACTCCTCAAAGCACAGCAGACAAAAAACCAGTACAAGAAAACCGCACTACAAACTAGAGCTGATAGCTGGCACAGCAAAACATAGTCCTAAACACTTGGGAAGAGTTCGACTTGTGATTTTGTGATGCGAAATCCAGCATATAGATCTCATTTGCTATGTCAATAATAATAATAATAATAATAATAATAATAATAATAATAATAAAAATATATCACACAGTCCTAGACACTTGGAAAGTGTTCGACTTGTGATTTTGTGATGCGAAATCCAGCATATACATCTCGTTTGCTATGTCAATAAAATAATAATAATAATAATAAAATACATCACACAGTCCTAGACACTTGGGAAGTGTTCGACTTGTGATTTTGTGATGCGAAATCCAGCATATAGATCTCGTTTGCTATGTCAATAAAATAATAATAATAATAATAATAATAATAATAATAATAATAATAATAATAATAAAATACATCACACAGTCCTAGACACTTGGGAAGTGTTCGACTTGTGATTTTGTGATACGAAATCCAGTGTATAGATCTTGTTTGCTGTGTCATACTAAATAATAATAATAATAATAATAATAATAATAATAATAATAATAATAATATAAATTGGACACAGGCGGAACTGGACAATTTGGACAGAAAAACAAGAAAACTCATGAGCATCCGTCATTCACTGTACCCTCGCAGTGATATTGACCGACTATATCTGCCTAGAAGATCAGGGGGCAGAGGACTCTTACAAGTTAAACAAGCAGTCAAAGAAGAAGAACATGCCCTGGAAGAATATGGAAAGCAAAGTGAAGAACCTGCTTTGATTGAAGTCAAAAATCAGAAACTCCTCAAAGCACAGCAGACAAAAAACCAGTACAAGAAAACCGCACTACAAACTAGCGCTGACAGCTGGCACAGTAAAACATAGTCCTAAACACTTGGGAAGAGTTCAACTTGTGATTTTGTGATGCGAAATCCAGCATATAGATCTCGTTTGCTATGTCAACAAAATAATAATAATAACAAAATAATAATAATAAATAATGATGTTGACCGGCTATATCTGCCTAGAAGATCGGGGGCAGAGGACTCTTACAAGTCAAACAAGCAGTCAAAGAAGAAGAACATGCCCTGGCAGAATATGGAAAGCAAAGTGAAGAACCTGCTTTGATTGAAGTCAAAAATCAGAAACTCCTCAAAGCACAGCAGACAAAACACCAGTACAAGAAAACCGCACTACAAACTAGCACAGTAAAACATAGTCCTAAACACTTGGGAAGAGTTCAACTTGTGATTTTGTGATGCGAAATCCAGCATATAGATCTTGTTTGTCATGTCAATAAAATAATAATAATAATAATAATAATAATAATAATAATAATAATAATAATAATAAGTTTTGCTCACCTTGCAACTGGGCCGAAAGGGTCTCCTGTTGCTGCTTGTACTTGAGGGCCAAGTCTCCGGCCGCCTTGACCTTCTGCTGGAAGCGGTTGTAGAGGAAACCCCCGGAGCCCAGGACGGCGAAGACCACCAAGCAGAGCCCCGTTTGCCAGAGACCTTTCTGCCTCCGGGTGCACAGTCCGGTCCCCATCCCCGAAGAGAAACCACGTCTTCGCCGTGCCCTTTAGCACAGCATTGGGTCCAGATGTTGGCGGACAAAAGGGAAAGCCAGCTCCACCTCTGTCCCCTTTAGATCCTCTCTTGTCTGTTGTGTTTACCATTCCAGCCCAGGCTTGGGATCCCCATCAAGGTAGAGAAGTTTCTCGGCCACTGGGAGAAAACTTCGGAAGAAGGAAAAACACATCACCCCCTGAAACCCGTGGCTTGCAAGGAGACGGAGCGATTGGAGGCTTGCAGAGAGGAAGGAAGGAAGGAAGGAGAGAGGCCAGAGGGAGAAAGAAGAAGGATGTGGATGGATGACGGGCAGGGAGGAGCTGGACCAGGCAAAGAAGAAGGAAGTGCTTTGGAAGGAGACGGGAAGAGCAGCAGGCCCCAAAGGACATCTAGTCCAACCCCTTCTGCCTTCAAAGGAAGACAGAATTATAGAATCACTAGCTGTGCCCAGCCACGCGTTGCGGTGGCTAGGACTTAATTTTTCTTTTCTTTTTGTTGTATGAACGTAGAGGCGTGGATGAGAGGTTGTGCTGTCAATTTTCAAGGTTGTGGGGCATTTAGTTTAGTTGTTTTGTCCGGTGCCGTGATTCCATTACCCTTTTATATATATAGATAATAATATGAATAGTATATGTATGTATGTACTTTTTTTTTCTTTTTGTTGTATGAACCTAGAGGCGTGGATGAGAGGTTGTGCTGTCAATTTTCAAGGTTGTGGGGCATTTAGTTTAGTTGTTTTGTCCGGTGCCATGATTCCATTACCCTTTTATATATATAGATAATAATATGAATAGTATATGTATGTATGTACTTTTTTTTCTTTTTGTTGTATGAACCTAGAGGCGTGGATGAGAGGTTGTGCTGTCAATTTTCAAGGTTGTGGGGCATTTAGTTTAGTTGTTTTGTCCGGTGCCGTGATTCCATTACCCTTTTATATATATAGATAATAATATGAATAGTATATGTATGTATGTACTTTTTTTTTCTTTTTGTTGTATGAACCTAGAGGCATGGATGAGAGGTTGTGCTGTCAATTTTCAAGGTTGCGGGGCATTTAGTTTAGTTGTTTTGTCCGATGCCGTGATTCCATTACCCTTTTATATATATAGATGGAATTGAAGAGACCCCAAAGGCCATCCAGTCCAACCCGTTCTGTCATTGAAAGGATTATAGAAATGCAAGAGACCCCAAAGGCCATCCAGTCCAACCCCTTCTGCCGTTGGAGGGATGATAGGAATGCAGGAGACCCCAAAGGCCATCCAGTCCAACCCCTTCTGCCTTTGGAAGGATGATAGGAATGCAGGAGACCCCAAAGGCCATCCAGTCCAACCCTTCTGCTATTGGAAGCAAATACAGAATTAAGGAGTTATGAAATCAGAAGAGACCCCAAAGGCCATCCAGTCCAACTCTTCTGTAACTGGAAAGATTATAGAAATGCAGGGGATCCCAAAGGCCATCCAGTCCAACCCCTTCTGCTATTGGAAGCAAATACAGAATTACAGAGTTATGAAATCAGAAGAGACCCCAAAGGCCATCCAGTCCAACCCCTTCTGTCATTGAAAGGATGATAGAAATACAAGAGACCCCAAAGGCCATCCAGTCCAACCCCTTCTGCCTTCAAAGGAATACAGAATTATAGAATCATGGGATTTGAAGAGACCCCAAAGGCCATCCAGTCCAACCCTTCTGTCTTTGGAAGGATGATAGAAATTCAGGAGTCCCCAAAGGCCATCCACTATAATACATGATTATAATTGTATAGTAATATATAATGCTTATATTGTGCTATGCTAATAATATAATATATTATATATACATATAACATTGATAATATTATAATACAATATAAAAATAATACACTATTAGAATTGTATAGTAATATATTATGCTTATATTGTGCTATGCTAATAATATAATATATATACATATAATATTGATAATATTATAAAACAATATAAAAATAATACACTATTATAATTGTATAGTAATATAGAATGCTAATACTGTATTGTGCTTTGCTAATAATATAATATATTGTATATACATATAATATTGATAATATTATAAAACAATATAAAAATAGTACACTATTATAATTGTATAGTAATATAGAATGCTAATACTGTATTGTGCTATGCTAATAATATAATATATTGTATATACATATAATATTGATAATATTATAAAACAATATAAAAATAATACACTATTATAATTGTATAGTAATATAGAATGCTAATACTGTATTGTGCTATGCTAATAATATAATATATACATATAATATTGATAATATTATAAAACAATATAAAAATAATACACTATTATAATTGTATAGTAATATAGAATGCTAATACTGTATTGTGCTATGCTAATAATATAATATATTGTATATACATATAATATTGATAATATTATAATACAATATAAAAATAATACACTAATTGTATAGTAATATATAATGCTTATATTGTGCTATGCTAATAATATAATATATTGTATATACATATAATATTGATAATTTTATAATACAATATAAAAAGAATACACTTATAATTGTATAGTAATATATAATGCTAATATTGTGCTATGCTGATAATATAATATATCGTATATACATACAATATTGATAATATTATAATACAATATAAAAATAATACACTATTATAATTGTATAGTAATATATCATGGTTATATTGTGCTATGCTGATAATATAATATATCGTATATACATATAATATTGATAATATTATAATACAATATAAAAATAATACACTATTATAATTGTATAGTAATATATGCTTATATTGTGCTGTGCTAATAATATAATATATTGTATATACATATAATATTGATAATAATATTATAACATAATATAATATAATAATAATACACTATTATAATTGTATAGTAATATATAATGCTTATATTGTGCTATGCTAATAATATAATATATTGTATATACATATAATATTGATAATATTATAATACAATATAAAAATAATAACTTGTAAGGCGCCCTGAGTCCCCTTCGGGATGAGAAGGGCGGGATATAAATGTTGCAAATTAATTAATAATAAATAAATGACTAAATGAAAGCCTTGGGAAATACATGTTTTTGATATATATTTCTTTTGGCCTGCAATCCCGTTTGCTTCCAGGAGGTGTCGCCGTCCCACGGGCGGAAAGGGAGGCGAAGAACTAAAACCGCCCCTGGGCCGGGAGGAGCCGGGCGCGGTGCCTGCCGGGAAGTGTAGTCCCCGCCTCGGGACGGCGTGGCGGGCCTGCGGGGGCCGAGGCGCGTCGGAGGAACTACGCCTCCCAGCATCCCGCGCGCCCTGCAGGCTTAGCGCGGAGAAGCCCCTCAGAGGAGGACGAGGCTGGCTGAGGCAGAGAGAGAGAGAGAGAGGAGTGCGTCGCCTCTGAGGAGAGGAGCAGCCAGACAAACTTTCCCGTAAGTTTCCCATTCGGGCGTTTGTTTACAAGGGGGTGGCCTTGGTGGGGCCCACACGAGCCCCTCTTTGGCCTGGTTTGGGGTCTGTGGAGGCTTTGTATTGGTTGAGATGAGGTTTGGTTTCAGGAAGGCCTTTGGCATTCTCCCAGACTCTCTGAGGGGAATTCTGTTAAAGCTATATCATCATCATCATTATCATCTTCATATTATATTAAGATCAGTACATTGTCATATTATTATTATCATTATATATTATTATCATATTATTATTATTATTGTTATCAGTATATTATCATCCTCATTCTTAACATCACCATATTATTATTGTCCTCATTATACTATCATCATCATCATCACATTATTATTATTATTATCAGTATAGTATCATCATCATCATTCTTATCATCACCATATTATTATTGTCCTCATTATATTATCATTATGCTTATTATCATCACCATATTATTATTGTTATTATCATATTATCATTATGATGATTATTATCATCCTCATATTATTATTATATATATTATTGTTATCAGTGTATTATCATCATCATTCTTATCATCACCATATTATTATTGTCCTCATTATATTATCATTATGCTTATTATCATCACCATATTATTATTGTTATTATCATATTATCATTATGATGATTATTCTCATCCTCATCCTCATATTATTATTATATATATTATTGTTATCAGTGTATTATCATCATCATTCTTATCATCACCATATTATTATTGTTACTATCATATTATCATCATCATCATTTAATTACTTATTAATCGCCCTCCGTCCACAATGCTCTAGGCGATTTATCATCCTCATCCTCTTATTATTATAATATATATATTATTATTGTTATCAGTATATTATCATCGTCATTCTTATCACCATATTATTATTGTCCTCATTATACTATCATCATCATCACATTATTATTATTATTATTATTATCAGTATAGTATCATCATCATTTTATCATCACCATATTATTATTGTCCTCATTATACTATCATTATGCTTATTATCATCACCATGTTATTATTGTTATTATCATATTATCATTATGATGATTATTATAATCCTCATCCTCATATTATTATTATATAAATTATTATTATTGTTATCAGTATATTATCATCATCATTATTATCACCACCATATTATTATTGTCATTATATTATCATTATGATAATTATCATCACCATATTATTATTGTCCTCATTATATATTATGATCAATACATTATCATATTATTATTATTATTATTATTATTATTATTATTGTTATCAGTATATTATCATCCTAATTCTTAACATCATCATATTATTATTATTGTTATCAGTATATTATCATCATCATTCTTATCATCACCATATTATTATTGTTATCATCAGTATGATTATTATTATCATCACCATATTATTCTTATTGTTATCATACTCCTATTATCATTGTCATATTATTATTGTGATTATATTATCATGGTTATCATCATCATCACCATATTATTCTTATTGTTATATTCCTATCATCATCATATTATTATTATCATCCTCATCCTCATATTATTATTGTTATCACTGTTATAATAATTACCATATTATTATTGTTGTCATTATATCGTCATTATGATTATTATTATCATCACCGTATTATTCTTAATGTCATATTCTTATCATCATATTATTATTGTTATTGTTATCACTATTATTATCATCACCATGTTATCATTGGTATCATATCATCATCATCATCATCATATTATTATTATTATTATTATTATTATTATCATTATCATTATCATGTTATCATCATCATCATCATCACCACCACCACCATATTATCTCCCTTGGGGAGATAGGGTGGAATACAAATGAAATTATTATTATTATTATTATTATTATTATTATTATTATTATTATTATTTTATTATGACACAGCAAACAAGATAGATATGCTGGATTTCGTTTCACAAAATCACAAGTCGAACACTTCCCAAGTGTCTAGGACTGTGTGATGTATTTTCGGATGATGCATGCAGATCCCAGTCGGGTGGCCTTTTGCAGTTGGCAGATCGTAATTTTGTCAATGTCCATTATTATTATTATTATTATTATTATTATTATTATCCCCATATTATTCTTATTGTTATTCTTATCATATTCTTATCATCATCATATTATTATAGTTATCATTATATTATTATAATCATCATCATCATATTATTATTGTTCTCTTATTATGATTATTATCATATTGTTATATTCATATTATCATTATGATTATTATCATCACCATATTATTATTGTTTGTCACTATATTATCATTATGATTAGTATCATCACCATATTATTCTTATTCTTATCATATTCTTAGCATTATCATCATATTATTGTTATTGTATTATCATTACTATTATCACCATCACCATATTATTCTTATTGTTATTCCTATCATATTCTTAGCCTCATCATCATACTATTGTTGTTATTATCATTATATTATCATTATGATTATTATTATCATCACCATGTTATCTCCCTTAGGGAGGTTGGGCAGAATACAAATAAAGTATTCATATACAGAATACAAATAAAATATTCAATCCACAGAACTGGCGCAATGTTTAATACGTTTTATGTTCATGGTATAGTTTTAAATGGTTTTAATTCATATTTATATGTTATTGATTTAGTTATGTTATCTATTGCTTTAATATGTATGTTCGGCGTTGAATTTTGGCCAATTTGATATGTTTAGTCTCCAGGGCATCAGAAAACAAGTTTGACTTCCCCTTATTTCCTGTTGTCTCACCCCTGTTTGTAACTATGTAAGTCAGATGTTTGTAACTTGGGGACTGCCTGTATGTCACGGCATCCTGGCTTGAGATTCTGGGAGTTGAGGCATTTTCTCAAGCTCTGATTGTTATTTACAAGGAGTTAATAAATCCCTTTAAAGAACAGCTGTAACTGGACACCTGTTCCCTCAATGCACAGACTCAGGAACGATCCTAGAACCTCCTTTGTCCTCCTTATGTCATAAATTATTATCCGGATGCTTCATGAAGGTCTATTCCTTGCCTTTCTCCTACCTTTTCTGCAATATAGATCTCGATTTTGTTTCCTATTTTCCCAAGTTTATCGATTCACTTCTGCAAAATGGTTTTGCAAAGAGCGCAGAGATGTTCAATGTGTTGTCAAAGGCTTTCATGGACAGAATCACTAGGTTGCTGTGAGTTTTCTGGACTGTATGGCTATGTTCCAGAAGCATTCCGTCTTCACGTTTCGTCCACATCTATAGCAGACATCCTCAGAGGTTATGAGTCCCACCCTGGACTTTCCACAAATATATAAATATTACATTTCATATATAATATATAATTAATATTATTATATTGTATTATTAGTATTATATTGTATTACAAAAGGTTGTGTTTCTTCATCAGCTTCCCTATGAGTAATACTCCAGACATGATACAATCAGGGCTAGCTAACACCTCCCAACAAAGGATTCCCCCAGGCAGGAAACAGACAGGCTTTGAAGCTGCAAGGCTATTTAGTGCTAATCAAGGTGGCCAATGGCAACATTCACATTCACACCCGGAAGGAAGCAGCCAGGCTTTGAAACTGTAAGGCTTTTCAATGCTAATCAAGGTGGCCAATGGCAACATTCACATTCACACCCAGAAGGAAGCAGCCAGGCTTTGAAGCTGCAATGCTATTTAGTGCTAATCAAGGTGGCCAATGGCAACATTCACATTCACACCCGGAAGGAAGCAGCCAGGCTTTGAAGCTGCAAAGCTATTCAATGCTAATCAAGGTAGCCAGTGGCAACATTCACATTCACACCCGGAAGGAAGCAGCCAGGCTTTGAAGCTGCAAGGCTTTATAATGCTAATCAAGGTGGCCAATGGCAACATTCACATTCAAACCTGGAAGCAGCCAGGCTTTGAAACTGTAAGGCTTTACAATGCTAATCAAGGTGGCCTATGGCAACATTCACATTCAAACTTGGAAGGAAGCAGCCAGGCTTTGAAACTGTAAGGCTTTACAATGCTAATCAGGGTGGCCAATGGTAACATTCACATTCAGACCTGGAAGGAAGCAGCCAGGCTTTGAAACTGTAAGGCTTTACAATGCTAATCAAGGTGGCCAATGGCAACATTCACATTCACACCCGGAAGGAAGCAGCCAGGATTTGAAGCTGCAATGCTATTCAAAGCTAATCAAGGTGGCCAATGGCAACATTCACATTCAAACCCAGAAGGAAGCAGCCAGGCTTTGAAGCTACAATGCTATTCAGTGTTAATCAAGGTGGCCAATGGCAACATTGTAATATTAATAATAATATTATGATGTAATACAATGTAATAATAATTATAACTCACTATTATAATTGTATATTTATATTACATGCAATATTACTAATAATATTGCAATATAGTCGTATAATATAATACACTTGTAAACCACCCTGAGTCCCCTTCGGGGTGAGAAGGGCGGGATATAAATGTCGCCAATAAATAATAAATAATTCACATTCTCACCCGGAAGGAAGCAGCCAGGCTTTGAAGCTGCAAGGCTATTCAGTGCTAATCAAGGTGGCCAACGGCAACATTCACACTTGCTTTCAACAGAAAAGAGTTCTTTCTCCCATTATTCCACAGATATATTAACTCCACTTGCCTAGTTTCCAACAGACCTCACAACCTCATAGATGTGGGCGAAACGTCAGGAGAGAATGCTTGTGGAGCATGGCCATACAGCCGGGAAAACTCACAGGAACCCTATTATTTTATTATGACACAGCAAACAAGATAGACATGCTGGATTTCGTATCACAAAATCCCAAGTCAAACACTTCCCAAGTGTCTAGGACTGTGTGATGCATTATTATTATTATTATTATTATTATTATTATTATTATTATTATTATTATTATATGACACAGCAAACAAGATAGACATGCTGGATTTCGTATCACAAAATCACAAGTCAAACACTTCCCAAGTGTCAAGGACTGTGTGATGTATTTTCAGATGATGCGTGCAGATCCCAGTCAGGTGGCCTTTTGCAGTTGGCAGATCGTGATTTTGTCAATGTCTATTGTTTCCAAATGCCGGCTGAGATCTTTTGGCACGGCACCCAATGCGCCGATCACCACCGGGACCACCTGCACTGGTTTCTGCCAGAGTCTTTGAAGTTCAAACTCACAGCAACCCTATTATTATTATTATTACAGTAGAGTCTCACTTATCCAAGCCTCTGGATAATCCAAGCCATTTTTGTAGTCAATGTTTTCAATATATCGTGATATTTTGATGCTAAATTCGTAAATACAGTAATTACAACATAACATTACTGCATATTGAACTACTTTTTCTGTCATATTTGTTGTATAACATGAAGTTTTGGTGCTTAATTTGTAAAATCATAACCTCATTTGATGTTTAGTAGGCTTTTCCTTAATCCCTCCTTATTATCCAAGATATTCGCTTATCCAAGCTTCTGCTGGCCTGTTTAGCTTGGATAAGTGAGACTCTACTGTATTATTATTATTGCGATGATGATGATGATGACTATTATTATAAGAGTAAGGAGACCCTGGTGGTGCAGTGAGTTAAACCCTTGATGACTTGAAGGTTGGGTTGCTGACCTGAAGGTTGCCAGTTCGAATCCAACCCTGGGGAGAGCATGGGTGAGCTCCTGCTATCAGCTCCAGCTCCATGCAGGGACATGCAAGAAGCCTCCCACAAGGATGGCAAAAACATCAAAACATCTGGGCAATGTCCCCTGGGCAACGTCCTTGCAGACGGCCAATTCTCTCACACCAGAAGCGACTTGCAGTTTCTCAAGTCACTCCTGACACACATACAAAAAATTATAAGAATGTCTTTTTTGACTATTGTAATTAGGATGTACCTATGTCCATAACTTAAAGCATGGCTCTGTCTTTAAAATAGGCGAGAAAGACCATTTTCTGTTTGTTCTGTTCCTTTATTAATACGATTTTGGCATATCCTGAAGTTGATACAGCTTGGTCACGGACTTGGCTGCTTTCCGGTGGCTCTGATACTCAATTTAAAACATCATTGATCTTTCTGTTTTTTTGGAGGACATTAGTGGCAGTGCGTATCACGGCAGCTCTGGATCTTGTTTGGAAGGAAGCAAGGGAATGGGGCAGAGGTTTCGGAATTTGGCTGCAAAGGAATATTGGCTTTGATATTTTTTAGACTGTGAAGATGGCAAAGAAATGCTTGAAAAAGGGGTGGGAAGAAAGAAAAAAGAGAAAAGGAAGGGAGAGAAAAATAAAACTCTAAAATCAGGACAATAAAGAGCAACACTCAGATAACAGGGGAATTCCAGGCAGGAAACAATCAGGGCCAGCTAATATAAAGGTAGTTTCCCCTGACGTTATGTCCAGTCGTGTCCAACTCTGGGGGTTGGTGCTCATCTCCATTTCTAAGCCAAAGAGCTGGCGTTGTCCATAGACATCTCCAGGTCATGTGGCCAGCATGACTGCATGGAGCGCCATTACCTTCCTGCCGGAGCGGTACCTATTGATCTACTCACATTTGCATGTTTTCTAACTGCTAGGTTGGCAGGAGCTGGGGCTAACAGCGGGCGCTCATTCCACTCCCGGGATTTGAACCTGGGACCTTTCGGTCTGCAAGTTCAGCAGCTCAGCGCTTTAACACACTTCCCCACCGGGGCTCCAGCTAATACCTCCCAACAAAGGATTCCCTCAGGCTTTGAAGTTGCAAGGCCATAAAATGCTAATCAAGGTGATCAATTGCAACATTCACACTTGCCCTAAACAGACAAGCATACTTTCTCTCAACCTGGACTTTCCACAGATATATATAAACCCATATATGTGTGTATGTATATGTGTATGTGTGTGTGTATGTGTATATATATATGTATGTGTGTACACACACACACACACACACAGTAGAGTCTCACTTATCCAAGCCTCGCTTATCCAAGTTTCTGGATTATCTAAGCCATTTTTGTAGTCAATGTTTTCAATATATCGTGATATTTTGGTGCTAAATTCGTAAATACAGTAATTACAACATAACATTATTGCGTATTGAACTACTTTTTCTGCCAAATGTGTAGTAGGCTTTTCCTTAATCCCTCCTTATTATCCAAGATATTCGCTTATCCAAGCTTCTGCTGGCCTGTTTATGTTGGATAAGTGAGACTCTACTGTATATATATATTCTGCTATACGAATAATATAATATAATGTATGGACATATGACTTGTGAGCACTTTCTCTCAGCCTGGACTTTTCACAGATATATATAAACCGGAATAATATAATATATTGTATGTACATATGACTTGTGAGCACTTTCTCTCAGCCTGGACTTTTCACAGATATATATAAACCCGAATAATATAATATATTGTATGTACATATGACTTGTGAGCACTTTCTCTCAACCTGGACTTTTCACAGATATATATAAACCCATATATATATATATATATATATATATATATATATATATATATATATATATATGAATAATATAATATATTGTATGTACATATGACTTGTGAGCACTTTCTCTCAGCCTGGACTTTTCACAGATATATATAAACCCGAAAAATATAATATATTGTATGTACATATGACTTGTGAGCACTTTCTCTCAGCCTGGACTTTTCACAGATATATATAAACCCGAATAATATAATATATTGTATGTACATATGACTTGTGAGCACTTTCTCTCAGCCTGGACTTTTCACAGATATATATAAACCCGAATAATATAATATATTGTATGTACATATGACTTGTGAGCACTTTCTCTCAGCCTGGACTTTTCACAGATATATATAAACCCGAATAATATAATATATTGTATGTACATATGACTTGTGAACACTTTTTCTCAGCCTGGACTTTTCACAGATATATATAAACCCGAATAATATAATATATTGTATGTACATATGACTTGTGAGCTGCCCCGAGTCCCCTTCGGGGTGAGAAGGGCGGGATATAAATGTATTAAATGTCACTAATAAATAAATAAATAAATAATTTTTGCCTAGACCTCACAATCTCTGAGGATGCCTGCCATAAATGCAGGCGAAACGTCAGGAGAGAATGCTTCTGGAACATAGCCAGACAACCCGGAAAACTCACAGCAACTCAGTAAATGTTGACTTTGTCTTTCTATATTTTATCTACTTGTGTACATGGGGTCGAATGGAAATTTCTCGGCCGAAAAGAAGCCCAAAATTAGAAATATTTAAGACGCCCTTCTCTGAAGCAGCCGCAAGGTGGAAAGGACAGTATGCCAGACAGGCAGATGGTGCCAGACGGACACCTGGGAATTTTGTAGGGATTTTAGTTCTCTCTCTCTCTCATTTTAAGTGGAAAGTCTTTGCTTCGGATCTTTCTCGCACTCTTCTAAACCTGCACATTTTGGTGCCTTTCCCAGTTGTTAAAATTGCAAGCTCGGGGGTCTGCGAATGAGCCAGATATTCCTCTTTCAGACTTCTGTTTTGAGGGGTCGCTCATTGGCAGTGAAAGGTGGACCACAGCCTCACCTTTACTACACTGTTGCAACAAGAGTAACTAGTCTCATGAAACCCTCTTATAGTGCCGAGGCAACGGGGATGTCAGGAGGCGAGAGAGAGACTAACATGACAACAAGCCTTCTGACTGCTGCTTCTCCTCCTCCAACAAGCCTCCTGACTGCTGCTTATCCTCCTTCCTCCTCCTCTTCCATGTGTCACCTGTTGTCTTCGTTTTTAGGCCTGTTCCTGGGGTTATTTGGGGTGCTGATTCAGAAAATTGCATTGGATCGACCACATTAAATATATTAAATATAGTTTTCTGTGGGTGAGAAGATGGGGACTACCGGGTGGTATATTTTCTGTATCAGGAACTAGAACTGGTGTGGTCGATCCAAGGCAATTTTCTGAATCAGCACCCCAAATAACCAAACCGAATCTAAAGTTGACCGAAAATTGATTTGTAACCCTTTTGGTACTGATGTTGGAGAGTGGTCCCTGGTCAAAGTGGTCCCTGGTCAATAATGTTGGAGAGTTGTCCCTAGTCAAAGTGGTCCATGGTCAAAGTAGTCCCTGGTCAGAGTGGTTTCTGATCAAGCCGGTCTCTGGTAAAAGTGGTCCCTGGGCCATATAGTTCCTGGTCCAAGTGGTCTCTGGTCAAGCCGCTCTCTGGTTAAAGTGTATCCCTGGTCCATGTGGTTCCTGGTCCAAGTAATCCCTGGTCCAAGTGGTCTTTGGTCAAGCCGGTCTCTGGTCAAAGTGGTCCCTGGTCCATATAGTTCCTGGTCCAAATAATCCCTGGTCCAAGTGGTCTTTGGTCAAGCCGGTCTCTGGTTAAAGTAGTTCCTGGTCCAAATAATTCCTGGTCCAAGTGGTCTCTGGTCAAGCCGTCTCTGGTTAAAGTGGTCCCTGGTCCATGTGGTTCCTGGTCCAAATAATCCCTGGTCCAAGTGGTCTTTCGTCAAGCAGGTCTCTGGTTAAAGTGGTTCCTGGTCCAAATAATTCCTGGTCCAAGTGGTCTCTGGTCAAGCCGTCTCTGGTTAAAGTGGTCCCTTGTCCATGTGGTTCCTGGTCCAAATAATCCCTGGTCCAAGTGGTCTTTGGTCAAGCCGGTCTCTGGTTAAAGTGGTTCCTGGTCCAAATAATTCCTGGTCCAAGTGGTCTCTGGTCAAGCCATCTCTGGTTAAAGTGGTCCCTGGTCCATGTGGTTCCTGGTCCAAATAATCCCTGGTCCAAGTGGTCTTTGGTCAAGCCGTTCTCTGGTTAAAGTGGTCCCTGGTCCATGTGGTTCCTGGTTCAAGTAATCCCTGGTCAAAGTGATCCCTGGTCAAACTGGTCTCTGGTTTAAGTGGTCCTGGTCCATGTGGTTCCTGGTCCAAATAATTCCTGGTCCAAGTGGTCTCTGGTCAAGCCGGTCTCTGGTTAAAGTGGTCCCTGGTCCATGTGGTTCCTGGTCCAAGTAATCCCTGGTCCATGTGGTTCCTGGTTCAAGTAATCCCTGATCAAAGTGGTTCCTGGTCAAAGTGGTCTCTGGTCAAACCAGTCTCTGGTCAAATCAATCTCTGGTCAAACTGGTCTCTGGTCAAAGTGGTCCCTGGTCCAAGTGGTCCCTTATCAAAAAAAAAGATTGGAAACCAGTCATCTAGAGATTCTTAGAAAGACGTTCTCAAATTTTTAAAAATGGGTATTTAAAAATCATTTTTTACCACCAGCAAATGTGGGAGACCGACAGCCACAGGTCTACAATGGTGAGAAGAATCACTCCTCCCATCCCAGGCACCGTTGGGCTCCCGTCTATACGTCATCCGAGGTGGGAACTTTTAGCAAACAGTCTGCTACCCTTGTGCTATTTCCAGCGACAGATCCCGTGTTGGTTTCCGTTGCCCTGTCCTTTCAAGCCTTGGGAGAACGGGCCCGGCTTTTCTTCAGCCTGTCCTCTCCTGACTCCCTCCGCCTGGGACTCGTCTGCTAAGCCCTTTAATTGAGACCGACAGACAGAATCCCCGCAAGGCTGGGATATTAATTGTCCTCCCTCCCCCTTGACTTGCATAATCTGTTTTCCTGGCACATCGGACATGGGAAATATCCGGGAAAGAGAGAGGGCGGCTGGACTTTCCACCGCCAGCTGTTGAGTTGGTATGCAGAGGTGTTTTTTTTCTCCCTTCTTTGTTGTGCAAAATATCCTATGCATATGTATCTGTTAATTTTGGTTTTCCTAGGACAATTGAAGTTTGTTTACTTACCTTGGTCGTTCCTGGACTGTACATGAATGCTATAAATCAGTGGTTCCCAAACTTGCGGTTGTTGTGTGTCTTCAGGGCTGTATGGCCATGTTCCAGAAGTATTCTCTCCTGACGTTTCGCCCACATCTGTGACAGGTTCCCAAACTTTTTTGGTCAGACTTTGTTCTCCCGCGGAACCCTCGCTCTGTCTCCGATTTTAGCACAAAACTCTCACTCTGTTCCCAATTTTTCCCCCAATTTTCTCCAGAATCGTTATTCTCTCCCCAGATTCCTCGCGGAAGCCTTACCCAGATGGATGGAAATGCCACTCTGAGCATTGCAAGGGATTATGGGAGTTGTAGTACTGTTCGTTCGGAGGAGACCCACTTAAGGAAATGTTGCTATGAGGAAAGAGTGGCCACAATTATTTGTGATCTATTTTACATCTGCGTATCTCTCTGTTGTTGTTGTTTTCAAGAAAGGTATAACTTGTGTTGTTGGGCTTGACCCCATGTGAGCCGTCCCAAGTCCCTTCGGGGAGATGGAGGCAGGATATAATAATAATATTAATAATAATAATAATCCGAAAATACATCACACAGTCCTAGACACTTGGGAAGTGTTCGACTTGTAATTTTGTGAAACGAAATCCAGCATATCTATCTTGTTTGCTGTGTCGTAATAAAATAATAATAATAATGTAAGTATTATAATAAGTATTATAATAAGTATTATAAGCTGAAACTGGGTGCCGTGCCAAAAGATCTCAGCCGGCATTTGGAAACAATAGACATTGACAAAATTACGATCTGTCAACTGCAAAAGGCCACCCAACTGGGATCTGCGTGCATCATCCGAAAATACATCACACAGTCCTAGACACTTGGGAAGTGTTCGACTTGTGATTTTGTCATATGAAATCCAGCATATCTATCTTGTTTGCTGTGTCATACAATAATAATAATAATAATATAATAATAATAATAATACATCACACAGTCCTAGACACTTGGGAAGTGTTTGACTTGTGATTTTGTGATACGAAATCCAGCATATCTATCTTGTTTGCTATGTCATACAATAATAATAATGATGATGATGATAATAATAATAATAATAATAATAATAATACATCACACAGTCCTAGACACTTGGGAAGTGTTCGACTTGTGATTTTGTGATATGAAATCCAGCATATCTATCATGTTTGCTGTGCCAGTCTATGTTGTTGCGTCAATAATAAGAATAATAATAATAATAATACATCACACAGTCCTAGACACTTGGGAAGTGTTTGACTTGTGATTTTGTGATATGAAATCCAGCATATCTATCATGTTTGCTGTGCCAGTCTATGTTGTTGCGTCAATAATAATAATAATAATACATCACACAGTCCTAGACACTTGGGAAGTGTTTGACTTGTGATTTTGTGATACGAAATCCAGCATATCTATCTTGTTTGCTGTGTCATACAATAATAATAATGATGATGATAATAATAATAATAATAATAATAATAATAATAATAATAATAATACATCACACAGTCCTAGACACTTGGGAAGTGTTCGACTTGTGATTTTGTGATATGAAATCCAGCATATCTATCTTGTTTGCTGTGTCAGACTATGTCGTTGTGTCAATAATAATAATAATAATAATAATAATAATAATATCACACAGTCCTAAACACTTGGGAAGTGTTCGACTTGTGATTTTGTGATATGAAATCCAGCATATCTATCATGTTTGCTGTGCCAGTCTATGTTGTTGCGTCAATAATAATAATAATAATAATAATAATAATAATAATACATCACACAGTCCTAGACACTTGGGAAGTGTTTGACTTGTGATTTTGTGATACGAAATCCAGCATATCTATCTTGTTTGCTGTGTCAGACTATGTTGTTGAGTCAATAATAATAATAATAATAATAATAATAATAATAATAAATAATGAAAATACATCACACAGTCCTAGACACTTGGGAAGTGTTCGACTTGTGATTTTGTGATACGAAATCCAGCATATCTATCTTGTTTGCTGTGTCAGACTATGTTGTTGTGTCAATAATAATAATAATAATGATATAATAATAATGATATAATAATAATAATAATAATAATAATAATAATAATAATAATAACTTTAAAGCCCTCCCCAGATTCACTATTCTGCAGCTATAGCCATTCTATGGTGGGCACCAGAGATTCCTGGCTATGTCCCAGTAGCCTATGTTGGTACTAATCCATGAAATATGTAGTATTTGAAGGGCACATCCTGACATAGATATTTGCAGCATTTTAATGTTTTAATGATTTATATAGGGTTTTAATGGCATGTTTTGTATTGTATTTGATGGCCTGGCTTTTGTGTATTTGTTTGTTTGTCTTGTATGTGAAAGACCTATGGTCTAAGCATTACATAAATTTGGAAATGTCCCAGTAGCCGGGTGCAAAATGCTCCCATCATCTGCTGAGGAATGTGACAGGTCTCAGTGGATGATGGGATCAATTTGCACCTGGCAATGGGGATATAGCCAATTGCATATCACCATTAAGGAAGTCACAACCAATGAGGTCGAAGTAGTCGAGGTTGTAGTCCAACCTCACAACCTCTGAGGCTACCTGCCATAGATGTGGGCGAAACGTCAGGAGAGAATGCTTCTGGAACATGGCCAGACAGCCCGGAAAACTCACAGCAAGCTAGTGATCCTGGCCGTGAAAGCCTTCGACCACACATTAAACCTGTTAGAGTCTGTAGCCTGCACCGTGGATATATTGCATTGCCATGGTTGAACGGCAGATTGGTTTTGGGATTCACAACCAGAGGAGCGAAACTGGAAATGTCGTCAAGCATAGACTATAAATGTGATCGTGACTCTTTTTTGGGAAATGGTACTCTGACCTTGCCGGTGCTATTTTTATCAAAAAAACCAAGGTATTTCTGAGCCATTTGCTGTTTTTAATTTATGACTTCCCTGCTTGTGTTTTAAAAATCCTCCATTTCTAGGACTCCATTCATCACAGCCCAGCCTTAACTTATTAAAGGCTACTGACCAATGTCTTTGAAATGGCCCCTTGTGTCCTCTTTGTTTAGGTCAATGTGGCCAAGAGCTTCCTAAGTATTTTAGTGTTTTAGAGTGGATCTACACTGTCGAATTAATGCAGTTTGACACCACTTTAACTGCCATAGCTCAGCCGGTTAAACTGCTGTTGAACTTGCTGACCGAAAGGTCAGAGATTCAAATCCGGGGAGCGGAGTGAGCTCCCGCTGTTAGCCCTAGCTTCTTCCAACCTAGCAGTTTGAAAACCTGCAAATATGAGTAGATCAATAGGTACCACTCCGGTGGGAAGGTGATGCCGGCCACATGACCTTGGAGGTGTCTATGGACAACGCCGGCTCTTCGTCATAGAAATGGAGTTGAACACAAACCTCCAAGACTAGACTTAGTGTCAGGGGAAAGCCTTTATCCACCTATATGTATTTATATGAGTGTTGTGTGTGTGTTGTGTATGTATATATGAGTTCTATGTGTATATATATTTGAATATATGTATGTATGTGTGTATATATATATATATATATATATGAGTTCTTTGTGTGTGTATATATATATATTATATGTATATATTATTATTATTATTATTATTATTATTATTTTATGACACAGCAAACAAGATAGATATGCTGGATTTCGTATCACAAAATCGCAAGTCGAACACTTCCCAAGTGTCTAGGACTGTGTGATGTATTTTCGGATGATGCGTGCAGATCCCAGTAGGGTGGCCTTTTGCAGTTGGCAGATTGTAATTTTGTCAATGTCTATTGTTTCCAAATGCCGGCTGAGATCTTTTGGCACGGTACCCAATGTGCCCATCACCACCGGGACCACCTGCACTGGTTTCTGCCAGAGTCTTTGAAGTTCAATCTTGAGGTCCTGATAGCGGCTGAGTTTTTCCTGTTATTTTTCGTCAATGCGACTGTCACCTGGGATGGCGACATCAATGATCCAAACCTTTTTCTTTTCCACAACTGTGATGTCTGGTGTGTTGTGTTCCAGAACCTTGTCAGTCTGGATTCAGAAGTCCCACAGTATCTTTGCATGCTCATTTCCCAAGACTTTTGCAGGTTTGTGATCCCACCAGTTCTTTGCTGCAGGGAGGTGGTACTTGAGGCATAAGTTCCAATGAATCATTTGGGCCACATGGATGTGCCTCTGTTTGTAGTCTGTCTGTGCGATTTTCTTACAGCAGCTGAGGATATGATCAATGGTTTCGTCAGCTTCCTTACACAGTCTGCATTTTGGGTCATCAGCTGATTTTTCAATCTTGGCCTTAATTGTCTTTATCCTGATGGCTTGCTCCTGGGCTGCAAGGATCAGGCCTTCTGTCTCCTTCTTCAGGGTCCCATTCGTGAGCCATAGCCAGGTCTTCTATTATTATTATTATTATTAATTGCCTTTGTCCTGATGCCTTGCTCCTGGGCTGCAAAGATCAGGCCTTCTGTCTCCTTCTTCAGGGTCCCATTCGTGAGCCATAGCCAGGTCTTCTATTATTATTATTATTATTATTAATTACCTTTGTTCTGATGACTTGCTCCTGGGCTGCAAGGATCAGGCCTTCTGTCTCCTTCTTCAGGGTCCCATTCGTGAGCCATAGCCAGGTCTTCTATTATTATTATTATTATTATTATTATTATTAATTACCTTTGTCCTGATGGCTTGCTCCTGGGCTGCAAGGCCTTCTGTCTCCTTCTTCAGGATCCCATTCGTGAGCCAGAGCCAGGTCTTCTCCTTGTCAGCTTTTCCTTCAATTTTGTCAAGGAACTTTCCATGCAATGTTTTGTTGTGCCAGCTGTCAGCTCTAGTTTGCAGTGCGGTTTTCTTGTACTGATTCTTTGTCTGCTGTGCATTATTATTATTATTATTATTATTATTATTATTATTATTAGGAGCCTCCTGTGGCTCCTAATATTATCATTATTATTATTATTCTGTATTCTTGGGTATGATTTTAACTGTTGTTTGAGAGACAGCTCCTCATTCTTTTTCATTTGATATAATCTGAAGGAAAGTTAATGAATTATTTGTACCTTGTGGACATATACCGTATTTACTTGAGTCTAATACACACCTTTTTGGGCTGAATTGTGTCACCAAAATTAAGGTGACAATCTTAAACTCAACCCAGTTCTTTGTCTTTCCTGGTAGGTTTCCGCAATGCCTCTGTGCCGAGAGCCCACCGGCCCGTGGTCAAGCTGAGGCGGCTTTTCCCGGGCAATGGACGTGGACCTCTACGCTAGCATGCAGGTCGGGATGCGGGTGGTCCGTGGGCTGGATTGGAAGTGGAGCAACCAGGACAACGGCGAAGGGAATGTCGGGACGGTCGTGGAGATCGGCCGGCAAGGCAGCCCGACCACGCCGGACAAGACGGTGGTGGTCCAGTGGGATCATGGCACCCGCACGAATTACCGGACCGGCTTCCAAGGAGCGTACGATCTCCTTCTGTATGATAACGCACAAATAGGTACGTCTAGAGGCGGGTGCTATTGGGCAATCCTGTCAATTGCTCCCATGGGTGAGAAGATACATTTCAATTTTGTCTGAGTCCAAATGTGGAAAAGAAATCAGGGTCCAAAGCAGATCTTTCCAAACATTTCATGTTGGTGACACACTTTGGAGACGTGTATCATTTTGTAACACAGAAATTCAGTTTTACTAGAAAAACCCTTTTAAGAGATGATGACACATACATAAATTGTAAATAATGATATGTATGGTGTCAGGGACACAACATATCTCATGAAAACATTGCCTTTATATATATATTTTAAAATACTGTATATACTCGAGTATAAGCCTAGTTTTTCAGCCCTCTTTTTAAGGGTTGTTGTATGTCTTCTGGAACATGGCCACACAGCCCGAAAGACATACAACAACCCGGTGATCCCGGCCCTGAAAGCCTTCAACAACACCTCTTTTTAAGACTGAAAAAGCCCCCCTCGGCTTATACTCAGGTGAGGGTCCTGGTGGGCTTATATTTGGGTCAGCTTATACTTGAGAATATATGGTACATTTATTGTTTTTCTCTATTATTATTGGTATTATTACATTTATTATTTTTCTCTATTATTGTTGCTACTATTACATTTATTTTACTCTATTTTTATTATTATTAATACATTTATTATTTCACTCTGATCTTATTATTATTGCATTTATTATTTTACTCTACTACAGTAGAGTCTCACTTATCCAACACTCGCTTATCCAACGTTCTGGATTATCCAACACATTTTTTAGTCAATGTTTTCAATACATCGTGATATTTTGGTGCTAAATTCGTAAATACAGTAATTAATACATAGCATTACTGCGTATTGGACTACTTTTTCTGTCAAATTTGTTGTATAACATGATGTTTTGGTGCTTAATTTGTAAAATCATAACCTAATTTGATGTTTAATAGGCTTCTCCTTCATCTCTACCTGTACTTTATAATGTGTTTTATGAATACTGATGTAAGTTAATAATAATTTTTTAATAATAATTTTTAACTGATTTATATTGCACTGTATAATTTTTATATATGCGTTTTATTGTAAGCCGCCCTGAGTCCCCTTTTGGGTGAGAAGGACGGGATATAAATATTGTAATAAAATAAATAAATAAATAAATCTCTCCGTATTATCCAACATATTCGCTTATCCAATGTTCTGCCCGCCCGTTTCTGTTGGATAAGTGAGACTCTACTGTATTTACAAATAATAATAATAGTAATAATAATAATAATAATAATAATAATAATAATAATATCTGCTGGTAGGCTGTCAAGGCTCTATGTTGAGGATGAAGAGCAATGTATGGTCCTCCAGATATTAGTGGACAGCAACTCCCAGCATCCTTCACAGTTGACTAAGTTAGCCAAGGCTGTTGAAGGCTTTCATGACCGGAATCATAGGGTTGTTGTGTGTTTTCCGGGCTGTATGGCTGTGTTCCAGAAACATTTTCTCCTGACCTTTTGCCCACATGTATTGCAGGCTGTTACCTTCCTGCAGAAGCGATACCTATTGATCTACTCACATTTGCATGTTTTGTGCTGAAGCCGTTGATATGAATCTGCCTATCGTTTCTCTCTCTCGCTTAGGCGTCCGCCATCCCAACATCATTTGCGACTGCTGCAAGAAGCACGGGATCCGTGGGATGCGCTGGAAGTGCAAGATCTGCTTCGACTACGACCTGTGCATGCAGTGCTACATGAACAATAAGCACGACCTCTCCCACGCCTTCGAACGCTACGAAACGGCCCACTCGCGCCCGTAAGTCCTGCCAACTACTCCCGCTCTAAGAATTTGTGATTCTCTGCTATGTCTGATCGGTACCACCAGTATTTTAATTTTTACTCAGGGATTTCAGAGAAAAAATAATAATAAAAGTGTTGTCGAAGGCTTTCATGGCCGGAATCACTGGGTTGCTGTGAGTTTTCTGGGCTGTATGGCCATGTTCCAGAAGTTTTCTCTCCTGGTGTTTTACCCACAACTATGACAGGCATCCTCAGAGGTGTTGAAATTAGAGCTGTCAGCTCTAGTTTGTAGTGCGGCTTTCTTGTACTGGTTTTTTGTCTGCTGTGCTTTGAGGAGTTTCTGATTTTTGACCTCAATCAAAGCAGGTTCTTCACCTGGCTTTACATATTCTGCCAGGGCATGTTCTTCTTCTACCAATTCAAATTATTATTATATTATTATTACTAGCTGTGCCCGGCCACGCGTTGCTGTGGCAAAGTGGTGGTGGTATTGGTTAAAAAATGTTGTGTAATTTTTATTTTACGTTATTTGTATTTTTTTAATTAATTTTATTGTAAGTTATCTTTTTATTTATTATATTTTATTATTTTATTGTATTAGATTTTAGTGTTTTAAATTATTTTTTAGTGTTTTTAATTATTTTTTATTGGGTTGCTAGGAGACCAAGTTGGAGGAGCTTAGCCTTCTAACTGGCAGCAATTGGATAAAAGCAATTATTCCTCTCTCTCTAATTAGGACTTTATTTTTCTTTTCTTTTTGTTGTATCAACCTAGAGGTGTGGATGATGGGTTGTGTTGTCAAATTTCGAGGTTGGGGGGCCTGTAGTTTTGTTGTTTTGTGGGTCGCCTTGATGCCATCACTCTTTTATATATATAGATGTGAATGTCCAGGGTGGGAGAAATAACTCATGTCTGTTTGAGGCAAGTGAGAATGTTGCAATTGGCCACTTTGGTTAGCATTGCAGCTTCAAAGCCTGGCTGCAACACTAAAAAAGGGAAATCCAGACAGGAAACAATCAGGGCTAGGTAACACCTCCCAACATAGGATTCCCCTAGGCAGAAAGCAGCCAGGCTTTGAAGCCTCAATCTTTAATTCCCTTTTCCTGTCCTCAAAAAAAGGAGACCCCCCCCCCCCAAAAAAAAAACAAACAAAGCTTCTTTAGATCTAGAACAAATAACAAAACAAGTTCTTGGACACAGAAGAGTTCTGCGGCGGGTTTGTATAGGAGAAGGTGGGGACTGTAACTAGGTTACTCGCCATGCAAACTCTTTCCATTTGCTCTATTATCATTTTGTAAATGGCAAAGGGGTTGACCCTGCGATGCCACAGTATGAGTTTCTCTGTACAGAAAGGAAACTTCATGGTGACTAATGGCTGCTTTTAAAGATTTCTGCGTGGGGCTGAAACAGCTCTGCCTTTCTCCGGGGGCGGGAAAGGGTTTTTCAGTTTGCTTTTGTAAAAAGCCGAAGCGGTTTCTCTGCATTATTGCATTTCCTTTGACAGCCATTGCTTTGTATTTGGTGATTTTATCCTTGTTTTACTCCCCATGCTGCTGTGTACGTGTGCGTCTTGGTTTGAAAGATAATAGCCAGTACTATGAGCTTATGTGGGATGCTCTGGTGAGGTTTAATAAGGTATTCATCTCAGATAATAGATTAGATAGAGCCGGTGACACACTCTGTAGATGTGCATCTTTTCACGACACAGTCATACCATTTCTTTAGACATGCGTCATTTCGCGAGACAGTCATTTGGTTTCTTTAAACGGGCATCTTTATGTGACACAATTGTTCAGTTTCTATAGACATGCATAATTTTGTGACAGTCATTCAGTTTCTAGAGATATGCATCATTTTGCAACACAGACATTCAGCTTCTTTAGACATGCATCATTTCGCAACACAGTCATTTGGTTTCTTTAGACGGACATTATGTGACACAGTCATTCAGTTTCTATAGACATGCATAATTTTGTGACACAGTTATTCTGTTTCTATAGATATGCATCATTTTGTGACAGTCATTCAGTTTCTATAGATATGCATAATTTCGCGACATAGTCATTAAGTTTCTTTCAGCAAACATCATTTTACGACACAGTTGTTCAGTTTCTATAGTCATGTGTCCTTTTGCGACACAGTCATTCGATTTCTTTAGACATGCATCATTTCACAACACAATAAACTCAGTTTCTTTAGACATGCATCCTTTCATGACACAGTCATTCGGTTTCTTTAGACATGCATCATTTTGTGACACAATAAATTCGGTTTCTTTGGACATGCATCATTTCACGACACAATTATTCCCTTTCTTTAAACATGCATCATTTCATGACACAATTATTCCGTTTCTTTAAACGTGCATCATTTCGCGATACAGTCATTCAGTTTCACTGGCAAACCAGAGGTTAAACCAATCCCTTTGATGCAATAATGGACACAAATATAAATTGTAATAACGAAAACTAGGATGACACAACGTATCACGAGAACCCATCATTTGTATTTTTAACAATATATGATTTGTAAGATAATAACATTCATTTCCAAGATTGTTATCCTTTCTCCTTATGTTCCTGTGAAATATTTGAGGATATGAAGTTGCCATGATATAACTGCTCTGAGTCCCCTTTTGGGGTGAGAAGGGCGGGATACAAATATGCTAAATAATAATAATAATAATAATAATAATAATAATAATAATAATAATAATAATAATAATAATAATACGAAATCCAGCATATCTATCTTGTTTGCTGTGTCATACAATAATAATAATAATAATAATAATAATAATAATAATAATAATAAATACATCACACAGTCCTAGACACTTGGGAAGGGTTTGACTGGTGATTTTGTGAAACGAAATCCAGCATATCTACCTTGTTTGCTGTGTCATATAATAATAATAATAATAATAATAATAATAATAATAATAATAATAATGTCCTAGACACTTGGGAAGTGTTCGACTTGTGATTTTGTGATACGAAATCCAGCATGTCTATATTGTTTGCTGTGTCATAATAAAATAATAATAATAATAATAATAATAATAATAATAATAATAATAATAATGCATCACACAGTCCTAGACACTTGGGAAGTGTTCGACTTGTGATTTTGTGAAACTAAATCCAGCATATCTATCTTGTTTGCTGTGTCATATAATAATAATAATAATAATGCATCACACAGTCCTAGACACTTGGGAAGTGTTCGACTTGTGATTTGGTGATACGAAATCCAACATATCTATCTTGTTTGCTGTGTCATATAATAATAATAATAATAATAATAATAATAATAATAATAATAATAATAATAATAATGCATCACACAGTCCTAGACACTTGGGAAGTGTTCGACTTGTGATTTGGTGATACGAAATCCAGCATATCTATCTTGTTTGCTGTGTCATATAATAGTAATAATAATAATAATAATAATAATAATAATAATGCATCACACAGTCGTAGACACTTGGGAAGTGTTCGACTTGTGATTTTGTGATACGAAATCCAGCGTATCTATCTTGTTTGCTGTGTCATATAATAGTAATAATAATAATAATAATAATAATAATGCATCACACAGTCCTAGACACTTGGGAAGTGTTCGACTTGTGATTTGGTGATACGAAATCCAGCATATCTATCTTGTTTGCTGTGTCATATAATAATAATAATAATAATAATAATAATAATAATAATGCATCACACAGTCCTAGACACTTGGGAAGTGTTCGACTTGTGATTTTGTGATACGAAATCCAGCGTATCTATCTTGTTTGCTGTGTCATATAATAGTAATAATAATAATAATAATAATAATAATGCATCACACAGTCCTAGACACTTGGGAAGTGTTCGACTTGTGATTTGGTGATACGAAATCCAGCATATCTATCTTGTTTGCTGTGTCATATAATAATAATAATAATAATAATAATAATAATAATAATAATAATAATGCATCACACAGTCCTAGACACTTGGGAAGTGTTCGACTTGTGATTTTGTGATACAAAATCCAGCATATAGATCTCGTTTGCTGTGTCATACAATATAATAATAATAATAATAATAATAATAATAATAATAATAATAATAATAATGCATCACACAGTCCTAGACACTTGGGAAGTGTTCGACTGGTGATTTTGTGATACAAAATCCAGCATATCTATCTTGTTTGCTGTATCATAATAAATAATAATAATAATAATAATAATAATAATAATAATAATAATAATACATCACACAGTCCTAGACACTTGGGAAGTGTTCGACTGGTGATTTTGTGATACAAAATCCAGCATATCTATCTTGTTTGCTGTGTCATATAATAATAATAATAATAATAATAATAATAATAATAATAATAATAATAATAATGCATCACACAGTCCTAGACACTTGGGA
Organism: Anolis carolinensis; assembly: GCF_035594765.1. NCBI lineage: Eukaryota > Metazoa > Chordata > Lepidosauria > Squamata > Anolidae > Anolis > Anolis carolinensis. Next base: position 9,663,200 of record NW_026943826.1, read on the forward strand.
AGTGTTCGACTTGTGATTTTGTGATATGAAATCCAGCATATCTATCTCGTTTGCTGTGTCATAATAAAATAATAATAATAATGATAATAATAATAATAATAATAATAATAATAATAATAATAATAATAATGCATCACACAGTCCTAGACACTTGGGAAGTGAAATCCAGCATATCTATCTCGTTTGCTGTGTCATAATAAAATAATAATAATAATAATAATAATAATAATAATAATAATAATAATAATGCATCACACAGTCCTAGACACTTGGGAAGTGAAATCCAGCATATCTATCTTGTTTGGTGTGTCATAATAAAATAATAATAATGTAGTCTCCTTGCAGAAAGTAAATCCTTAAAGCATCTAGTGTTCTTTCTTTCTTTCCGTAAGTGTGTGGAAATAAATCCAGTAAAAGGCTGCTTGATTTCCCCCCGTCCTCTGTGCTCCCTTCCGGCCGTACTTTCAGATAAATTACTTCATGTTAAATAACCAGCAGGGCCCAAGGGAAGCCATGCGGAGAGCTATAAAGTCCAATTTCCTGCAACGTTGGAGAAAGAGCCTTGAAGGTCTGTGCTTCGGGGCCGGTGTCAGGGATCATGGCCAGAAATGAATTCATCCAAAATAGCTGCTGGACAAAAGAGAATTCAATTCTCATTATAAATATACAGTAGAGTCTCACTTATCCAACGTTCTGGATTATCCAATGCATTTTTTGTAGTCAATGTTTTCAATACATCATGATATTTTGGTGCTAAATTTGTAAATACAGTAATTACTACATAGCACAGGGGTCCTCAAACTTTTTAAGCCAAGGGCTTCAGACTGTTGAGGGGCCGGATTATCATTTGGGAAAAAAAATACAAACAAATTCTGATGCAAATTCTGATAGTCAAGTTAATTAGGATTGTTGTTGTTGTTGTTGGGTGCCTTCAAGCCATTTCAGACTTTGGGCGAGCCTAAGTCTAAAATTTATTTATTTATTATTTATTTATTTACTGCATTTATTTACTACATTTGTATCACACCCTGCTCACCCCAAAGGGGACTCAGAGTGGCTTGCAAATTATATGTACATACAATATATTACATTATTAGCATAGCACAATATTAGCATTATATATTACTATATTGAACTATACCACTATACTGTAATATTATTAGTAATATTATATGTAATATAGAATATATAATTAATATTATTATATGGTATTATTATTAGTGTTATATTGTATTACATTATAATATTATTATCAATATTATATGTATATACAATATATTATATTATATTATATTATAAAACTGAGGGCGGGGGCCAGGCCATCCGGCCCCTGGGCCTTAGTTTGGGGACCCCTGACATAGCATTACTGCGTATTGAACTACCTTTTCTGTCAAATTTGTTGTATAACATGATGTTTTGGTGCTTACCGTATATACTCGAGTATAAGCCGACCCGAATATAAGCCGAGTCACCTAATTTTACCACAAAAAAACTGGGAAAAGATTGACTCCAGTATAAGCCGAGGGTGGTAAATTTCAGAAATAAAAATAGATACCAATACAATTACATTAATCGAGGCATCAGTAGGTTAAATGTTTTTGAATATTGACATCAAGCTCTAATTTAAGATAAGACTGTCCAATTGTGATCAAATCATTATTCTCATCTTCTTCAATGTAAATGTGCTTATGTATCCTTTTAATAATAATAAAGTGAAATAATGCATGTAATAATAATAATAATAATAATAATAATAGGAAAATAATACATGTAGTAATAAATAGAGTATAATAATAATAATATCAGAGTGAAATAATAAATGCATTATTAATAATAAAAATAGAGTAAAATAAATGTAATAGTAGCAACAATAACAGAAAAATAATAAATGTAATAATACCTATAATAATAGAGAAAAAATAATAAATGTAATAATACCAATAATAGGGAAAAATAATAAATGTAATAATACCAATAATAGAGAAAAATAATAAATGTAATAATACCAATAATAGGGAAAAATAATAAATGTAACAATACCAATAATAGAGAAAAATAATAAATGTAATAATACCAATAATAGAGAAAAATAATAAATGTAATCATACCAATAATAATAGAGAAAAATAATAAATGTACCATATATTCTCGAGTATAAGCTGACCCAAATATAAGCCAACCAGGACTCTCACCCGGGTATAAGCCGAGGGGGGCTTTTTCAGTCTTAAAAAGAGGGCTGAAAAACTAGGCTTATACTCGAGTATATGCATAATATATATAATTCAGTATTATAATAAATAGAGTAAAATAAATGTAATAGTAGCAATTCTAATAGAGTACAATAATAAATGTAATAATAATAGAGTAAAATAATGAATGTAATCATACCAATAATAATAGAGAAAAATAATAAATGTACCATATATTCTTGAGTATAAGCCAACCTGAATATAAGCCAACCAGGAAAGCTGAGGGGGGCTTTTTTAGTCCTAAAAAAGGGCAGAAAAACTAGGCTTATACTTGAGTATATACAGTATTTTCACTTTTATGATATGTATAGATGATGATGATGATGGTGGTGGTGGTTATTATTATTAGTGCAGGTACAGTCCAAGACTTTCTGGTTTTCCCATATATAATATCAGGATTATAGTTGTCGACGGGAGCAAAATTGTGTGGCTAGAAAGCACCAAGCTCAGACAAACCTCCGCAAGCAGAAAGCCTCTTTGCGTTCGGTGCGACGTGGCCTGTCTCCTGCCACTTTTGGAGAATATAATTGGGAGAATGGGAGCCTGGCTGTGGCTGTCAGTGCGAATCCCAGGCAGAAGTGTTGCAGCCCTTGCTGTTTGTGACACGTCTCGAATGCATGCCGGTTCGCTTTGGCTTTGAAAAGCAACTTACAAGGCAAAAGACCTTTACTGGTGCCGGTCCCTTTGCCGGGAAGAATTGCCATGCAGAGGTTTCGAAACTCAGAGTTTGTTGAACCATTTGTCACTGTTGTTATTTGCTGTCAAGTCGGCTTTGGAGAGGTGGACAGAAAGAAAATAGGAAAAATTTGGAGAAATATGTATGGGAAGAAAAGGGAAAAGAGTTTGGAGAAATACAGACACACAGATTTCATGGCAGGGAAGGAACTGAGAGGCCCGTTCGTAGCTATGAGTTATGCATAAGTTGGATGTTTGTAATTTGGGGACTGGTATAGTTGCAAATAGATTCATTTATTTTTAATATTTTTGTTCGTATTGGAGCCAGACTGACCCATCCGTAGTTCTCCAGTGTTATGATTTTGACTTCTGGAGGTTAAACTACCCAAAAATAAGCAAATAGGATACTTAAGTTGAGCATTCAGCTCACGGCAAGCAGAGCATGAAGTGTCATGTGGCTGTAAGGAATTTAGAGCTGAGAAGGCAAGCATGCAGAGTTCTGTCTTTGTTCATATTGGAGCCAGACTGACCCATCTGTAGTTCCCCAGTGTTATGATTTTGATTTTTGGAGGTTAAACTACCCAAAAATAAGCAAATAGGATACTTAAGTTGAGCATTCAGCTCACAGCAAGCAGAGCATGAAGTGTCATGTGGCTGTAAAGAAATTAGAGCTGAGAAGGCAAGCATGCAGAGTTCTGTCTTTGTTCGTATTGGAGCCAGACTGACCCATCTGTAGTTCCCCAGTGTTATGATTTTGATTTTTGGAGGTTAAACTACCCAAAAATAAGCAAATAGGATACTTAAGTTGCGCATTCAGCTCACAGCAAGCAGAGCATGAAGTGTCATGTGGCTGTAAAGAATTTAGAGCTGAGAAGGCAAGCATGCAGAGTTTATCTTTGTTCGTATTGGAGCCAGACTGACCCATCTATAGTTCCCCAGTGTTATGATTTTGTCTTTTGGAGGCTAAACTACCCAAAAATACAGCAGAGCACCCAAAAATAAGCAAATAGGATATTTAAGTTGAGCATACAGCTCACAGCAAGCAGAGCATGAAGTAACTCAGCGACTGCCAGTAGTTGCAAATAGAATCATTTATTTTTAATACTTTTGTTCGTATTGGAGCCAGACTGACCCATCTGTAGTTACCCAGTGTTATGATTTTGTCTTTTGGAGGTTAAACTACCCAAAAAAAACAGCAGAGCACCCAAAAATAAGCAAATAGGATACGTATAGTTGAGCATTCAGCTCACAGCAAGCAGAGCATGAAGTGTCATGTGGCTGTAAAAAAATTATAGCTTAGGAGGCAAACATGCAGAGTTCTGTATTTAAATTCAGGGAAAACTACCCCAAACAGCAGAGCATCCAAAAATATGCAGAAAGAGATACTTATAGTTGAGCATTCAGCTCACAGCAAGCAGAGCACGAAGTGTCATGTGGCTGTAAAGAATTTATAGCTTAGGAGGCAAACATGCAGAGTTCTGTATTTAAAATCAGGGAAAACTACCCCAAAACAGCACTCACCAAGCTGAACTATGCTTGTAACCTGCTGACTGAGCAAGCGTCTCCTAGATAATTTGAATTATTTTGCTTCCAATAACTGGATGACCACCAAGGCTATTAAAAGTGCTGCATAACCACCCCTGGGGATGTATATAATCATGGCAATATTGCCTTTGAAAACAATTTTAATTAAGATACTCATTTCCCGATCGGCGCTGACCCAGAAATTCTGCCGCTCTAACATTTCTGGAGGGGCCTTTGACTGGTTGAGGATTAGGAGGAAATTGCTGTACACAAAATCGCATCAGTCCTCCGGGATGATGTTGATGCTGATCAATGCCTACAGCATCTTCTCCAAGCCTCGAATTCCTCTGTGAAATCTGTTCCCTGCTTTAGAGAGAGACTTTACTTGGTCAAGGGAAGAAAATATTTATCAGGCAGCGGGATTGGAATTCAGATCCATCCAAAGGCTGTACCCTGTGGATGGAGGTCTTTATTCACATCCCTTTCTTTCTTAACATAATAATACAGCAGAGCATCCAAAAATAAGCAAACAGGATACTTATAGTTGAGCATTCAGCTCACAGCAAGCAGAGCGTGAAGTGCCATGTGGCTGTAAAGAATTTAGAGCTTAGGAGGCAAAGATACAACAACAGGATACTTATAGTTAAGCATTCGGCTCACAGCAAGCAGAGAGTGAAGTGCCACGTGGCTGTAAAGAATTTAGTGCTTAGGAGGCAAAGATACAAAAACGGGATACTTATAATTGAGCATTCAGCTCACAGCAAGCAGAGTGTGAAGTGCCACGTGGCTGTAAAGAATTTAGAGCTTAGGAGGCAAAGATACAACAACGGGATACTTATAATTGAGCATTCAGCTTACAGCAAGCAGAGTGTGAAGTGCCACGTGGCTGTAAAGAATTTAGAGCTTAGGAGGCAAAGATACAACAACGAATACTTATAGTTGAGCATTCAGCTCACAGCAAGCAGAGTGTGAAGTGCCACGTGGCTGTAAAGAATGTAGAGCTTAGGAGGCAAAGATACAACAACGAATACTTATAGTTGAGCATTCAGCTCACAGCAAGCAGAGTGTGGAGTGCCACGTGGCTGTAAAGAATTTAGAGCTTAGGAGGCAAAGATACAAAAATGGGATACTTATAGTTGAGCATTCAGCTCACAGCAAGCAGAGCATGAAGTGTCATGTGGCTGTAAAGAATTTAGATCTTAGGAGGCAAACATGAAGAGTTCTGTCTTTATAATTACAAAAGGTGTATTTACAAAAACAATATCTACATTTTAATAATAATAATAATAATAATAATAATAATAATAATAATAATAATAATAATCCTTAGTTATTATGGAATATTATTGCTGGGAATTAAAGCTGTAACCTGTGGATGGAGGTCTTTATTCACATCCCTTGTTTTCTTAACATAATGATACAGCAGAGCATCCAAAAATAAGCAAACAGGATAGTAGTTGAGCATTCAGCTCACAGCAAGCAGAGCGTGAAGTGCCGTTGGATGTGGCTGTAAAGAATTTAGATCTTAGGAGCCAAGCACTCACTTCTGTACAATTATAAAAGGTTTATTTTCAAAAACAATATCTACATTTCAATAATAATAATAATAATAATAATTCTACTTGTGTTTGACTTGTGATTTTGTGATACGAAATCCAGCATATAAATCTTGTTTGCTGTGTCATACTGTCTTTGTGTCAATAATAATAATTAATAATAATAATAATTTGACTTGTGTTTGACTTGTGATTATGTGATACGAAATCCAGCATATAGATCTTGTTTGCTGTGTCATACTGTCTTTGTGTCAATAATAATAATTAATAATAATAATAATTTGACTTGTGTTTGACTTGTGATTATGTGATACGAAATCCAGCATATAAATCTTGTTTGCTGTGTCATACTGTCTTTGTGTCAATAATAATAATTAATAATAATATAATTTGACTTGTGTTTGACTTGTGATTATGTGATACGAAATCCAGCATATAAATCTTGTTTGCTGTGTCATACTGTCTTTGTGTCAATAATAATAATTAATAATAATATAATTTGACTTGTGTTTGACTTGTGATTATGTGATACGAAATCCAGCATATAGATCTTGTTTGCTGTGTCATACTGTCTTTGTGTCAATAATAATAATTAATAATAATAATAATTCAACTTGTGTCCGACTTGTGATTTTGTGATACGAAATCCAGCATATAGATCTTGTTTGCTGTGTCATACTGTCTTTGTGTCAATAATAATTAATAATAATAATAATTCAACTTGTGTCCGACTTGTGATTTTGTGATACGAAATCCAGCATATAGATCTTGTTTGCTGTGTCATACTGTCTTTGTGTCAATAATAATTAATAATAATAATAATTCAACTTGTGTCCGACTTGTGATTTTGTGATACGAAATCCAGCATATAGATCTTGTTTGCTGTGTCATACTGTCTTTGTGTCAATAATAATTAATAATAATAATAATTCAACTTGTGTCCGACTTGTGATTTTGTGATACGAAATCCAGCATATAGATCTTGTTTGCTGTGTCATACTGTCTTTGTGTCAATAATAATTAATAATAATAATAATTCAACTTGTGTCCGACTTGTGATTTTGTGATACGAAATCCAGCATATAGATCTTGTTTTTGCTGTGCCATACTGTGTCTTTGTGTAATAATAATAATAATAATTCGACTTGTGTTCGACTTGCGTTTGACTTGTGATTTTGTGATACGAAATCCAGCATATAGATCTTGTTTGCTGTGTCATACTGTCTTTGTGTCAATAATAATAATAATTAATAATAATAATAATTCAACTTGTGTCCGACTTGTGATTTTGTGATACGAAATCCAGTATACAGATCTCGTTTGCTGTGTCATACTCTTTGTGTCAATAATAATAATTAATAATAATAATAATTCGACTTATGTCCGACTTGTGATTTTGTGATACGAAATCCAGCATATAGATCTCGTTTGCTGTGTCATACTGTCTTTGTGTCAATAATAATAATAATTAATAATAATAATTGGACTTGTGTTCGACTTGTGATTTTGTGATACGAAATCCAGCATATAGATCTCGTTTGCTGTGTCATACTGTCTTTGCGTCAATAATAATAATTAATAATAATAATAATAATTCGACTTGTGTCCGACTTGTGATTTTGTGATACGAAATCCAGCATATAGATCTCGTTTGGTGTGTCATACTCTTTGTGTCAATAATAATTAATAATAATTAATAATAATAATTTGACTTGTGTTCAGCTTGTGATTTTTGTTACGAAATCCAGCATATAGATCTCGTTTGCTGTGCCATATCATACTAATAATAGTAATAATAATCATAGATCTCGTTTACTGTGTCATACTGTCTTTGTGTCAATAATAATAATAATTAATAATAATAATAATTCGACTTGTGTTCGACTTGTGTTTGACTTGTGATTTTGTGATACGAAATCCAGCATATAGATATCGTTTGCTGTGTCATACTGTCTTTGTGTCAATAATAATAATTATTATTAATAATAATAATTCGACTTGTGATTTTGTGATACGAAATCCAGCATATAGATCTCGTTTGCTGTGCCATACCATACTAATAATAGTAATCATCATCATCATCATCCTTAGTTATACACGTCTTCAATAAAGTTATTATTACGGAATATTATTATAATATTACTAGCTGTGCCCGGCCACGCGTTGCTGTGGCATTGTCTGGTGGTGTTGGTGAGAAATTGTTGAGGTAGTGGTGGTATTGAATGTCTGTTGTATGGTTGTCTTTATGTTTAGTATGCACACTGAAGTGGATTATATGGCAGTGTGGAGTCAAGATAATCCAGTTCAAAGCAGATAATATAAGATTCTAAATGGGTTATATAGCTGTGTGGAAGGGCCTTGAGTCTACACTGCCATATAATCCAGTTAAAATCTGATAATCTGTGGAAGAGGCCTAAGTGAGGCCTAACTGTGCCTGTCCCCTGGGCTGAGTAGGTTGCTAGGAGACCAAGTGGGTGGAGCTTAGCCTTCAAACTGGCAGCAATTGGATAAAAACTATTATTCCTCTCCCTGTAATTAGGACTTTATTTTTCTTTTCCTTTTCGTTGTATCAACCTAGAGCCGTGAATGATGGGTTGTGTTGTCAAATTTCGAGGTTGGGGGGCCTGTAGTTTTGTTGTTTTGTCCGCTGCCCTGATGCCATCACTCTTTTATATATATAGATAGTATCAAAGGACAAGTAGTATTTGTTTTGAGATGCCAAAGGGATGGTCTGCAGCCTTGCTAGCTCTTTTTGTTTGTGTCTTTTGTTTGGAAGACCCAGTATTGTGTTTCTTTAAAGTTGTTTGGGTTGTTGCTTGTGAGACAAGATATTAACGCAGCCCATAAATGTTTCATTCATTACCTGCAAATGTCCTTTTGGCCTTGTGGTGACGCACAGCAGGCATATTTCGGGATTTCCTCTTGAGCTCCAGCCGGGCTTAGAAGGATTTGAGTCTGGTTTGTATCCTTGTTGAAGGATAGTGTCTCTATTAAACCTGTTAACCCGAGAGAGAGTTACTCAATTTGAGAACAGGTCGAGAGATAACCCAACCTTGGATGTTTGTCCTAAGTGGGCCTATCTGCTCAAAGCTAATGTATAATAATAATAATAATAACAACAACAACAATAATTATTGTTATTAATTGTTATTGTTATTAAGTGTTCGACTTGTGATTTTGTGATACGAAATCCAGCATGTCTATCTTGTTTGCTGTGTCATAATATAATAATAATAATAATAACAACAACAACAACAACAACAATAAGTGTCCGACTTGTGATTTTGTGAATACGAAATCCAGCATGTCTATCTTGTTTGCTGTATCATAATAAAATAATAATAATAATAATAATAATAATATTTTTATCGTGTCTTGAGAACATACTGCAAGCCGCTTCTGGTGTGAGAGAATTGGCTGTCTACAGAGATGTTTCCCAGGTGACACCCAGATGTGTTA